>NW_004444041.1:1848763-1876445 GCF_000243295.1 Trichechus manatus latirostris | reverse complement strand
TCACCATAGTTGGGCTTCTAGAGTAATACAAGTCTTCCTATGCACAGAACAGCCCTGGTTCTAACTATGGCAAACTACAGAAGGGCCTTGGAACCCAATTCTGTTGCTTGACAAACTCCATTTCCCTTTAGAGCAGTGACTGTGCTCTGGAGGGAAGGACCCATTACACTCATCTGGGGCAGTGCTTCTCAAACTTTATTGTGCATAGGAATTCCCTGGAGATCTTGACAAAATACAGATTCTGATTCTCTAGGTCTAGGGTGGGACCTGAGATTCTGCATTTCTAACAGATTCCTAGGTAATGCTAAATGCTGCTGGTTTACAGACCATCTATGAGTAGCAGGGACCTACAGAACAACTTCAGACTACATAGTGCCGTTGAAGAACATCTCCACTTAGTAAGGAGTTCTCATACTGGTGGGAGTGTGTTATATCTTTCTGGTGAGTTAGAGAAGAAAAGTATTTATAATCAGAAGGCTAGAGAGTGACAGTGAAAATGAAAACCAAAGCAAGAGAGAGAGGCAGGAAGAGGAGAGAGAAAAGGAGGCAGGGAGGAAGAAAAGGAAAAGTGGGAGACTTTAGGTCTTTGACATTCTTTGAATATCTAGTATTCTTATGGCAACATCTATTTTACAGTTTTCTTCTCTTTAGAGCATTTTTTTAAAAAATCCTAATGCTTTATTTGATTATCACAACTAAATGCATTTTGGAAAATCTGTACCTAAATATCTGTCATATAATGTATGGATTTGTAGGGTTCTCTTCCCCAATACCAGCCAATAAGAAAACCAACAATTACTAATCTATATTCTAGAATCTGGAAAGAACATATTTGCATGTGGGAAAAGAGAAGTGAAGTATTACCTATTTCCATTTGGCTTCTAACAGTAAATGAGCAACTGCTTCTAATCTTTAATTCATTATATATAGACAGAGCCTGTGTAGGTCTGTAATTTGGTAAATGATCTAGCAAAGTGGAAAGAGCCTGGATTTTGAGTCCAACACTCCTTGGTTCCTATCCTTACAACTTGTGCCACCTTGAGAAAATTAGTGAAACTCTCTCAGTCTCTCTTACTGCATCTATAAAATATGGATAATTAAGTCTGTCTTATGAGTCCTAAAAAGAATTAAATGAGATAATAAATGAAAGCATCTAGTTAGTGCTTAGCACAGGGAAGAGAATAAAAAGAAGCTAATATTTCTATTTTCATTTTGATAAAGAAAATCATTTTTTTCTTTTAAAAGTCTGCTAAGTGATGGTGAATTAAATATTGTATTAACATTATAAGGATATATTTAAAAAAAGAAATAGAATAAACTTTAAACACCATAATCCACACCATGACCCAATTCAACCTCTCAGAATCTACCTGTGGTAGTCTGGCTGCAGAATGTCTTTGAATTCTAGAAGATATGGGGGAAATAGAAAGGAAAAAAGTTAACATTAGCAATTTTGCCTTTTACAAGTGTCCTATAACTTAGGGAGAAAGATAGAGTCTCAGTTTAAAAGCTAAGAACATTAGTAATTAAGCCCAACTCCAGGTTGAACATATAGCCACTGTAATTATTTAAATATCAACTTCCATTAATTGGGTACAGACAATCCTTACGTCATTGCACTTAATTCCTAGCTACACCATCTGAATATGATGGCTACTCGCATTTAACTTCACAGAGAATTTTCCTTTCACAGCAAAGATTGACTTTTAGGCCATCTGGATATCATCAGAAATGAAGATCAGAAAGAATAATTTACTGACTGAACAGACATGGAAACAGCCAGTGTGGTGGATGACAAGAAGCCCATGTTTTTGTTTTTTAAAAAAACATTTTTGTCATTTGGCTTGCATGTATTTCACATTTTGAAATATTTTGGGACAAGCATTTAAACTGTGAGATTGAATTTCATCATTGTGCAGGAAGAAGCAGTCCTAATTGAAGCCATCCCTGAGTCACCCAGACGCCTGACCCTTCTTCTAACCTTGTTGTCTGTCCCAGAACGGAAGCACAGGTCAGAGGCCACAAGGAGAGTGAGAAGGCCCACATGGCAAACTGGGAGGTAATTTTGCCTAATAGTTTGGAAATGCTAGGAGTTGAGCTCTGTCTGGCTATGTTTGCATCCCCATACAGCTTTGGGCGATTCTTTCACCTCCCAAATCTTTCTCAATCTTTTCTTGCACCAAATACAGAGAAACTGTTTTAGTTCTTTGATTACTTACCAAGCAGGGCTGATTAGCAGTAGGAGAATGCAATTAATGCACACTTGTAACTACACATGCATATCACCTGGGGCACACACTGGAGTCCCTTGGAGTGCAAATGGTTAACACGCTTGGCTGTTAACTAAAAGGTTGCAGGTTCAAGTGTGCCCAGAGGCACATTGGAAGAAAGGCCTGGAAATCTACTTCTAAAATATCAGCCATTGAACACCCTGTGGAGCACAATTCCACCCTATCATACATGAGGTCACCATGAATCAGGATTGACTTGACGGCACCCGGTTTGGGGGCACAAATTATTCCCACCCATTCTGGTGATGTCAGTGGAGAGGGATGCAGTATTGATATTTAGAGCTGCAGGGACTCATATCAGCTGACAGCTGATCACCGTTCCCCTTCTCAGTAGCCAGCAACATGGAACCAAAGAATCCAGCTGTAGGATGTAAGAAAGGAAAGGCTAAAGTCTAAACCATAACTGCTCCAGTTGGGTCACATTATGTTACACACATTCTCTGTTATGGAAGCCATTCCCTTTGAAGTGAGGTCAAAAGAAGATTGGGGTATGTCTGGGAAATATCAGGCCTTTGCATTTTCCAAGATTTTCCCTCCCTTCCTCCCTGTGTTTATGTTGCAGTCTGTGGCTGCCTCAGAACCTCAGCTTCCTTGAAGAGAGGAAAGAGGGAAACCTACACCCAACCATTAGAATTTAATACAAATATTCCAGTGCATCTGTACCTAATTAGGTTTCTTCATCAAGGACTTTCAAATGGGGACCCGTGCTCCCTGAGACAGTTCAAAGACTTTGAAGAGTTTGGTGGGCAAAAATAGGGCAACAATAATTGAATAAGATAATAATGTGTGGATAGTGATGAATTTTCTTTTTAATAGCAGACCACATACATGGGACATAGAGAGAAAAGAAAACAGAGTGGTTGTGACCATTGTTCTCAACCTTGCCTGCCTTTTACCTTTGTAGCTCAGAGTGTCTGGGATGGGGCCCCAGCATTAATGTAATTTTTTAGAAATCCCATAGGTGAGAGTTACAGAGTTGACAGCTTGGAGTCCTAGACAAACTGACTTCTGTTCAGATCCTAATTCTGTCATTAACTAGCTCTGTGACAACTCCTACCACCCCACTGCCACCACAAGACGTACAAGTTTTTTAAACACTCTAAAATATGGATAATATTGTATCTTCATCAAAGAGTCATGATAAATATTAAGTGAATATGCTAAGACTTGGCACATGATATGCTTTAAATAAACTATTAACTTGTATTATTATCATTATTAGTTTTCTTCTTTTATGAAGTTGTTAGTTGCTGTCAAGTTGGCTCTGACTCATGGCAACCTTACGTACAACGTAACAAAACATTGTCCAGTCCTGTGCCATCTTGAGCATTATATTGGACAACATTCTGTTGTAATCTATAACGTTTTCATTGGCTAACTTTTGGATGTAGATCACCAAGCTTTTCTTCGTAGTCTGTCTTAGTCTAGAACCTCCGCTGAAACCTGTCCATCATGGGTGACCCCACTGGAATTTAAAATACAAGTGGCAAACCTTCCAGTATCATAGCAACATGCAAGCCACCACAGTGTAATAAACTAGATAATTAAAGTAAGGTTACTGAAATTCTAGAAGGTTGTTGGAGCACGATACAAGTATCAGTGTTCTAGGGTATTTGGGTTGTATCAAGATTTTACTCGGGGTTCTTGTTTGAGGAAATAAGCTCTGATCCACTGTGTAAATAAAGCCCTATAACAGTGAGCCACTTTATAGGAGGTTTCTAAACATTGTATGTGGTGCATGATTTCACTAGGATGAGTGGAATTGCCAAGTCCAAAGGTAGGGATATCTTATGTTTTGCTACATGTTGCCAAACTGCCTTCAAAAAATTACACCAACAACAAACACATTAATTATATGTACCAGGCACTGTGCTGTATCTCGTTTAATCATCAATACAACTGTATAAGGTAGGTTTTATCTTCATAGACCAGATGATGAAATGATTAAAATGAGGCTCAGGTGCATCAAATAATGTGCTGAAATCACACAGTTAGTAAGCAATGGAGAAAGACTTGAACCACATCTGAGTTTAGATGGACAAAATGCTATCTCACTGCACTATGGAAAATATAACCCAGGATGAAAATTAATTTGGGGTGATGAAATATACCCACAAATCTGACATATTTGTAACTAAAAACAACAATCCGGTGCCATCAATTCGATTGCAACTCAGGACGACCCCATGTGTTAAACAGATTGGAACTGAGCTCCATAGAGTTTTCTTTGCTGTAATCTTTACAGAAGCAGATTGCCAGACCTTTCTTCTCTGGTGCCACTGGGTGGTTTCAAACAAGCAACCTGTAGGTTAGCAGTCAAGTGCAAACCATATGTGCTACCCGGGGACCATTTATAACTGAATGGCATTTAATCTTTACATTTGCTTACTCCTCAGTAAAATGTGAGGTTCACCTTAAGTAGTGTCTAAGGTTTCTTCCAACTCAAGGAGTCTGAGTTTGGAAATACTATTCAGCATTAGTCCTGAGGGATGATGGGATGTCTATATGTAAGTATTTTAAGACGGTGACTATGTTAAGTTTTCTGCATACTTACAAAGAAATGGACCCTAAATAAAATCGAAAGGTTTTAGTTGAGTTGAAAGAAGGTCACCTAAGATTTTCTGGCTGTCTAGGTGATAAAACCTGGAAATATCAAGGAATTCTCTGTCCCCAAAAATGTCCAGTAAGAAAACAGACCATTATTGGTTCTATAGAGTTTGGGAATAAATACATCTGAAGCTACAAAGCTTAACCAAATGATCTTTTAGGTTCTTTTAGCTTTGTATTTTTCTGACTTCAGTCGTGTTAGAGATACAGGCTTATTTCAAGGTTAGGACTGAAGAGTGCCCATATCAATGAATGCATACATAAACTGTAATTCTGTCTCCCCAAAGTTAGCATTGTATACACTTGTTGTCAGTTCTGAAACCAGTAATGACTAGGCACTAGGATGATGATTTTCTAACATTGGTTTTTTCTTAAAAATGCAGGTCCTTAACTCACAAAAAAAAGACCAGATTTACTGGCCTAAAGGACACTGGAGAAACCCCGAGAGTATGGCCCCCAGACACCCTTTTAGCTCAGTGGTGAAGTTATCTCCAAGGTTCACCGTTCAGCCTGGGAGTGGAGAGCCCCATAAAACCAAATGGGACTAATGAGGTACAGTAGTCCAGTGACAAGGGCCAGAAGGCAGAAGGGGACAAGGAAGCTGGTGATAGGGAACCCAAGGCTGAGTAAGGATATTGTTGATGTGTTGTGAGACTATTAAACCATTGTCATAGGGCAACATGTATAGTAACTGTTAAATAAGAAACTATTTTGTTCTGTAAGCCTTCATCTTAAGTGAGAATAGCAGCACAATTGGAAGAGCGTAGTCAATGTCACTGAACTGTGCATGTAGTAATTTTTGAAATAGTGTCTCTTTGGCTATGTGTATTTTCACCAAAAAAAAAGGTTGAGAAGTTAGAGGGTTGACATGTTGTGGGGTTGTTAACCAATGTCATAAAACAACATGTGTACTACTGTTTCATGAGAAACTATTTGTTCTGTAAGCCTTCACCTGAAGTACAAAAAAAAAAAAAAAAAAATTAAAAAAAAAAAAAGCTAGAAATAGAAGTACCATACAATCCAGCAATCCCGCTCTTGGAATATATGCTAGAGAAATAAGAGCTGTCACACGGAAAAAAAAAAAAAAAAAAAAAAACGCAGGTCCTTAGGCCTCTTCCTCCAGAGATTTTAATTCACCAGGTCTCTGATGGGAGCAGGAATCTGCACTTGTAGTAAAAATCCCAGGAGATTCTAAAGGAATTGGTTCCTGTGCTCTATTCTGAGGAGCAAACACTATACTGGACTGATACAGCACAGGAGAGAAAAAAGCATCATCTCAGAGCTTGCAGATGGCCTTGCTGCAGATACTGTGATATGCGGAGCAAAAAAAAACAAGTTAAGGGGATAGATTGGGTAAACTGGAAGATAAGTTCCTTTGGGATATATTTTTTGCTGCATATTATTTCTGAGCTATCAAAGACCATATACTTTGTATTTTGTTGTTGTTGTTTAAACTATATTGTGAAGTTATGCCCTATTTATTAATAACAAAATAAATCAAGAAAAACTGGTGAAAGGAAAATATTAGCATAAAATTCTATAATATGAGAGATGCAGAATCACCTGAAGAAAGCAATTTGGCCTTTGTACTTGGTTCTTTTGAGCTAGATCAACACCTGAGGCTAGTGAGTGGGGACTGATCAGACCAAGAGGAACCAACTGGGGGCCCAATGCTGACTAAGTCTCAGGAGGCATGATGTAATCTATCACAGCCAAGTGGTGAGGCCCGTAAGTGCCCTGAGCCCTAAGGCTTAGATGGAGCTCCCTGGTTGGTGACCATGCAAGGGAGTGGGTAGCATGTCCCTCTTTGGGACATGGAAGTACTGCACTGTGACCTCTCCTGCCTCACCATGTGTTTGTTTATTTGTATCATTTTTGGTTGTAATAAAGCCATAGCCGTAAGTATGGTATACTCTCCATGAATTCTGTGAGTCATTCCAGTGTATTAATGAACCCACAGGGGTAGTGAGAGCCAGCATGGGCTGGTATCTGCCAGTTGGGCAGTCTGAAAGAAGATGTCCTTCTAACATGTGAGCTCTGACGTAGCTCTGGGTGACTAAGACTGAAAGATGGTGTCTAACTTGTGAACTCTGACCGGCTCTGAGTGACTGGGGCTGAGAAAGTGTGTGCCATCTGAGCAGCTGGCAATGAGGATACAGAAGTGGGAAGGTGAGAACTGGATGCAATCCACACTTTGGGAATTGGATTCATTCTGATTCTTACCACATAGTTAGCAACGAAGGTGGGGGTTGTCCACTGTGCCCCTTGCTTAGTGCAAATCCCTTTTGGAACAGTTGTTACACTTGGATTCACAAAAAACCCTCAAAATTCCCTAAGTTAACTGCTGTTTGAACACATCATTTGCAGCATTTCTGCAGAGATAAGAATGTTTGTCCTCTTTTCCCTTTGGAATACTAACACCATAAACCTATTCAATCAAATGATGTATTGCATTGAGCAAATCTGCTGCAAAAAACCTCTTTAAAGTGTTAAAAATCATAGATGTCCCTTTGAGGACTAATGTGCACCTGACCCAAGCCATGATATTTTCGGTAGCCTCATATGCATGTGAAAGCTGGATAATTAATAAGGAAGACCAAAGATGAATTGATGCCTTTGAATGATGGTGTTGGTGAAGAATATTGAATATACCGTGGACTGCCAGAAGAACAGACAAATATGTCTTGGAAGAAGTACAGCCAGAATGTTCCTTTGATGAGAGGAGGCAAGATATTGTCTCCCATACTTTGGACATGTTACCAGGAGGGACCAGTCCCTGAAGAAGGACATCACGCCTGGTAAAGTAGAGGGTCAGTGGAAAGAGGAAGACCCTCAATGAGATGGATTGACACAGTGGCTGCAACAATGGGCTCAGACATAACAATGACTGTGATGATGGTACAGGAGTACACAGTGTTTTGTTCTGTTGTACACAGGATCACCATGAATTGGAACTAACTCAACGGTACCTAACAACAACAACAATCCTATCCAATAGAAACATATGCTCAATTAGTCAATAATGTTTATTGAGCACTTATCAATAGGGATATATAAGTAAACACAATAGATAGAATCCCTGCTCTCCTGATGCTTATATACTGGTAGGGAAAATAAACATTAAACACAAAATTCCAAGCATCGTATTACAAATACAGGTAGAAGATACTATGAGAATATACAATAGAAGGACCCAATGTTTAATTCACGGAGTCATGGAAGGTTCCCCTGAAGAAATTATGTTAAACCTGAGCCCTGAAGAATTAGTAAGAAATTACTGGGGAAAGAGCATGTTGAGAGAAAAACATGCTGGAAGGATACAAGGGCATTCAAGGACCAGAAAGTAGGCCTGTATGGCTGAAGTATGAAAGCTCTAGAGCAGAGCAGCAAGAGAGAGAAAGGCTATTTTTAGGCTAAGTTTAAGATTATGGACTTTACCTTAAATTCAGCGTGAAACCATTGAAAAATTTTAAGCAGAAGACAGAATTTATCAGATATGATGTTTTAAAAGCTCATACTAGCTACAACATAGAGGTAGAATTGTAAGAGGGCAAGAATGAATGTTGTGAGACAGGTAGAAGGCTACTGAAGTGATCCAGGTAGAAGATATTGGCAGACTGGACTTTGGTAGTAGCAATGGGATAGAGAGAAGTGGATGGATTCACAAGATATTTAGGAGGTAGAATTGGCAGGCCTTGGATTGATTGGATATGGAGGGAATGAGGAGTCAAGGACATTCAGGCTTCTGGTTTGAGCAACTAGGTGTCATTTACTGAGATGGGAAATGTAGAAGAGGATCAGGTAGTGACAAGGAGATGATGGAAGGACTCTTCAGTGGCAATTCCGGAAGATGTGAAATGTATTTAATTGGCAAGTATCTGCATCAGAATCAGGCAAAATACATATATATATATTTTATATATATATATATATCTCCACCCCTCCTATTCAGTTCACACCAGTCATTGTCATTTTTTCATTTAATGTGAGACTCTTTGATCTAGGATCCAACAAATGTAAAGCCCCTTAGCAATTTTCTGCCCAAGCCACTTCCACAGAGTTCTCAGCTTAAAGCCAACTATTTTCCAACCTAAACCATACATTAAGTCAAGCTGTTTACAGAACATGCCTGTAATGATAGTTCATCTGCTTTTTGATTACATCTATGATAAATTCTTTCTGGGAGGCCAGGAATGAATCAATTGAATACTATATTCATCAATATATCTCAAAAAGAAACACAGAAATTCTTAAGTGTTGAAGGTCCCTTTAATGATGGAGCTCCCTTTGAATATAGATGTTTCTACATTCTCTGTACAGTTATTTGTTGAATTTTTCAAATAAATCTTCTTAATAATCCAAAACAATCATCCAGGTTAGTCAAACTACCATTTGGTTGAATTTAGAGCCCTATTAGGTCTGAGAACATATAATTAGGAAATCAGTTGAGGTCTTACTTCGTACTACGTCGTTGTTGTTAGGTGTCCTCGAGTCAGTTCCGACTCATAGCGACCCTAAGCACAACCGAATGAAACAATGCCTGGTCCTGTACCTTCGTCTCAACCGTTTTTATGTTTGAGCCTATTGTTGCAGCCACTGTGTTAAGCTACCTCATTGAGGGTCTTCCTCTTTTTCACTGACCCTCTACTTTACCAAATATAATGTCCTCCTCCAGGGACAACATGTCCAAAGTACATGAGAGGATGTCTTGCCATCCTCACATCTAAGGAGCGTTCTGACTGTACTTCTTCCAAGACAGGTTTGTTCGTTCTTCTGGCAGTCCATGGTATATTCAATATTCTCAGCCAATACTGTAATTCAAAGGCATCAGTTCTTCTTCAGTCTTCTTATTCATTGTCCAGCTGTTGCATGCACATGAGGGGATTGAAAACACCATGGCTTGAGTCAGGTGCACCTTAGTCCTCAAAGTGACAGCTTTACTTTTTAACACTTTAAAGAGGTCTTTTACAGCAGATTTCCCAATGCACTACGTACTTAATTTCAATTCTTTCAACAATACTAGATACCATTTGATGGTTGGGAAAAGTGGCATTGGGTGAGACTGAGTTGGCCAAGGTCATACAGTAGGTGGTAGAGCAGGAATTCACACCCAGGCCTACCTGGTACCTGTGCTCTTTCCACTTCTCTAAGCTGCCTCTTGTGAACTCAACTAACCAATAAAGGCAGGATATTTTCAGATTTTGAGAACAATTTTATGGTTATTCCCACCTTTCCCACCCCCACAACTGGAAAACAGGTTCTCAGGATTCTCAATCCTCTTTATAAGAAATAACATCTAACAACTCATACACAGAGTTCATTTGTCTGAATGCCTTTATGGTAATAAGTGTGAAAAGAACCACTTTAATTTATTTAAGCTTAATTGCAAAAGAGTGTGTATAGCAATGTACCTTTAAAAACAATACTTAAATAGCCCCAACCTGGAACTGGAGCCCTGGTGGCTCAGTGGTTAAAGAGCTCGGCTGCTATTCAAAAGGTCATCAGTTCAAATCCACGAGCCGCTTCTTGGAAACCTTATGGGGCAGTTCTACTTTGTCTATAGGTTGCTATGAGTTAGAATCGACTACATGGCAGTTGGGTTAGCCTGGAAATAACTCAATTGTTCATCAACAGTAGAAAAGATAAAAAACTGTAGTGTATTTATACCCTTGAATGGGATAGGACAGTGAGAACGAACTTATTACACCTGCACTCAACAACGTGGATGTATCTCACAATCATTGTGCTCAATGAAAGAAGACACAAATGTGTACTTTAATACATTTCCATTATCCGAAGAACAAAATAGGCAAAACTAATCCATACTGTTAAAAGACAGGATGTTGGTTACCTTTAGGAGGGCAGGGACTAGAAGTAAGTGCATGGGGCAGGTGGATCTCTGGGGTGCTGGTAATCGTCTGTGCAGGTACATAGCTGTGTTCACTTTGTGGAAGTTCACCAAGTTTTACATTATGATTTGTGCACTTTTCTGCATGTATAAATTACTTCCATATAGTTCAATAAAAAGTTCTCTAAAGGATTCTTACTTAAAATCAGGTTCTGGTGAGACCTTAGACATTTATAGTACTCCAATCGATAAAAATTGGTGCAAAGGGTTAACGCTCTTGGCTGCTAACCAAAAGTTTGGTGATTTAAGTCCACCTAGAGGTGCCTTTGAAGAAAAGCCTGGTGATCTGCTTCCAAAAAGTCAGTCATTGAAAACCTTATGGAGCACAGTTCTACTCTGACAGATATGGGGTCCGCATGTGTTGAAATTGACTTGATGGCAACTGGTTTAATCAATAAAAATGCCAAAAAGTTCCCCATAATTTAAGCTCTGACTTAATATTAAAAACCTACATATAACGAAAATGATTCACCAAAGCAGATAAGAATAAATAAAAACATAAAATGCTAATAACAAAAAGCAATTGAAAATACTTTTCACAGAAGAATATTAACACAGTTAAAGCCTCTCCAAAGAAGGAAAAGAACGTGGAGAGACTTCCACCATAAGACATCTTGGGCAATAATTCCCATTGTGATTATGGATAAATTGCTAAATTCTTCTGCTTCCATGTCATCATGCCTAAAAGCAGGATAATTCCTACCTTCCTCACAGGGGTGTTGTGCTGCTTAATTAATGTTTGTAAACCACTTTCTGCTCCCTGCGTGAAAGGTACCACAAAAAAGCAAAGTATAATTAGGCTTTAATTGCAGGGCTCATTTTGAAGATGCCAAAAAAAAAAAAAAAGTGCCTATGGATTGTGATTTAATCAGATCACTTCATTAGAAGTCATGACTTCTGCTCTGCCTTTGGGCTTCTGCTGTACTTGAGAAATGACCTGTATATATTTTTAAGTCTTTCTGGCTCAGCTTTTCTATCTGCAAAATGGAGCAACATGCTTTTATGATCTGCAAGTATTTCTTTATTCTTTGCAAAGTCCTTCAGCGATCCTGAGATGAAAAAAAGGTACGCATTGCTATGAAAAGAAATGCAACCTCCTGCTGCCTGTGGTGAATGGAATTACTTCTCTCTGGGGAAAACTAGTGTGCCTGCCGCCCTGCACAAAGGCCGTCACAGGGCTGGCCCTGCAGAAGGAGTGGGGTAAGAATGGACAAGCTGCAGGAAGTCAGGATGCTAGATGAGGACTTCGGGAGTTTGTTTGTTTGTCCTACAGGGTGGTTACATTCCATTCTCTCAAAGGGGCAATTGATTCTATGGTCCTTTTTGCTGAGTCCATCTTAATTTCTGCTTTTAACCCAAATAATTTATCTTATACAAAAACCAGTCATTAGAAATCCATTGATGTGAACAACTCGAACTATGACCTTTCATGTATTACTAGATGACCAACCAGATTGAGTTGTGTGATCTTGCTTTCTGAGCCCCTAGGCTGGGCCTTCCCTGAATCCTGACTTGGGAAGATCAAATAATTGATATTTTAGACAGCTATATAAGAAGAAATGCTAACATTTTTCATTTTTCCTTTTTAATAGGCTAAGTAAAGACATCTTTGTTGAAAAATAGAACTTTGAATCATAAAGTAACAATATCGAGCACATCTGGCATTTATTTCCTACAACACATGGAAGTTCAGCTATCTGTGTCTTCTATGTCTGCTATGGAGTTAAGGTGTAGAAATATTCCTCATCACACCTCTTGATTAAAGAAAAATAAAAGACCAGCCAGACCAGACTATTCCTAGCTGCAAGCTATATTTTTGGGCAATTTACTCCCCCTCTATACGAAAAAGTTTCAATAATTAACTTCCTTTCTGTCTACAGTCGTTTGAACAGAACAAGGGGATGCTGTGTGGTTTAAAATTAGGAACGGTGTGTGTCAGGGTTGTATCCTTTCGATTGTATACTTTTACCATGCTTATTCAATCTGTATGCTGAACAAATAATCCAAGAAACTGGACTGTATGAAGCATGTGGCATCAGGATTGGAGGAAGACTCCTTAACAACCTTCGATATGCAGATGAAACAACCTTGTTTGCTGAAAGTGAAGAAGATTTGAAGCACTTACTGATGAAGATCAAAGACAAGGGTCGAGTTAACCAGTAAGCATGGTATGCACCGGTTTGCACTGAGCAAGGTACAAATGACTTAATTGTATTTACTTGCTAATCTGTGGTGAGCAATTTCATGAGTTTCACATTTTTGACATGGTGGGGGACAGGTGAAATTGAGCACTGCAGATCGGTAGAAAGGCACAATTGGACCCATGTGTACCTTGTTTATTGGGTCATCTGGCCCTGTCAAAGACTACAATCTTCAGTATGGATTACTTCAACATAAAGAAAGCAAAAATCCTCACAACTGGACCAAATAACAACATCATGATGAATGGAGAAAAGATGGAAGCTCTCGTGGATTTCATTTTACTTGGATTCAAAACTAACACCCATGGAAGCAGCAGTCAAGAAATCAACGCATTGCATTGGGCAAATCTGCTGCAAAAGATCTCTCTAAAGTGTTAAAAACAAAAGATGTCACTTTGAGGACTAAGTTGCTCCTGACCTAAATCTTGGTATTTTGAATTGCCTCATATGCATACGAAAGCTGGACAATGAATAAGGAAGACCAAAGAAGAATTGATGCCTTTGAATTATGGTGTTGGCAAAGAATGTTGCATATACCGTGGACTGCCAGAAAAACAAACAAATATGTCTTGGAACAGGTACACCCAGACTGCTCCTTATACCATAAATCTGAGAGTCACTGGCATATAGATGATATTAGATCCCCTAGGGAATGAATGGGAGTCCCTGACTGGTACAAATGGTTAATGTCCTTGACTGCTAACCTAAAGCTTGGTGGTTTGAACCAGCCCAACGGCACCTTGGAAGAAATGCCTGTCAATCTACTTCTGAAAAATCAGCCATTGAAAACCCTATGGAGTACACACATGGAGTCTCCATGAGTCAGAATTGACCAGTCTCTGGAGAAGGACATCATGCTTGGTAAAGAGAGTCAGTGGAAAAAAAAGGAAGACCCTCGACAAGATGGACTGACACAGTGGCTTCAATGATGGGCTCAAGCATAGCAACGATTGTGAGGATGACGCAGGATCAGGCAGTGTTTCATTCTGTTGTATATACGGTCACTAAGAGTCAGAACCAGCTCAATGGCACCTAACAAGAACAAGAACTCTCTACAGAGACAAATCACATGTTAGGGACTTTAAAAAGAAAAAACAGTTTATATCTTAATGACAGTAAACGTAACTTTGAAGTAGCTAAAATTCCCCTGAAAGATTTAAATGTCTGAATACCTCTAAAAACCAAACTGATGCAGTCAAGTTGATTCCAACTCACGGCGATCCCATGTGTTTCAGAGTAGAATTGTGCTTTGTAGGATCTTCAATCTTACATAAGTAGATTGCCAGGCCTTTCTTCTGAGGTGCAGTGGGTGGATTTGAACAATCAACCTTTCTGTTAGTAGCCAAGTGCAAACTGTTTGCACCACCTGAATACCTCTGAACACCCACCCAAGTCTTTCAGGAAATAATACTGTTGCAGTCCCTTAGGAAAACATGAACCCATCAAGGGCACTGAGTCAGCATCTAGAAGTCCTGAGAGTTTCATGAAATCATACTTGGTTATTTGGATGATATAATCTTACATGCTCAGCAAGCTATTCACTACCACTATACAAACATACCTGAAAAAATGTAATTTTGCTGAATCTTTAAAAAATACACCAAATTAAGTGTCAATACATTCAAGGTACACTTTGTGCAAAAATCATATATGCTGAAAGTCATTTTCAAGATGAGATGAGAAACAGAACAAGAAGGGGCCAATGTAATGGTTTAATTTTCTTTCTTTTTTTTTCTTAAAGAATGCAAAAGCTTCAGTTCTTCTGCTGTGCTGTCATAGTGGGAATATTTTTTAATACTTTGGGTCAAGTATCCTTAAAAAGCTCCTCGGTCCAGCCAAAGAGCAGGGCCCACCCACTTGAACTCATGCCCAAGCACATGACCCTGATTCCGTGGCTGCCAACATGACGGGTCAGCTATTTATCAGGCATTCTCTTCTAAAGCTCAGTTCAGGGTTGCTGTTGTTGTTGTTGGGTCCATCGAGTAAATTTCAACTTATAGTGACTCCATGTGACAGAGTAGAACTGCCCCATAAAGTTTTCTAGGCTGTGGTCTTTATGGGAGCAGATCACCGGGTCTTTCCCTTACAGAGCCTCTGTGTAAGTTCGAAACACCAAGCTATCAGTTAGCAGCCAGTGCTTAACTGTTGAGCCACCAGGGTAGATTGATTCAAACCCCTTCAGCAGGACCAAAAAAAAAAGAAAAGATCAGAGGGATTCTAGAATTTTACGTGATAATCCTTACTGCTGACAACCAAATATTTCCAGTTCTCTGACTTTTGGGCATGTTAGGTGTCTTAGTTATCTAGCACTGCTATAACAGAAATACCACAAGTGGATAGCTTTAACAAAGAGAAATTTACTCTGTCACAATCTAGGAGTCTAGAAGTCTGAGTTCAGGGTGTCAGCTCCAGGGGAAGCCTTTCTCTCTCTCTAATGGCTCTGGAGGAAGGTCCTTGTCATCAATCTTTCCCTGGTCTAGGGGCTTCTCAGCACAGGGACCCTGGGTCCAAAGGACATGCACACCTCCTAGTTCTTCATTTTTAGTGGCATGAGGTCCCCTTGTCTTTCTGCTCGCTTCTCTGTTTTATATCTCAAGAGAGATCGACTTAAGATACAACCTAATTTTCTAGATTGTACCCTGCCTCATTAACATAACTGCCTC
Source organism: Trichechus manatus latirostris (assembly GCF_000243295.1). Classification (NCBI taxonomy): domain Eukaryota; kingdom Metazoa; phylum Chordata; class Mammalia; order Sirenia; family Trichechidae; genus Trichechus; species Trichechus manatus. The sequence continues at coordinate 1,860,775 of NW_004444041.1, read as the reverse complement.
TAATCCTGCCTCATTAACATCATAGAGGTGGGATTTACAATACATAGGAAAATCAGATCAGATGACAAAATGGTGGACAATCACACAATACTGGGAATCACGGCCTAGCCAATTTGACACACCTTTTGGGGGGACACAAATCAATCCAAAATAGTAGGTGTGTATTGAGGCATGGCCATGCGGCTTGCCTTAACTAATGAAATGTGACCGGAAATAACGTGTTTTATTTCCAAATGGAAGTTTTAAGAGCCAGTGAGTAATATGCCACAGTTCTCTTTTCCTCTCCCACAGCGTCTGGCAATGTTTCAGATGGTGTCTGCTTTGTCAGCTGAGGTGCCAGAGTGAAAACGACACGAAGCAGAGCCCCAGCTCATGCACAATGGACAGGTGTAGCGGGAGCAAGAAATAAAATTTGTTGCCTTAAGACACTAAGATTTGAGGCTCTTTGTTTCCATAGTATAACTAAGCTTCTCTGACTGACTCATCTTTCCATCAGGGTGAAGATCGCAGAACTTCTGGGAGGCTGGGAGAGTGATGTGTAATATACCTACAATTTCACCCTCCCCCTCAGTCACACAAAGTCAAGTTCTGGGCTATGAGATTTGTTTCCTTTGGTTTCGGATACCCTGGAGAGACTTTCGGCACTGCTCTCCCACAGATGGGTCACCACTTCAAATGACTACAGGGACAGACAGGTGATTTAAATGAGTAAACAGCCTTTTGTTTTCCTATCAAACATTTATTAAATTTCCACATATCCCTCAAGAAAACTCCCTTTCATTTTCTTGACATGTGGCGCTGATAGCCTAGCTCTCTATTCTAAAGAAGCAGTACAAAGGTGATGATAATTGCAACCAACAGTCTACCCTAGTGTCAGGGAAACAAAGGGACCAGTGTCAGCCTCAAGCCCATTCCATTAGCCTGTGTCCATACTGGAATGCAAATCAAATATTTTCAGTTTTTCTGATCTTTAGAAGCCATAATTCTAGATTTTTATGTGAAGTCTCCCAGTGTTTTTAAAATACTACCCATACCAAAGAAAACACACGAGTGGACTGAATTTAGAACTCAGGCCCACTGTCTGAATTCCATATGGCACCTGCAGGTGGGCCTTGTTTTATGCCTTGTGACACACAATGATTTGTGGGGACAATGCCTGCTATCAGCTTTCAAAAAGCCGCAGATTGTTGAGCCCAAACCCAGGCCAGTGATAATTCTCTGTGCAAACAAAAGCTATAATGTTGGGGGAAAAGTGTCCAAGACTGCTACTTCTCTGATTGGAAGAAATGTCCTTATCTTCCCAGCAAACAGGATACTGACCAAACTCAAGTTCAAGTCAGTACACTGATTTGACCTCTCTGTTTATCTCAATCATCGGCTCATTAGCTCTTGACTCACTCTCTTTTATTTTTTTCTGATTGTTACTAACCCACACATTATTAATGAAAACATAGCAACGTATTAGTAAGAAAACAATAGGCACTCATAAGCCCATGACCCAAAGATAATCAGTAACCATGCTGGCATAATCGTTCTGGCAATAGTTTTAAAATATATTTATGTTAGTATTTTGTATTTTTGCTAGTGCTGCATCTTGCTTTTTTATTAGATAGTTTTTCACTTCTTCATAGACTAGTCAAGTTTTCGATTTTCACATTGTTTTCCAGTTTCCAAAAAATTATAAAAAAGAAATGCGTTCTTTGCATATCCCTTCTCAAAATGCTTGACTAATTCTTGCAGTAACTCTATAGCAGGGCTTCTTCCCAAAGAGAGAGTGGGAAGTGTCAACTGTTATAAATAACTTATATCTGGACAAATAATTGAATAATTTACTTTTTAATTTTTAGTAAGCATAGTTTTTTTTATTAAAAAGTAATTCATATTAACCAAGACAATGATAAATATTAAAATATGGATAAAAGAAAAAAAGTATTCATACTCTTACAACTAACAGAGAGCTGGTATTGTTATTTTGTTGTATTTTCTTCCAGTCTTCTTTTTCTATACATAGGTTTCAAATGTGTGTGTGTGTGTGTGTGTGTGTGTGTGTGTGTGTGTGTGTGTGTGTGTGTGTGTGTGTATACATGGACACGTGCACACGTGTGTATTGAATGTATATTTATAATCACACACTTTTGTAATGTGCTTTGTCACGTATTATATAAATGTTAGCTGGGGAATATACCCCACCACCACTTATGCTTCACTTAAGGGGAAAAAATTTTCCCTGGCAGGGAAAATACTTTCGGTCTCATTGTCCATTCTCAAGGCAGGATGAGTGATGCCTTAATTGGCAATCTGGTGAGTCTGGCATCCATTGTTCCATTGGTTTACATTTCCCACTTGGGTGGAGTTCATGAGTTAAAAACTATCTTAGTTTCCTAGTGCTGCTGACATACCACAAGTGGATGGCTATAAAGAATAGAAATTTATTTTCACACACTTTAGAAGGCTAAAGTCCAAATTTAGAGCACCAGCTATAGGGGAAGTTGCTCTCTCTGTTGGCTGTGGTGGAAGATCCTTTTCTCAGCTTCTGTAGCATTCCTTGGTGATCTTCACATGGCATTTACCTCCCGCCCTCACCTCTGTTTGTGCTGGCTTGTCTCTGTGTCTATAAGGTTCTTTATAACTCAGAAGTGATTAGGTTTAGGACACACCCTACACTGATACAGCCTCATTAACATAACAGAGAAAACCCTATTCCCAACTGATCACACCCATGAGTAGAGGGGTGAGGATTCCAACACATATACTAGGGGGACACAATTCAATCTATAATAAAAACCTGATCTCACAAGTGGCCTTTGTCCAGGACCTGTGTGCCTGCATAAGCATACCAGCTGGATCCTCTATGAAGAAAGTCAGCTGGAGCATGATGCTAGAAATCTGGGTGGATGAGTTTAATTCAGGAACGGGATTAATAGGAAGCCTGATGTGGCCATAAGGCAAGTTGCTTTCTCCAATCTAGCTTAACCTGCAACGTAGCTGACATTTCCATGTTATCACATTTCTTTGTAAATTCTTTTTTCAGCGGCTGGATTAAACTAATGAGAGGGCTTATTTAACCGTTTCTCTCTTTTTGACACCTAGAAGAATGATTTAGTATTTATCTTCAAGCCTCTTTGACATTTGATGACTGAAAAGAATTCTGTATATTATCTGTCGATAGGGTTGGTTTGATTTAAAAAAAAAAAAAAAAATGGCAGATTTTATTTTCCAAAGATGGCCACACAATAATTCCCATTCCACATTTTCTTGTACAATGTCATACCCCCATCAAGAGGTGGAGTATAATTCCTTTCTCTGGGTAGGCTTTTTACTACCTTGACCAATACAGTTTGGTGGATATGATGCTGTGTGACTTCTGAGGCTGAGTAATAAAAGGTGATGAGGTTTCTGTCTTATTCATTTGGAACACTCATACTCAGAGCCCCACGCCACCAGATGAGAAATCTGATAACTCTGAGGCTGTGAGGACCAAACCACACAGAGAGCCCACAAGTAGGGGCTCCAGTTGGTGTTCCTAGTCGTTGGGTGAGTCTAGTCCAGGTGCAAAGATACATAAGTGAAGCAATCCCAGCCCTCAAGTCACTCACTCCAAGCCCTCAAGTCTCTTCAGCTGAAGGTCAGGACATCATGGCGCAAATACAAGCCAAATCTGCTGTGCCTTATTTGAATTCCTAGCCCATGGAATCCATGATAACTAAATGATTGTTGTTTTGAGTGACCTATATCTTGGGATCTTTTTTTTTACTCAGCATTAGTAACTGAAACAGCACCTATTTTATGCATGTTGCATCTCATGTTCATTTCAGCAAGCATTCATTGACTACCTACTATTTACCAGGCAATATACTAGGCTCCTAAGATTCATAGGTAAATCAGACACAACCCCTTCCCTCAGAAGGCTGACAGTAGTGAGAAAGGCATGGTCAGAGTTGCTCTTTAGAAAGATGAATCTGATAGCATTGGTGTGAGGGATACTGGAGGTCTCTCTCTGCTGGAGGTCAGCTGGGTAAAGGATGGTAGTAAAGAGATGGAATTTATGGCTTGATGCATATATGAACTAATTTCTCTTTGTTACACAGCCACAGATATACAACTTTTGTTCTTAGACGGAACTAAGATTAATGTCGTTCTTAACATGAATATTTAGTTCAAATAAATAGTTACAACTCGAACTAAATTAAAAAATAAAGATAAAAACAAAGCATATGTTCTACAAATTGGTGCTTACAGAACTATTTTCACATTCCACACTAAACACAAGAAGTACTAGTAGAATGGCAAAGGTAGTGGTGGTAACAGTAGAAGTAGAAGTAGAGGTGGTGGTGGTGGTGCTGATGATGATAGAAGATTGGCCCATACCTTTCTCTCTGCTGCCATCTCTCCTTAAAAAAAAGTTAAGAAGTTGTCCATAAAGAGGCCAAATTAATTTTTCCTACGACATACAGTACAATTGGCCTCTATATCTTTAACTTACAATATAGTAACCTTTTACTCTTCTCCACTGCATTAGTTAAATTATAACCTTATATTATCATTCTGCAACTCAATCATTGCTATATATATTGCTTGAACTTTAGTCTTAATAGGATTAGTCAAGAGTGATTGGATTAGTCAAGAGTGTTAGAAAAAGGAACCATTTTCTACGAAGGGTCAATAGTTGGATAGTTAAGGATTTGAGGACCATATGGTCTCTGTGACAACTACTGTAGCTCATGTAGTTTAAAAGCAACCATAGACAACACATCAATGAATGGGCATGGTTGTATCCCAATAAAACTTTAAGGCAGGGCAGATTTGGCTCATCAGCCATAATTTACCAACTCCTGGTTTATATTCATTCCCCTAATCAAAATCTATTTATAGCACTCTATTGCCTAGCAATTTCAGGACAAATCATTCATCTGAGATTCAATATTCCACAGCATGAACCCTACCTACTTTCCCTGTCTTATTACCACTGCTCTGACATTTGCTGTCTTCATTCTAAGTAAATTGGACTATTATTTCCCCAAACACAATCCAGATTTTCTTACTTCCTCATATAGTTGCTCATATTGTTCCTCTGTCTACTAAAATCTTACTTATCCTTCAATGCCTTCCTCAATTCTTACATTGTCCAAGAAGCTTTTCTGAATTTCATCAGTTAAATGCAAGCTTTCTCTCCTTTGAACCTTGTAACTTGTTACTATGAGTCAGAATCGACTTGACGGCAACAGCTTTTTTTTTTTTTTTTTTTTTTTGGTTTAATGCACTTAGTAAACTTGGCCTCATGATACAGTCATTCAACTAATATCTTATAACCTTCTCTAAAACTGAAGCTCCCTAAGGGGACAGATTGTGTCCTCTTCAACTTTGTATATCCTGCAATACCTTGAATGTATTACAGATTCAATAAACGTTTGATGAATAAACGGAAATTATACCATTTTGAATTGTCTGTCCTATCTGAATATTCCTGTTCTCAATAGATTCCAAGACTTGCTATCTGGAATATTTGTACAGGCTGCTTCTCTGTTGGGGTCATTAATCTGGCAGGAATTGAAATGACCTTGGTTTGCTACAGAAATTTAAAAATGCATTAGGGAACTAGAATTCTTGGAGCCAGCTGTCCTTTTAATTAACTTTGGTCTGGGAGCAAGGAACTAACTACCTCCTCAACTGCTTAGTCTCTAAGAGGTTAATAAAACCGAAAACCAAACCCGTTGCCATCAAGTCGATTCTGACTCATAGGGACCATACAGGACAGAGTAGAATTGCCCCACAGTGTTTCCAAGGAGTGCCTGGTGGATTCAAACTGCCGACCTTTCAGTTAGCAGCCTTAGCTCTTAGCCACTACGCCAGAGTTTCCAAGAGGTTAATAGGAATTGAAATTTTTACCTGTTGTATTCCTAAAGACTTGCTTACAGATATTTCCTTGTTACTGCAAGTGAGAAGTTCTATTCAACTCAGACATTTCCTGTATGCCTGCTTGCAATGCAGAAAGCACTATGAGAAATGGAAAGATAAATAAGACATGAGCAGCCCTGATATCCAGGGGTTAGCAGTCTAGTCAGGGAGACAGACGCAGATCCAAGGCCTAAAATGCAAAGGGTTTTAATAGAATGTATGAGTGAAAAGATGTTCCAAACAAAGAAATCATTAATTTTGATGGAGGTAGGGGAGTCTGACCAAAGAGGACTCATAAAGCAGATGGGATTTGAGCAGGAAGTTGGTAGGAAAACAGTGCTAGAGATGTGGACATCACAAAATATTTTGGTGTATTAGAGCTGGCAATGACCTCAGACAGCTTTCTCATTTATTAGATGAGTAAGGTGAGACCCAGAGAGGGAATGTGACCTGGTTAACAGTAGGCAACTCACATGACCCCCTTTGGAACCAGCTATGTGCAAACTCAAATTCACATGAGAGGTAGAAATAGAACCTATGACATCTGTGACAAACATTAGAGGCAGCAATTAGTAGTCTGGCCACACAACAAGCCCAAGGCCAAGGTGTCTCCTGTTGGAAGCCATTGCCTTTGGTAGTTATCAAGGGAGGAGATTTAGCTGTTAGCAAAGTCGCCCCTGGGTCCTGTAACTGAAGGCTACAGAACCCTGGCAATGGAACAAAAGCTTGCAGCCCACTGGAAATAGATCAGAGAGAGCTTTAAATTCTGGGTAGGAAGTCTTGTGGAGGAGTCCAACTTTGGTTCAAAAGAACAGGTCTCGAAGGCAACCAAAGGGATGGTGATTTTGCCCTAGAATTACAGGGCACAATATATCATGGGGTAGGCATGTTCTCATAGGCATATATTTCCCTAATTGAGTCCAGGAGGGCAAGCACAGGTGTCCCAAGTCTCTCTCCCTTCCCACCCTTACTCTTTCCCCACCCCTTTAAGTACTACTGTCGAAAAGGACAACACGACCGTCATGTCTGGGCTGATGCCAACCCATAAACTTCCCAGCGCTAGGCAGAGAAGTAGCTCAGGCCCAAAATAATGCTCTATGACAGTTTAATTTAAATAGATTATTCAGTTCCCTCTGCTCTCATCACTTACAGGGAGTATGTAACTGAATAATTAAACAATAAATCCTTATTTATTTATTTTAGATTCATAGGAACAGCTGTCTCTCTCCTCTTTTTTTTTCCCCTAAAAGAAACATAGACTTTACTACGATTCCTTTCACCTCTGCTTAAAATTCTCTCTCGTCTATATTCCTCCATCCCTACACCCAAATCCTCTCCCAATTCCCACCATGGGAATATTTGTGTCCATATTCATCTATTGAAAAAAAAGACATCATTTTTTTCCAAAAAATAAAAAAATTTCCTCCAGAAAGCAGATGCAGTACAAAGTCAAGTTAAACTCTGAAGTTTTATCTGTTTTGAAAAAAGTTACCCTCATTTTCCAGACATAAAACACCCAAGTAAAAAGAGGCATGCCAGTAACATTACACAAATGATTCATTCAAGTTGATTTATTTTCCAAAGATAGAAAAAAAGTATGATTTTGAATGGCAAGCAAAGTTATCTTTTACAAACATTATGAATTCAATATAGTTTAAACCAGTTTATGGAGCACTCTGAGGGTATATAAGGTTCCACTTTTTCCTAACAAAAATTAAAATAATAACAGAATGTTAAAGCTGGGGGAAAGGGCATAGATTATAAGCAGTCTCTAGCCCAACCATTTATTTTACAGATGGGGAAACTGACGTATAGAGAGACCAAAGAAGTCCAACAACCAGGACAAAGTCTCACAGCAGGTTGGGAAAATCCCAGTCCAGTCCAGTAATCCTCAGATTTTTTCCCACTACATCCTGTCTCTTTAACAGGTCTGACATAAATATATTCCTATCAGGTCCCTCTATCAGGTCCCTGTGTGGTACAAATGATTAAGACTCTTGGTTGCTAACCAAAAGGTTGGCAGTTCAAGTCCACTCAGTAGCACCTTGGAATAAAGGCCTAGTGATCTACTAAAAAATCAGCCACTGAAAACCCTATGGAGCACAGTTCTACTCTGACACACATGGGGTCACCATGAGTCAGAATCGAATCAACAGTAACTAGAAAGATATCTGTCTATATACACATACATACATCATGGAGCCTTGCTGAAAAAGAATTCAGCATTGGGAAGCCTCAGCAACATATCATATAATTCAATAAAGAACTCTTGCCCCAGCATTGTCCAGATCCAGAACTGACGGCATCCTACCTAGGAATGTTACTTAGCTTTCTATCAAGGTTTCAATGGAGACAAAGAGCCAGGTTCGGTTAACATGGATTATTACATCTTTTGCATAGTACCTAGCACAGAACACATAGTGGATTTTCAGTAAATAATGGTCATTTTTCTAAAGAACCTGCACTACATTTTTAGGACACAATGCATGATAATTTACAGAGTATAAAGACCTAAATAAATGGATGGACAGTTAACCTAGCAAAGTTAGAAGAATGTAGGAAACATTCAACGTAACCAGGAGGAGTGGGTGGAAGAGGAGAAGGGGGAAGAAGAGGAGGAAAGAGCTCTCACTTCTCTTCAGCCCCAGACACTGGAAGGTCATTGGTCACACCCCATTTTTCATTTCAGATCAAAGCATTGGCATCTGGAAGCCCCTGATACAGCTCTTGGCTCAAGGTCTCATCTACTCATGAAAGATTTGAACAAAAGAACTTAAAAACTATTAACATTTTGCTTCCTTCCTTTACTCACACAGTGGCACTCACGTAAATTAGAAGATCATTTTAAAATTCTTGATTCTTCTAAGTCCATTCAAGATGCCCAGCCTAGCCTCCTCTCCATTACTCTCCTAACGCAGTGAAATCTAGACTCTAATTATATAATATTCCTCTTATTATATAATAGTCATTATTGAATAAGGAAAACTTTGGAACATTAGAATATACTTATTCCATAAACTACTAATGTATATTGAAATCTGCTTAGAACACCCTTGTATTCAAAGGTCTCAGTTATCATTGACTTCTTCAAACCCCAGATTACTAAAGGATCACTAATATGTTCTAAGGGTACATTCAGAAACTGTGCCAAGTCAGTGGAAGCCAGAGAAATATAAATAGTCATAATACAGTAAACCCTGTGAAAGCCAGAACCTGTGTAAGGTGGAAACCTGTCAGAGAAGGATAACTCAAATATTTTCCACTAGAACAAGTAACAGAAAAGATTGGACCCCGTTAAAGATGGCCAACTTGCAAGACCCCAAAAAACAAGTCAGTCCTGTTGAGTTCAGCTCTCACAGGTTTCACCGTAGTTACATTTACTTTTCTGCAAGGAGATGGAAAACTTTACAAATCTCACAAATAGAAATCTTGTTATTAAAGAACTCTAGCACATGGGGTTGCCATGAGTCAGGATGGACTTGACAGCAGCTAACAGGGATGAATTACCCAGTAAGCACAGGTAAGCACAGGCTTACTTGTGCTTACTTATTAATCTGTAGTTTTGTTCACTACAGATTAGTAAGTAAGCACAAGTAAGCCCGTGCTTACCTTGCTTACTGAGTCATACGTCCCTGTCAGAAATTGTAAATTTGAAAAGAAGCTTCGATTCTGTAGGAAGGTGCTGCAGGGTTGGGAGAGAGACAGATGCCAGCCATACCTAGAAGCAGACTCTTTGATGTGGTGAAAAAATGTGAAATTATTCACTATAGATGATCTGGTAAACAAGGTAAGCACTGTGCTTACCTTGCCTGTTGGATAATCTGCCCCTGGCAACTAAGACAGCAAAGTCACTACCTGTCTCATATTACAGCTTGACAAACCATCGTCACCAAACAAGGTGGAAAACTAGATAGAATGGTCTGGTGGTGGTGTTCTTGGAGCAGAGAAACCCACCCATCAACACTGGAAACTTATTCTGACAAAAGTTACTCATTAGGTTTGTAATCTTCCTATCTCCTACTTGATAGCTCCTCTCATCAAATTAGCTTGGCAATTACACACAAGGCAGAAAACTCCGGCTGTGTAACTAAGCTGCAGCCTTGTGTTCCTCTAGCACTGGGGATGCTGTCAGAGAATTGCCAGGCTGCCTAAGGACTCAAGGAGCCAAGTCTGCAGCAAGAACTGCATTCTTCCTTTCCCCAGCTTCGAAACCAAATAACCTTTTATTCCTTCCTTCTTCATCTGCCATGTCCATTTCATAGTTGTTATTAGCTAGCTGCTGTTGAGCTGGTCCCCAACTCATGGCAATCCCATGCTCAAAGGGATTGGACTGTTGTGATTCATAGGGTTTTCATTTGATAATTTTTTGGAAGTAGATTACCAGGATTTTCTTCCTAGTTTGTCTTAGTCTGGAAGCTCCACAGAAACCTGTTCATCATAGCAATACACAAGCCTTCACTGACAGGCAAGTGGTGGCTGTGCTTGAGGTGTGCTGGCGGGAAATCGGAGCCAGGTGTCCTGTATGGAAGGCTAGAATTCTACCATTGAACCACCACTGCCCCCATCCATTCCATTACAAGACCTCTATGTTTTTCTTTTGATATGTCCCTCATTTGGATCTTTTCTTCCACCCTATACAATCCACCTATCTAACATGTAAGTACAGAGTATCATAGTTTGGCTATTATAATGTTTTTAAGCCAACCTCCCTAGAACAATTTCTCCTCATTCCAATTCAACCTGTATACCTATGCCAGGCATCACTTTTAATACATGATATCTCTGCTCACACACAGCTTTCAAAAAAATAATCAAAGGCATCTAATTTAGTCCAAAAGGCTCCACCCTACCTCTGAAGTCTTATTCCTTACAAATCACTTTGCTGAATCTTCTGATCCAGGCAGACCAACCTCCACACTACGTCATGAATGTGTGATGTTTATTTCTGTCTATATCCTGACTCATGGGGTTCTGCTCAATAAGCTATTTATTTAACATCTCTGAGCCTCAATTTCTTTATCTATAAAACGGGAATCATAATACCAGTCAGGATTTTGTGTGGCTCGAAAAAGAATAATTCATTTGCAAGTTCTTTCTAAATTGTTAGGCTCCAGAAAAGATCAGTTATTACTGGTCCTGGTCTGCATTCACACTTGTACCACATTTAGCACCAAACCATCACCCACTGAAACTTTCCCACTATTGATGCATGTGTGTTTCTCCCATATTTGACTATAACCTATTTGAAAGTAGAACTTCATGGACATTTTGTTAATAATCACCTTGGATGTTTTTTCCTAAACAGAAAGCTCTGGTGAGATGAGATTTGCCCAGCCTCCTTTACCTTTCACAAGGCCCAACATAAAGTATGGGTGGGGCAAATGGTTACCAATACTCGGCTGCTGACCAAAAGATTGGAGGTTCCAGTCCACCCCAAAGTACCTTGGAAGAAAGGCCTGGTGATCTACTCTGAAACATACAGGGTCACCATGAGTCAGAATCATCTCCATGGCAACTGGTGATAAACGCAAATTAGGCAACAAATATGTGTTTGCTTATTGTTGTACTTGGGCGTTTAAAATAAGTGAGAGCGGCAGAATCTCAACAACTTTCCTAATAAGGAAAAAACGGGAAAAACAACATGCTGATTAGTGAGAAAATATCCATAAAGTGCTAGAAATAGTTTGGGACGCATTTGCCACAAATAGCAACTTCCTACTCTAGGTGACTTTGAAATTATGATTTCTAAATGGTGATTTGAAATCCAAACCTTGACTTTGCAGTTTATAAGCTCAGGAGAGGCAGGATGGCTATGCAGAAGCAACCAAATGTCATGAAAGGCAGGGACTCTCAATGAACTGAGTGTTCAGGGCGCTTGATTTTTTAAAGGTTTCTGCTGTGCCTTTCCCCATTCCCTGCCTTACACTCAAAGGCAAGGTTTTTATCTTTGGTTTTTTGTTTGTTTTTTTGTTTTTAGCTGCAAAAGAAAGCAAGTCCCAGTTTACACTAACAGCCTTTGATCATTAAACTATGATTTATAGTTAGCAGATATTAGTGAGCTCATCCTTCCCCAGATCACCCAGCCCACTCCCTAATCAAGCACCTTCTTCCTTTTCA
>NW_004444041.1:1846927-1847988 GCF_000243295.1 Trichechus manatus latirostris | reverse complement strand
TATTGTCACAGCTGATGAAACACATATCTGAAATCCCAAGGAAAGTTTAACCAGTTTGTTTCTGATTCAAATGATATAAAGATCTGGTGAAATGAGCTTTGGTCAGCCTCTCTTGCCTTTTCCAAGACCCAACACAAAGTAGATAACAAATACTAGATGACTTTAGTTGGGTATTGAATTTGGAACATGGATAACTTGTTATCATTTTTTATTTCTACTCTTCCACCTTTCAATTTTTTTCCCAAATGTTCTACAAGTGTTAATTTAAAATTTAAAATTTTTAAGGAAAAGACATTTTTACTAACGATTTAATTCTAGCAGCAAAAAGTTTAAATCAGCTGCTTTCCTTGCTTCAACAAACTGTTATTAAGTGCTCTCTTTTGCCAGGTAGTACACTGGACAAAAAGATGAGTAAAACATGGCCCATGTTCTCAAGGAGGTCACAGATTCCTGGGGGAGAAAGAGTGCTATGTATTCAAGTGATGATAATACGCAGTCAATGCTACAGCCTAAGAATGTACAAAGTTCAACAGGAACACAAGAGAAAGAACGGTTACCTCAGCCTGGGGTAGGAGTGTGGATATCAGAAGACTTCCCAGAAAAAGGAACACTCAAGTTAGGCTTAGGAGAAAAGTTTAATTTCACTATCTTGGGGTAAAGAAGGGAAGAATATTCTGATCAGAGAGAAAAGATAGAAAGAACAGGATCTAACTGGGAAACCACATAACTATTTCAATAAATGGAGCGAAGACAATAGAGGTGCGATCAATGGCAACTGCAGAGGAAGTGACAAGCAGGGAGGACTTGAACGACAAAGCAGAGGTAAAATCATAGGACTTAGTGACGATTGGCTGTAGGTGATAAAGGATCAGTAGTGAAAAGTGACTCTCACTCTCAGTTTTATGGCTTAGACAGCAGGAACTGAACAATCCTCGATGTAGTTAGGGGGATAGTGAGACCGTCAACTTTGTTGTTGTTATTAGTTGCCATGGAGTCAGCTTAGACTCATGGCGACCTTATGTATAAAAGAAAACAACATTGCCTGGTCCTGCACCAACCTC
>NW_004444041.1:1841930-1846315 GCF_000243295.1 Trichechus manatus latirostris | reverse complement strand
CACTGCTGGTAAGCACATGGGGAAATGAGTACGCATACATTTCTGGTAGGAGTAAAAATTGCTGTGATATTTTGGGATCTCTATTACAATTTTAAAATCTCATGTCTTTTGATCCAGCAATCCCACTTTTAAGAATTAATCCTATAGAAACAAAAGCAATGGTACAAAAGTATATGTGGACAATCTTCTTTATTGCTGCCTTGTTTGTAAGAGTAAAAACCTAGATACGACCAAATGTTCACTACATGTAATATTCAAAGAAATAACTGGTAATCCATATTAAGAAATATTATACATCTGTTAAAAGTTAATAATGTCTATATATGTTTGGATTTGGATCTGGAAAGATGCCTGTGATAGATTAAGTGAAAAACTAGAATAGGTTGTCAAGTTCTATACAATATTTCCATTTAGGAGAAAAAAGTGTTATAATAGCTGTGTTAATAATAGCTAATGTGAATTTAATGCTTTCTTTGTACAGGTATTGTTTTAAGTGTATTACGTGCTGCTTATTTATTCCTCACAACCACTCCATGAGGTAGGTAAGATATTCTCATTCCCATTTTACAAATAAAGAAACTGAGGCCAAACGAGGCTAAGTAACTTGCCCAAGGTCACACAGCTAGCAAGTGGCAGGTAAGGATTTACACTAGTTTACAGTCTGCACTCTTGACTTTGACTTCTGTGCTATTCTGCTGTACATATAACTAGAAAAGGATAGGGTTGGAGGTTTGTTTTTTTGTACCTCTGTATTGTTGGACTTGTTAAAATAATGTTACTTCTATGATTAAAAAGAAAGTAGAAACATATGGGGAAAGAGACTCCAAAGACCTCCAATAGTCCTTACAACAAAAGTTCAAACTTCCTCCCTCACAAGTAGCGTCCTTTAAAGCCCGTTTTTCTAAAATACTTGGTAACTAAAGTTAGTGTCTAGCCAGCTGGTAACAGAAGCCTTGAGTGTATCTGGTGACTTTGCTCAAATCAGTTAAACTGCTTACAGGCTTGGAAATTCATTTTATACAAGACAACAGCAATGAATGTTTCTAAAGTTATTTAAAAGCTTCCGAGAACCTGGGAATCTAGAAGTGGGAAGAGGCGAGTTGGAGCTTACCAATTTAAAGTTAGTGTTTCAGTCAGTCCCTGATGGCGCCTTAGAAAAGAAATCCATTATTAGTGAGCACAAAGGGTGCTGCCTTGTCCGCCCTGACAGGGAGCAGACTGGATGTAACAAAGACCTAGTGCCTTATTTATGGCAGCTCACAGCTGCCAAGGATGGGCTTCTCGCTCCCCAGGAGCTGGCAAGACCCTCAGAAGGTCATTTTCAGGCCCGCTGGGTTTGGTTGCCCACAAACAGGGCTTCAAGGATGGGACCCAAACTGAATACCCAGAATGTTCATCTTCTAATATTCACAGGACTAGCTGCCTCCCTTCATTCAGGTCAATGCTCAAATTAAATTCCACCGTCTCAGAAGATTTCCCCAATTGGAAACAGTAGCCCCTCTCACTCTCTAACCCCTCACCCTGTATTGTTTTCCTCCTAGCACTCATCTCTATCTGACACAACATATATACGTTTGTTTCCTTCACCAGTGTGGCCCCCTCAGGGGGCTGCCATGTAAACAATGTAAATGGCACCCACAGGAGTCCCTGGGTGGTACAGACAGTTAACTCATTCAGCTGCTAACTGGAAGGCTGGAAGTTTAAGTCTGCCTAGAGGTGCCTGGGAAGAAAGGCCTGGTGATCTACTTCCAAAAAATGAGTCATTGAAAATCCTATGGAGCACTGTTCTACTTTGACACACATGGGGTCGCCATGAGTTGGAAATGAGTTGACAGCAACTAGTTTACTGGTGAGCTGTGTAACAGGTCAGCCGAGTTCCCCTAGAAAAACAAAGGTTTATTATGGCAGGGATTTGTCTTGTTCAAAGGCATAAAGCTGATGTTCAATAAATAATTTCTGAATAGGTAAATATGCTGATTTCTATAAATACTTCTCTACTGGACTCAAGTAGAAGTCTCTTCCAGTCTTTCTCTTTCCAATGCAAACTTTCTCAGTTGGGATAATGAGATGTATGTGGACATGTAGCATTAAAAGGAACGTTTGGTTTCATTTGTACTTACTAATAATAAGAGAAATAATAACAATGCCATTCTTTCTCATGTATATCCAATATGCTTCACTTGGGTCGGCAAGGGCTAGAATTTTATAATATTCAAACTATAATAGCAAATAACACACACACACATGTAATTTAAGAATATATTCTTAGCCAGTGTACCTCATGCTCAACTACTACCCATCTGTCAGTGGAGGCTCACATGCTGCTATGATGCAGAACAGGTTTCAGTGGAGCTTCGAGACTAAAATGGACAAGGAAGAAGGACCTGGCAATCTACTTCGGAAAATCAGCCCATGAAAACTCTATCAATCATGATGGTCTGATCCTCAACCAATCACAGGGATGGAGACGGACCAGGCAGTGTTTTGTTCTGTTATGCATAGTGTCACTGTGAGTCGGGGGCCCCCAATGACAGCTAGCAACAACAACATGGCACTTATTGAGAGTGTTTACTCAATTTTTATCTATTGATAGAGGAAGATAATAATAATAAAAAAGGTGAAAGAATAGTGGTTGAGAGAGAGAAAGGAGAATGATTCTAAATCCTTTTCAAGAAAACATCAGTTTCTGTCTCAGGTAATTCATTTAATAACAACTATCCTGGCTGCACATGAACCGGGATCTGACCACAGAGAAGGAGGGATGAAAGAAATTGTCCTTTAGGTAATTCCTATTAGACAGAGAAAATCAGTGGCATGTCTTAGGGCGCCTATCAACTTGCTTACCCAGAAATATTCAGCTCCAGCTTTCCTTCAGAGTGACTTTGCACTGTTTCATGTATTGGTTGCCATTTTTTTTTCCCTTTTGTAATTTGATGCCCATTTTCTGACTAGAAGGTCTCAGCTAGCTCTGAGACCCTGGAGAAGGACAGAGAGAAAGTTTGTGAGTTTGTGGATCATTCTGATCACAGGAAGCCACCACCAACCTAATGCTGAAGGCCTTTGGTTTAAACAACTCATCACCTAAGATCCCCATGGAACTTTGGTGATAGGCATTCAGTAAAGATCAAAAAAGGGGGAAAAATTCCAGTTGGGGGTTGGAAGAGGGAATACTTGTTGCACTTGAAGGACATCTTTCATTAAAGATTGAAATGCAATTTCCTGATGGCAACAGCTGCATGGAAGCAGGCTTCTTTTGTTGAACAAAGAATAAAGAATTACATAGCCATTAAGCTAATTTATCTTTCCCCACAATACAGAATTCTCCATTCATTTTGCAAGTAGATTTATTGAACATATAAGCCCTGAAATACTTTTTTATCTACTCATAAAAATGTCAGCGGTGTCTCTCTTCTCTCTTGGCGTTGCTATCAGTTAGTTCCTTTGGTTGGTACATGGTGCTAATGGGACCAATGTTGTGCGTTTTATTGCCATATATGTCAATTAGTTCCACTCAGAAAATTGTCCCATGGACACAAACTATACCAACAATCCCAGCCAACAGTGCCACGAACACTGGGTCAAAGAATATGGATAGATCACTGCAAATCCATCACTACTACACCTATCCTCACTTATCGACTATCTCATTATCCAACATTTGACATTTATGACAATAGTGAAAAATCTACGACTATTTTGCTCATTTACGAACGTCTGGCAGTAACAAATGCCAAGGTGTCACGATGGCTGTGATAGCTAAGGTTATGCGTCCACTTGGCTGGGCCATGATTTTCAATGGATTGGTAGTTATGTTGTTTGTTGTTAGGTGTTCTTGAGTCGGTTCCAACACATAGCAACCCTGCGTACAACAGAACGTAACACTGCCTGGTCCTACACCATCCTCACAATCATTGCTATATTTGAGCCCTTTGTTGCAGTCTCTGTGTCAGTCCATCTCATTGAGGGTCTTCCTCTTTTTCGCTGACCCTCTACTTCACCAAGCATGATGTCCTTCTACAGGGATTGGTCTCTCTCGAGAACATGTCCAAAGTATGTGAGACAAAGTCTCGTCATCCTCGGTTCTGTGGAGCACTTTGGCTATACTTCTTTCAAGACAGATTTGTTGGTTTTTCTGGCAGTCCTTGGTATATTCAATATTCTTTGCCAATTCCATCATTTATAGGCATCAGTTCTTCTTGGTCTTCCTTATTCATTGTCCAACTTTCAACCGTATATGTGGCAGCTGAAAATATCATGGCTTGGATCAGGTGCACCTTAGTCCTCAAGGTGACATCTTTGCTTTTTAACACTTTAAAGAGGTCTCTTGCAACACATTTGCCCAATGCAATACATTGTTTGATTTCTTGACTGCTGCTTCCATGGGC
>NW_004444041.1:1809620-1841535 GCF_000243295.1 Trichechus manatus latirostris | reverse complement strand
CATGAGCACAATTAAGTGTTCTGAAATTCTATTCTTCAGAACGTTATCCATAATTTTTTATGATCCACACAGTCGAATGCCTTTGCATAGTCAATAAAACACAAGTAAACATCTTTCTGGTATTCTCTGCTTTCAGCCAAGATCTGTCTGAAATCAGTAACGATATTCCTTGTTCCATGTCCTCTTCTGAATCCAGCTTGAATTTCTGGAAGTTCCCTGTCGATGTCTTGCTGCAACCACTTTTGAATGATTTTCAGCAAAATTTTACTTGTGTTCAATATTAATGACATTGTTCAATAATTTCCACATTCTGTTGGATCCTCTTTCTTTGAAATGGGCACAAATATTGATCTCTTCCAACTGGCTGGCCAGGTAGCTGTCTTCAAATTTCTTAGCATAGATGAGCGGGCACTTCCAGTGTTGCATCCATTTGTTGAAAGATCTCAGTTGGTATTATGTCAATTCCTAGAGCCTTGCTTTCACCAATGCCTCCAGTGCAGCTGGGACTTCTTCCTTCGGTACCAGTGGTTCTTGATTATATGCTCCCTCCTGAAATGGTTGAACACCAACCAATTCTTTTTGATACAGTGACTCTGTGTATTCCTCACGTCTTCTTTTGATGCTTCCTGCATTGGCAGTCATGTAGTGATATAATTTGGTAGTTATGTACTGCAGTGATGTAATTTAACAGGTATGTTATAATGTAGCCATCCTCCATTTTCTAATAATGCTGATTTCCACCAAATGATCTGGTCTTTGGAAACTAACCATATCAGTAAGTGACGAGTGGGTGTAAGAAAAAAAAAAAAATATCACTGATAGCTTAGCCTCCTTATGGAAAAGTCCAGAGAGATCAACTTTATGGATGAAGGCTTAACATATTATATAAATTCTGGAGATTAGAGTATCTGGAGACTCTGGGTATCAGCAGCTCAAATACAAGGTCAGATTTTCAAGCATTATTAAAAATTTTGAGTTTCCTGCTCTGTGTGGTTGGTTGGTTGTTTGCTGTTTGTTTCTTTAGACCTAGTCTGGTTTCTCTTATGCTCAGATTCCTCTCCTGAGTTCCAGAGCCATCTGCTAACTGAGCATCTCCACCTGCATGTCCTACATGCACCTCAATCTCAAATGATTCCAAACCACACTCTTCCCTGGCCCACCATATCTGCTTTACCTCTGGTGTTCCCCATCATAGTGAGTGCACCATGGGGAGTGGTTTCAACTTTGGGACTTCTGTTCAACATACTCTTCACATCCAATTTATCCAGTATAGTGCAGTGTCGAGTGGTAATTAAGAGTTCAAAACCTGTCTCTACCACTTGGTAGGTGTGTTCTTAGGCAAGTAACTTAACTGCCCATGCCTTAGTTCCTTCATCTGAAAAACATCCTAATAGTATTAACCTCATACGGTAGTTATAAAGATTCAGTGACATAATGAATGCAGAGTGCTGAGAACAGTGCCTGGCAAATGGGAGGCACTCGATAAACGTTGGTTGCTATGAGTTTCCATAACTTCTTTCATACACAGTCTGTCCTCTCTAACCTCACTACCACTACTCTGTAGACTCCTAACAAGTCTTCTTGTCTTCACAGTTCAACTCTACCCTCCATCTCATTCTCACATTGCTGCTACAGTGATCTTTCCAGGCTCATTCTTTGGGTAGGCAAGCTGGGTGTTGCCCGAGGTAAGAGTGAGCTGCAGAAGCTTCATCTTTCTCCTCTTTTCTGAGTATCATTAAAATTCAGTTTTGACATCTGTGTCTTAAACTATATTCCAAAGGGCCCACAAAATATGCTAACAGCACAGCCTTCTTTCAAGTGCAAATATCTTGGGCAGCCCCCTGGCTGGTAGACTTGCCCTCTCCTTACACTCCCTTCCCTTCCCCTCTCTTCTAGGGACTTTTTGCTAAATATCCTACTGTCTGACACACAGTAGGTTTTAAAAAAATGCTTGCTGAATGGCGAGTTGGATGGTTCCTATTCTGTAGGCCCAGATCAATTCACTGTTAATTGACAATGGAGCAAGTCAAAACCTTAGGGCAAAGGTGAAACCAGGGGTATGCTGGTTCCTATACTCTATACACTGGCCATTCACATACATAGCTGTAAAAAGAGGATAATAATAGTACCAGTGGTGCAACGATTAAGCACTTAGCTGTTAATCAAAAGGTTGGCAATTCGAACCTACCCAGTGGCTCCTAATAACAATAATACCTTGTAACAAAATAGGTGACACCACTCTTCTTGTGTTTCAACATCACAACCTGGAACCACTAGAATAGAACCAATATAGTATAGCAGGGAAGTGATTATGGAAGTTGAGGGAGACAGCCAGTTCATTTATCCATTCAGCGAATCTTTTTTGAAAACCTACAGTGTACCTAGCACTGCCCTCGTCAGGCACCAGGACCTCTGTAATTGGCACTCAAGAGATTCCGTTTGTGCTCCTGTGAAAAGTATGGGTAAGGCCAGCGTTTACCTCATATACAGCATGGCGCAGTATCTGGAAACTTACTGGTTTCTTTGGGCAAAATAGTTTTCTTTGAATGGAATTTTTCATTGTTCTTTCTTATGGTAGTTTGTTAATTATAATGTGTCCCTTTTGGTTTACACAATGCTTCATATTTGAGCAGTCTGACTTTTTTCTTTCAGTCCTACAAAGACACAATCATATCTTCCTGAGTACCACAACTAGGTAATTAAGAAAAATGGAGTGTCAGATGCCACAGAAGAAATATCCATCTTTGAGGGAAAACCAGCTTGCTTTCTGTCGCAGAAAATTGGGTGTTCAAGTGAATAAAGCTTCAGTTAATGTTCTAGTTCCTAAGCTGTCATTGACTCATGTGACCTTCAGTGGATTGAGTGTCTCCTCTGGGCCTCTACTGCCTTCTCCATAATTGGTAATTGATATTCCCACCCAGGGCTACTGTAAACAAGGGCCACCTGCCCATTTAAGACTGCAGAGAGAAGATTCAAGACTTGATTTGGAAACACCTGGGAGTTTGAAAGGACACAAGGGGTTGGGGGGGTGGCTTTTCTTTAAAGAATCTTGGTTTTCTGTGGGGAAGGAAGGACTCTCCTCTTCTTGCATCTTTCTTGATCTGAATTCCAAGTATTTCACTTAAAATACTCACAGTACCCCCCACCCCCCGCCACACACACACACACACACACTCTATTACTATTGATAAATTGAATTGCCTAGTGCAGTGTTTTGAAACCACTTTTTTCCTTACCATCCTCTATGGAGTCTTTTCAGATATTTTTTTCCTAATTGCCCCCCAAGAAATACCACAGATATACCATATATTTGTTTATGCCTTGTATGTATATCTGTGTTTTATACATAAAAAGAGTAAGAATTTTTTTACCCTCAAGAACCAATTTTTGCCCCCGAGGGGGCAATATGGACTTCATTAAGAATTTATGGCCTAGAGAGGGAAATTAAGCAACTTAATAGTTTAAAATATTAATTTTCATTTAATTTTTGCTTCATTTAGAGTAAAACTATTTAATTCCCTTACGCTCAGATCTTCTTGGTTGGTATGAATAAAGTTTGCTGCTGAGCAGCTGGGCTGCAGCCTTGAGGGCCCTCTCTTCTACCTCCTGAGAAGGGTGTTGCTTGATCCCCTTATCTGTCATCACCCTCAGGGAACTGCTGCCTTTCCTAAGGTCATACTCTCCTGAGGCAGCTCATATTCAACAACTGGTCAATGTAGGTTATAAAAGCTCACCCACCCCCTCACCCCAATTTGGAACAACTCTCAAGGACTATCCCAGCTTCAGAGCACCCCTTGCCATTGGCTGAGGTCAAATGACCACCCAACTTCTCCTTCCTTCAAGGTTTTGATCTCAAGAGCACTCTCTAATAAGCTTGCTGCAGGTCAGTATCCATCTGATAGCCTGCTTTGGGGGAAGCTAACTTGTGATCAGTCCCTGGAGAAGGACATCATGCTTGGTAAAGTAGAGGGTCAGCGAAAAAAAGGAAGACCCTCGATGAGATGGATTGACACAGTGGCTGCAACAACGGGCTCAAACACAGCAACAATTGTGGGGATGGCACAGGGCCGGGCAGTGTTTCATTTTGTTGTATATAGGGTCGCTATGAGTTGGAACCAACTCGACAGCACCTAACAACAACAACCTGTGACATTTGCACAACCACTTCTACTTTCATACATTGGTCCCCATCCCCTTTTGGCATTCATTCCTATGTGCTTCACCCTGTACTGTCTCCCAGTCATTGCCTTCTTTCTCATCTTGACAAATCCTGTTCCTATTCTCTATATCCATACACCAACTGCTCTTCATTTTAGAGCAGTAGTCACCAAAGTAGACTGCATCTTAAGAATTTTGAAAACTTCCATCAGTATATGAAGAGAAAAAATTAGAATTTCCATTTATATTTATTTTTAATTAAAAAAACTAAAAAATTAAGCTCGAATAATTTTCAGTATATGAATGGCTGTAACACACTCACTCAGCCTAGTCTGTGTGTCAGAAAGTTAAATATGGGGCGTGGTGAGTGAGGTGTCATAGGAGAATCAGAGGAGCAGACGGTGACATCCTACGCCATTGATTTGCTTCCTACATATTCCAGGTATTTATCTCAGTGGATTCACGGATGATTTAATCTTAAAAGGTAGAATCTTTATGGTATTTTGTAATGGGATGAGTGTCCGTGAAGACAGAGTTCACTGGATAACTCATGGCAAATATTGAAGAGTGTCAAATCTAAAGGTGAGTTTTGTGTTTTTCTTTGACAAAAATATATGTTCAAATTTTCTGACCTTTTGTGCAGGGTAAGAAATTGTCAACCCTGGTAGGTATCTAGATTTTTTTTTTTTTTAAAAAACAGTAAATCGGTTTAATTTGTCCCTCTGTGATGATGTTGCTGGGTGCTGTCAAGTCGGTTCCAATTCATACTGACCTCATGTGACAGAATAGAACTGCCCCATAGGGTTTTCTTTGCTGTAATCTTTGTGGAAGCAGATTGCCAGGTCCTTCCTCCATGGAGCCACTTGGTAGGTTAGAAACACCAATCTTTTGGCTAGCAGCCGAGTGCTTAACCGTTGTGCCACCAGGGCTCCTTGTCCTTCTGTGATTTGGGGGAGTGTTTTAACATGGAATTAAAAAAAAAAAAAAGCTTTTAAAAGAGAGAACATTTTGAAAGCATGTTTGAAATGTTTCTATGATTACATGATCTTGTTTCCTAAAACCAGTATGTCTCACTTAAAATATTCTCTTATCTGACCACTTTAAACACTTACATCTATTTTTAAATCTTCCAAATAAAGAAATTCAGTGGAATTTGAATCCATTTGATAAAAATATAGACACTTAACATCATCTGATTAGTTTTTAAAAGTAACTAATTGACATGAGAGGAGCCCTGGTAGTACAGCAGTTAAAGTGCTCGATGTTAAATGAAAGGTCTGTGGTTCAAACCCACTAGCCGCTCCCCATGAGAAAGATGTGGCAGTCTGCTTCTGTAAAGATTTATAGCCTTGGAAACCCTATGGGCCCATTCTACTCTATCCTATAGGGTTGCTATGATATGGAATCAACTCAGCGGCAACAGGTTTTGTTCAAGGTGGAAATTATTAGCCAAACATGGTCAAAAAATTATTGGCATAATTACTGAATGGGTTTGGAATATAAAAGAATATTCTGATTTAAAAGCATAGTCAAGGATGTGCTTCTTCCATTTGGATATGCATATCCTTGGGAGGTACCTTTTTCAGCTACAATAGACATTAGAATCAAATATCAAAATAAACAGAACTTTGAACCAGATTTTAAATTGCTATATCACGGTGTTCAACCAGGATTTTCAAAATAACTGTAGTACATTCAATCACATCGCTTTCATTAAAATATGATCATATTTTTAGTAAAAGATTTTTGTACCATTAATAATATGAAATTATCTACAAAATATTATTTATCTCCCTTTGAGTACTTCCTTTTTAATTCTTATTTTATATGTTTCATATAATGTATATAATACACTGGCATAGTGTTATCTGATGATATTTATGAATAAACACATTTTGGGTAAGGTGCTCAAAATATTTTACTTATTAAAAAAAAATAAACCAAACACATTGCTGTCAAGTTGATCCTGATTCATAGTGACCCTACAGTACAGAATAGAATTGCCGTATAGGGTTTCCAAGGATTTGAACTGCCGACCTTTTGGTTAGCAGCTAAGCTCTTAGCCACTGCGCTACCAGGGCTCCATTTTACTGATAGGTGCAAAAAAAAAAAAAAAAGGAGAACGTTGCTTGTATTAGTTTCCTGTGACTGCTGTAACAAATTGCCACAAACTTGGTGGCATAAAACAACAGAAATTTATTATCTCATAGTTCTGGAGGCCAGAAGTTTAAAATCAGTGTCATTGGGCTGAAATCGAGGTATCAGTAGGGCCGCACTCCCTCTGGAACCTCTTCCAATTTTCTTGGCTTGTGGCTGCATCACTCCAATCTTCAAAGCCAGCATCTTCAAATCTCTCTCTGCTCCGTCTTCACATCACCTTCTCTTCTGTGTGTATAAACTCTCCCTCTGCCTCCCTCTTATAAAGATACATGTGACTGCACCTAGAGTCCACCTGGATAATCCAGAATAATCTCCCCATTTCAAGAGGCTTAACGTAATTATATTTGCCAAGTCCCTTTTGTTTTGCTATAGAAGGTAACAGTCACAGGTTCCAGAAATTAGATGTGGGTATCTTTTTTTCTGAGAGGGGGTGGCATTTTCAGCCTGCCACACTGCCGCCCTCTCACAGTGTTTCTCAAACTTTACTAGGCTTAAGAATCACTGAGGAGTTTGCTAACAGGGCAGCTGACATCTTAGCAGCATCACCATGCTTCAGGAGTTGCCATGACCCTGACACTGTATAATGATTTCTTTACAGCACTTCAGGGTACTGGGAGACAGCAGAAACCACTGGTCAGGTCTTCAAGTCATCATCCAGGATCAAGCCCTAGTCCTTTCCTCATGTAAAAGTCACTTGCCGATGATTCCTCAAGAGCGAATGCCTTAGTCTGTGTTCCTGAGAATGAAAATCAGTACCCTTGTCAATGACCTTATTCTCTTGCCAGAGTTGGTGAATATGGTTATTTCCAGTTTTTCTCAAGAGTTTCATAACCCCTCAGCTTCCCAACCCCTACACACTGTTTTTCTTTGTCTCTTGTTGTTAAATCAAAAGAGAAAGAATATTCAGTCATAAAGAGAAATGAAGTTCTGATAGACGCTAGGACACGGATGAACCTTGAAAACAGTATACTGAGTGAAAGAAGTCGGACACAAAAGAACAAATATTTTACAATTCTACTTACATGAAGTACCTAGAATAGACCAATGCATACAGACAAAAGGAGATCAGTGGTTATCAGGGGTTGGGGGTGGGGGGAATGAGAATTATTGCTTAAGGGGTACTGAGTTTTTGTTTGGGGTGATAGAAAAGTTATGGAAATAATGGTGACGGTTGCATAACAACATGAATACGATTAATGTTACTGATTTGTACACTTAAAAACCCAACTCGGAATGAAGTAGATCACTAGGATGGATTTCCTCAACTGACGGGTCAAGTGAATCTATCATTAAATCAGAAATCTCTAAAGAAAAGAAGAAAATTTTATATATAAATTTATATTAATTTTATGTTATATATTAAAAAAATTTTTTTTTAAAAAAAGAGAAACTAGTTCTTAAATTTCTGCTTGATTCATGTGAACATCTGTGAGCAAATTAACTGTGACTGTGGTTTCTATCACTTTCCCTGCTTGGGACCCCATATTTCACTTCCAACCCATTGAGGCTCAGTGCACCTGGCAGAGATGAGTCAATGCTCAGTGGGGTGGCTTTAAATCTATAAATGATTCAAAGGCAATAAACAAAACAAGGACTCCAGCCTTTCACCTACAGAGAAGACTGTATTTAGAAATTAGCACCTTAGGCTACAATTTAGGAAATTATTTTTCAATCTCAAAAGAGTTCATAATGCAAAGATAAAATAAAATGTTCCTGAAGATGATTAGAACAATCCCTGTCATTTTCTATTTTGAGTCCACACTGGATATTATTAATAGTGCCACAGGAACTTAAATAAAATGTCACGTTGGAAATTCTGGTAAGCATTGTAAATATAAACAAGTACAAAATTTGAAACAAAATAGGATCTTAGTCTAAGAAAATATATTTCAAACCATCTATGCCTGTTTTGGAGGAATTATTTTCCACAGTGGGCTCCCAGGGCTGTATTGAATAAACTGAGGGGCAATAAAGGTACTGAGGATACCCTGGTCTATTGAGGTCTGGTCACCTTTCCTGTTTTAAGATGAAACTGGGGATTATCAGGGCTGGGCCAAAAAATGTTTTTGTTGTTGTTAGTGGCCATCTGAGTCGATCTGCAATTCATGGCAACCCCGTGTACAATGCGATCGGATTGTTGTAATCCATAGGTTTTCATTCCCTGATTTTCAGAAATAGATCATCAGGCCTTTTTTCCAAGCCAAAAAATAAGCCACCTTAGATGCTTGTGGAGTCAGTGATTCTTCTCTGAATGCTAAGAAAAGACTTGGAAGACCGAAATAAGGGTTTATGTACGATAGTACAAAGAAGCTATTTCTGAAAGTAGTCAACTCCAGAAGCAGTGATGCTGTCGTTGGAGTAGCAGCCTTACCAGGGACTAGACCCCCATCCCGCACCCTTGTTTATTTTACAGCTTCTTGTAAAAGTAGATACTTTGCTTAAAGAGCTGTAACTAGAGCTTAGATCAAGAGCGAGAATCTCCTCCTGATTAATTCATTCTCATTAGTACTTAAGAGTGTCCAAAGGCAGCTCTGTCATCTCATGACTTGGAATAGAGGACTCAGCAGGAAGAGGTGTGGAGACTGGGTGTGAACAGATATTCGTACCTTCACAGATTCCTTTTCACTTTGCAACGACCTTTTTTAAACTCCTCATTATTAATAGTATTTATAACAGGATCTATATAAAAACTCCACTTACAAGAACTCCCTTCTTATAAAGTTCATTTGATTAATGGCCAGTCCTTTCATGTTCGTTATGCCCCGCCTGCTGCAATTTACACAGAAACACAGCACACAACTGGAATCCTGTTAGCTGAAGGAAACTGTCCACTAGTTCAGTTAGGCACATATTTTTCAGAGATTCCCAGGGACCTCTAAGTATTTCCTTGGCTCTTTATCCTCAGTTCTTCAGGGATGTATTATCCTCAATTAACTGTTCAATTTCACTTAGGTTATGTTCTAGCCTGGGACCACTGTTGTTGTGTGCCATTGAGTTGATTCTGACTCATGACGACCCTATATAACGGAGTAGAAATGCCCCAGAGGGTTTCCTAGCCTGTAATCTTTATGGAAGCAGATCACCAGGTCTTTTTTTCTCCCTCACAGCTGCTGGTGGGTTTGAACCTCCGGCCTTTTGCTTAGCAGCCAAGTGCCTAACCATTGTGCCACCAGGGTTCCTTCAATGGGGATTAGCCCAGGCAAAATGCTTATTCCCTCTCTCTGTTAGTGATGCAGCCTAGAAGAGTGGTCAGGAAGGTGGAGCCATGGACTGGACTGCCTGAGTTTGAGTTTTCACACCATCATTTACAAATAACCTTGGACAGGTAACTGTAACCTTCAAATTAATCAATACATGCAAAATGTTTAGAACAGTGCCTTGGCTCTTGGCTATCTATAATAAATGCAAGCAATTATTATTGAGCAGTCCTTGGGTGCTGCAAATAGTTAACATGCTCACTGCTAACCCGAAGGTTGGAGGTTCAAGTCCGCCCAGAGGGGCCTTGGAAGAAAGACCTGGAAATCTACTTCCAAAAAATTAACCATTGAAAATCCTATAGAGCACCGTTCTATTCTGACACACATGGGGTCGTCATGAGTTGGAATCAACTTGATGGCAACTTGTTTTTTAATTATTATCAATTATTATCATTAAATAATAAGTTGAAAAACTCTGCATCCCCTTCCAAAACATGAATTGCTTCATATAGCCTAAGAAAGCACCATGGTTCCTTCCTTTCCTTTGGCCAAAAATCTAAAATCATAAATCTTGCTTATTATTAATGCCTAATTCAAAACAAAATTTAAAAGAGCTCTTTGTAAGGATCCCAGACATGTATTCAAGCAAGGCATATTCTCCACGGTCAGGATGGCCTTCCTTGGGGCTTTCACCTTCTGCCTCCAGTAAAGAGAAGAGAATGGCAGGCCAAGGTGTCCTGGGAGCACGTCCTCCCTGAGTGACAGCTGGTGCTGTCAACAGTCATTACTGCTGCTGTGCACAGACCTTCTGGCAAGGCTGGCGTAACAGAGGAGCCACGGTCTCCCTGCCCACCTGTCAGGCTTGTCCAGGAACAGCAGAGAAATTTGCTCTTTTCTTCCTTCAAAAGGTCCAGCCAGCTCCAGTGCCTTCATTAATTCCTGCCTCTTCAATCCCTGCCTGCTACCTCACCCTCCCCAAACACACACGCCCTCCCACCTATTCTTCCAAGAAGAGGATTAGCCCAATTAATCTCTGGACAAATGTCAAGGAGTCCGGGGGAGGGGGCAGCTTTCAAGTACCGCATCCTAAATAGCAAATAAAGCCAGACGTGCGCCCTTGCTGCGCTGGCAAGTGTGCACACGACACAAGGGTGGGTCGGAGCAGCTGTCAACACAATTGTACCAAGGTCCCCTTAATCTCAGGCTTAGCATCCACAGGTCTCACATTCTTGCCAGACTGTCCTGACAGACCACAAGCACCAGGCACTCAAACTCTCCTCTTGCCATCTGGGATTCGAGCTGTGACAGGAAGGGAGGTGTGGGGTGAGAATCAATTTTAGAGACAAGCATTTTTCTCCGCTCATCCCCTGCATCTTTTTGTTTCAGGCCTTCTGTTCTTGCCCACTCCTCCCTCAGCCCACCCACCTTCTCCACCCTGGAAGGGCAGGCACTCATTCCCAAAGCATGGTTAGAAAAAGGAAAGCCCCAGGTTCAAACTAAGAAAACCAGAAGCCAAAAAAGCCAATTGGGGGGTGGCGGGGAGGGCAGGGAGGAGGATGGGAATAGAGTAAATTCTCATTATTTCAACACAAAGGAAGCCAAGGTTATTTTCTTCCAAAACCTTACGTTTCATAGGCCTGATTCACTGAATTTTGGGAAATGTCTTGAGAGTGTCTTTTCTCTGTTCTAATTCCCAGGAGGACCTCATTCTATTCATCCAAGGAAGTTACTATAATTGTAATAAGTCTCTGGAATAGAGGTTTCCCATCTAGGTTTTCCATACTAAAGTCATTCCAACTTTTAATTTGTAAAGCATTTTCTAGTAGTTTAATATTTTCCTCTTCCCCTCTCCCTTTCCCTCCCTCTCCCTCTTCCTACCCTCCCCCTCTTCCTCTCCTTCTGGCTAACCTTCCCTCCCCCTCTTTCTCTCCCTCTCCCTTAGCCAGCAAAATCTGGCTTAGCCAGCAGGTTATTAAATAGCACTTCCACAAGATGCAGTCCAATGATTCAGTAATTAATTTCCATAGTGATGATCTGGAAGGATTTCTAGAGCCCCCTGGAAGATGAGAGAATTATCTCTACCCTACTGGTTACACATATGCTTTGGGCATCATGGGAAATCTGGGTGTCCAGTCCTGGTGGGGCCACTTACTAGCTGTGTGACCTTGGGCAAGTTATTTAACTTTTCTGCCCGTTACTGCTTCCTTATCTGTAATATGGGGATACAACGTTTATTAAAGAACAGCTAATGCTCTAGTTATGGAGTGTGTCCTTTGAGCCAGACACTGTGCCAAATGATTGAAGTGAATTCTCTCATTTAACCCCCTTAACAACTGCTGAGTTGACATTAAGCGCATTTCATTAAGGTCTGATTTGTTCGACCCTAGCAATACACGCATGGCACCCATAGTGACTGCTAACCAGCATATTTGATTAACTAAACACCTCACTGCCTGGCTCTTTTAGAAGGCAGAGGTAGTCTACTAGAAGGCCACAATTATTATCTGAAACTCTGGTTCAAATATGCTTTTGAATCAGAATTTTTTTTGAACTTTGGAAAGACAATATGGCCCCTATAATAAATATAATCCATCAGTTGGGGACAGCATCCTGTAACTGATCACATTAATATCTGCAGTAAAACATATGACTAGTCTCCCTAAAGACAATAAAGAGTCTCATATCACCTCAAAACAGGTTTTGTTGCCAAAAGTAGTTCAGGACAGGTAATGTTTTGCCACCAAATAAGTTACGAAAGAAGAAAAAAAAAAGGATGTTTTTGTTATTGTTTAGATTTCAGAATGTCAGATAAGGGATTGTGATCTTTACTACACAAAAATATGAGATGAAAAACCAAAATTCTAGTCTTGGTTCTGAAAATAATGACTGTGTGAACTTGGGCAAATCACCAAATCTCTCTGGTTTCTGTTTCTTCATATACTAAATCAGCAACAACTATTGCTTCCTGGGTTGTGCAGACGTAGCTGTAAAGATCAAAAGAGAGGATTCATCAAGGTGTTTGAATAAATGAAGTGTTAAGTAAATTCAAACTGTTTATTCTTATTATTTTGAATATTATTGGTTTTAATTATGCATTACTGCATCCTTTTTTAAGGAGATAGTGTTGCTAACGCAGGAGGAAATTCCCACTTGAATCTCCTTCTTGCGAGCATCATTGTTGTCATTTCTTATATATTGATAAAGATATAGAACATATGTAACGACCTCACTGCTGTGATATTTCTCTGGATTAAGGTATAAGAATCACTTCCAGGAAATAATGTCAAGCTGTCCTGTCAAATCGTTGCAGTCACTGAACACCTCAAAGAGCTTTTGTGCTTTGAAGAAGCAAGCTGTCCGAGGGTCAGGATATCCCTAAGCTAGTATCACAACTTTTAAAAAGTTGACTTACACCTCCCTTCTCTGTGTAGTCTATGGAAAGAGCACTAGCCTGGGAGTCTAGCAACCCAGTTTCAGGTCCCAGCCTGGTCTCTAACTTTCTGCGTGATCTAGGACAAGTCACAGCACCTCTTAGATAAAACCTCCAAGTCGTGAGCCTAGTTTAGACTTTGGATGGCAAGAGAGAGGTTCAGTGCTCTTGTTTGGTGTCCCGCAGCAGAAGATTTTCTTCTCACATGATTCAAACCCTGGTTGTCCCTGCCACAACTCCCTGGCTGGCTGGCTGGCAGCGGGCTTTGTACTGACGTGGATTATGTGCTGCTGATGTGACAGCTGAGCCTAACACCACCCATGGCTGACTGAGTTGAGTCACATCTGCCTGCCTCCTCTCTGCCACGAACCCTCAGAAGCACAGGGCAGAGCCCATGACGTGCTCTCCCTTTTCATCTCTTTATACTCTTTCAGCTTGAGGAGACTCCGTGGCCAGCGATTTGTCCCATTAGCTATGGTTCTACAAAATTAACTGTGAATGTTCTCCAGTGTTTGTGGTAACCTTTCTGTCAGGGAGCAATTATAACTAGACACTCTGCTTGTTTGATGTTGATTTCTGGAAACAGAGCCTCCTGTCCCATGGAAGTACACTAAGCTGGGTGTCTCATAAAAGAGAAAGCATTCTAACTACTCCCTTCCATAGAGAATGAGGACACACAAAGTAACCTTGACTATATAAAAAGGCTGGTAATTATCTCAATAACTGAAGGGCATTCTGTGTTTTAAAACCTTAAGGTCTATGACATGTATGAAAATGGCAGTTTAAATATAAACAAAAAAAGGACTTAGACTTAGAACCTGAACCTTTCCTATCCCCAAGGAGGCTGCAATCTAGTAGGGATGACAGATATATAAACCAGATTATTATGCTATTATATTTATTATATAAAATAATATGGCAGGGGTCATGATTAAGTTGGAGTCTTCGGGTGGTCAAATGGTTAATGCACTCAGCTGCTAACCAAAATGTTGGCAGTTCAAGTGCACCCTATGGCAGGGGTCATGATTAAGATGGAGTCTTCGGGTGGTCAAATGGTTAACGCACTCAGCTGCTAACCAAAAGGTTGGCAGTTCAAGCGTGCCCAGAGGTGCCTCAGAGGAAAGGCTTCGCAATCTACTGCCAAAAAATTAACCATTGAAAACCCTATGGTACATAGTTCTACGCTAACATATATGGAGTCACCATGAGTCAGATTCAACTCGATGGCAACTGATAACTGGTTGGTGTGATAAAGTTACAATATGCTGCTATGGGAAATATAATGATGCTAACCCATCCTGCAGGTTCAGTGAAGGCTTCTTGGAGGAGGTGATTTATCCACGTTAAGTTACTTAAACTCTCTGGATCTCAGTGTTCTCATTTTGATAATGGGACTTAAAATACATACATCTGATGGTTATCGTGAAAAATTCAACATGTAACTATAAGTTGCCATAAGATTCCTAGCTCAGTAAATGGTAATTACTGAAACACTATTGGTTTCTCGTATCGATAAAGAAGCTAATGTTCTTAAAGCAGAAAATTCTTTTCACCCAAATGACTCACTAAGAATTTCTTGGCCGACGTCATTTCCTATTGTATCATTTTTCTAAGACACACCAGAGTCTAAAGATGGACTGATAATTGTTCTGAGTAGCTTTGCTTTGCAGTAACTTCCAGCAAATAAGCTCTCTCAGAGGAAAGAACAAGCTGTGTTTCTAAACACATTCTTCTTTCTTTCTCCCTCTATCTTCACTATCATATCTAGAACTCTCTATGGCTATAGTACTCTTTTGCCTGGAAGGATTTTTTTTAGAATTCAGACTTTGTATTGCTTGTTCAAATGCATGGTGGCAGTTTAACAGCTGAAGAAGTGAAAGAGTAACTAAGCAGTAAGGTGGCTGGAAGAAAACTGAGGCACATTTTTTAGACTAAATTATTCAACAAGTATTTACTCTGCATTGGGTGTGTGAAGGAAAAGAAAGAGTAAAAAATAGTTCTGCCCACAAGGAGTGTACGATCTAGTTGGAAAGACAAGACTAACAGAAGTTAAGAAATTAAAGAGTAATAATATGCAATACACAGCCACAAAGATGGACTCAAACATTCCAGTAATGATGAAATGACATAGGACCAGGCAACACTTCGTTCTCTTGTACACAGGGTCTCCATGAGTTGGAGACGACTCAGCAGAGGCTATCTGTCTATCCATCCATCCATCCATCCATCCATCCATCCATCCATCCATCCATCCATTAAAATACAATATATAATGAAGCACAAAATTATGTGAATCTATACACATTGTGGTAGTTTAAAGGAAAACATTATTTAGGATTGGGTGGGGCTGCAGGAGGCACTCAGGTTTTGAAGAAGGTAGGATTTGAATGGTGGCAAAGCACGAGTATTGCAGGTAAGAAGATTGATAAACCAAAAAAAACTAACCACTACCGTCGAGTCAATTCCAACTCATAGCGACCCTGTAGGACAGAATAGAACTGCCCCATAGGTTTTCCAAGGTTGTAAATCTTGACAGAAGCAGACTGCCACAGTCTTTCTCCCACGGAGCAGCTAGTGAGTTCAAACTGCTGACCTTTTGGTTAGCAGTGGAGTGCTTTAACCACTGCACCACCAGGGCTCCTTAGGAAGACTGACAAAAGGTCACAAAGGTGGGAAAGAGCAGGGTCTGCTCTTAGGGTAGTATATAGACTAGCCTGACGGGAGTGCTGGGGTATGCTAGGTATGAGAACCACGCTTTAAGGATTACCTCTGACCCCAGGTGAGTCTGAGGTGGAAAATTACCTCATTCCTTGCTTGACCCTGTACAAAATTCTCACCTGATAAGGATGTTCTAGAGATCTACAGATTATCTGTAAAGTCCTGTGGAGTCTTGTCACCTGCTGTGAGATGAGTAAATTGTTCCATTACTTTACATACCATAGTCTCAGACAGCACTAACAACTTAAGAATCTCTCAGTTGCTCTTTCTGCCTCAAATGGAAATACAGGGCTGTGCTCTCTAAGCTACTTTGCATGTTTCTCTCTGCTCGTCAAAGGAAGAATGAGTATCAGCCAGTTCCCCACAATAATGTGAAAAATCAACACCAGGATGAAAAGTTATTTGGGTAGTATATTACCCGAAAAAAGAAAAGGAAATTATAAAGACTCCTAGCCTCAGAGTCATCCTCAAATTTCCTCCCCCACCCCCACCTCCTACTCTAATCAGGGATCAAATCTTATCAATTCTACCTCCACATCATCTCATGCATCCACCTGTAGCTTCTATTCCAAAGTTGCTTGGTTCAAGACTTTGTTAATTTTCTTCTCAACTGCTACAATAGCATCCATACCCTCCACCCAGACCCTCTTCCCCATCCTTAAGTTCAACCAAGAATAGTTTACCTATTTTCCTGAACGCATGATCAAATCACTCACTGCTTTGAAGGTTTCATAATGTTAGTTCACCACAAGCACACTATACCACACGTGCACTACACACACTTGTCACATACACCCACAAACCAACCCACATACTACCCCCCCCACACACACATACACATATCACACCTTGCTATTTAACAGAATGACACAATTTAGCAACAGTTTTTCTACCACTCATTTAATATTTTATTTTTCTTTTTAGAATGCCAACTTCTTTACAAGAGTCTCTACAAGTAAACTGATGCTATCCTAAGATTCTTTCAGTATTTTCAGACCATAAACATTTCAGCCTATGATTTATTCTTATGAGAAGAGTCTAAAAATTAATTCTAAAGTTATGGTGAAGTCCAAAGTCTTTGATCTTGTGTGGGATTTACCAATAATGTAAGAGTATCCCTGTCCTGATTCTGAAGAATTTCAAGGTGACGTATAAAGATTTTAATTATCTATTCAAACTGAAACAAACAGAATTCATCATCTGGCCTGGACCTGTGGCGAGAACATGGTGGCTCAATGCCCTTGAGCAGGATTTCCCAAAGGACTAAGCTTCAGTGGACATTTAAAAGGGTATCTTTCTGATCTGCTGCCTAAGGACCTAATAACTCTGTCTTAGGAAAGATTGTAAGATGTTGACTTTCAGACTCATCCTGCAGTTGAACTAGCCTTGGACTATGGTAAAAGCCATCGTGACACTAATCACGCAAGAGAGGGAACTCCTCTATATAATCGGGTTTCTCCTTTCTAGAGAGTTATGAAGGCACCATAGTATAATAGTAGAAAAATTATGTATGAGCTTAGGAGTGAGATGACTTTGATTTAATTAGTAGATATATGACATTGGGCAGATCATTTAGGCTTTGTGGACCTCAGTTTCTTTATCTATTAAAAAAAATGGGTAAAATGACACTGAACTCTATCAGTTAGGGTCCAAATAAGAAAACAGAAATTACTTAAAATATTTTTGATAGAGGGAATTTAATGCAGGAAATTGGTTATACCAGAGATAAAGACCCTGTAAGCCCAGAGCAGACAACGGGGTAGTCCAGAAATCAACAAGAGCAGGAAGCCACCACCACCCCTTGGCTGGAGAGGCAAAGGGAGGATGTTATTGGAGCCTATGGGTGGAGCCATCAGCGGAAGCTAGCGCCATGGCCTACCAGTCCAGTGGGAGCTGGAACCACAGAGGAGATAGAGCTAAGGAAGAGACAGAGGGAAGAAATACCCTGGTTTCTCTCTCCACCTTACCATACAGTCTCCACTAGTGCCTCCCAATGCCCAAACCTAGCAAGAAATCAGTGGACAGGAGAGGCTGGGAAACACAGCTGCAGACATTAGTTCCCCTACAATACAGAGCAGAGCAGAGCAGAGGAAGGGTGATGAAGGGACCCAAGGGCCAACAGGCCCAAGACCTCCCCAAGACTCCATATAATTACTCTAAGGACTAAATAAGGCATCATATAAAAACACCCACCACAAGGCCTAGTCCATAAACAGCTTCCAATTAAAGTTTGTTTAAAAATATATCCCAGTCCACACGCAGAACATGACAATTCACAGTATTCCCAAATCTACTGGGACAAAGTCAGGTTGCTTATTATTTTTATTTTTTTAGAAAAAGGTAAAAAACAAAAAAATTCCAGCAACAATGCATTCCCACCTTCCAAAGGAGAAGCTGCAGATGGTATTTGTTATTTTCACAGAAGCATCTCAGTTAAATTAATTACTTGCCTATTAAATTCTTAAGCCAGCAACTCTTGTTTTTATGTGATCACTTTCATGCTGAAAGCAACAGCCAATTAAATCAGAACAAATGACTAGCTAATCTTTGAGTTTGTCTCCAGCTCTACCATACTAAGATTGCACAATTGTATCAATGATAAAACAATAAGAAAAAATGGGATGTAGGTTCTGTCTTTACTCAGTCCCTAGTATCTCCTGAATCTATATCAAGAATACTCTGTCTTCCAAAAATCTCAAATACACATTGAGCGAAGTAGAAGGTATCTTAATGCTCTTAACTTTGAAAGAGAACTTTTCCAAGATGATTTAATTAAGAAATGCATTTTTCTATACCATAAATGAACACTGAAGAGACCTATAGTTTGTTTTATGTTTTTTTCTGCTCATGATATAAATATTTATGTATTCTAGATATAATTTAGTGTGAAGTTCTTATTCAAAAACTGATTGGGGAAAAGCTGGGGAAAAGTGATGCTCTCCATCACATCAAGTAATAACAACAACAATAATAATATGTCACATTTATATGCTATTTATACTGAGTGCCTGGCACTGTTCTAAGTTAAATACATAAATTCATTTAATTTTCCTGACAAATTTATGACGTAGGTACTATTTTTTTTTCTTGTGGAAATATATTTTTTATTGTACTTTGGATGAAGGTGTACAGAGCAAATTAGTTTCTCATTAAACAATTAATATACACGTATTGTTTTGTGACATTGGTTGCCAACCCCACAACATGTCAACACGCTCCCCTTCTCGACCTTGAGTTTCCCATTACCAGCTTTCTTGTCCCCTCCTGTCTTCTTGTCCTTGCCCCTG
Source organism: Trichechus manatus latirostris (assembly GCF_000243295.1). Lineage (NCBI taxonomy): Eukaryota > Metazoa > Chordata > Mammalia > Sirenia > Trichechidae > Trichechus > Trichechus manatus. Next base: position 1,822,585 of record NW_004444041.1, on the reverse strand, counting down.
GGCTGGTGTGCCCATTTAGTCTCGTTTTGCTTTATGAGCCTGTCTAATCTTTGGCTGAAGCGTGAACCTCAGGAGTGATTTCAGTACTGGGTTAAAAGGGCGTCCGGGGACCATACTCTCGGGTTTCTATAGTCTCTGTCAGATCAGTTAGTCTTTTTTTTATTTATTTTTTTTGTGAGTTAGAAATTTGTTCCACATTTTTCTCCAGCTCTGTCTGGGACTGGTATTGTGGTCCCTGTCACAGTAGTCGGTGTTGGTAGCTGGGCATCATCTAGTTATGCTGGACTCAGTCTGGTGGAGGCTGATGTAGGTACTATTATATTCCCCACTTTACAGCTAAGGAAACTGAAGCACAGAGAGGTTAAATAACTTGCTTATAGTCACAAAGCTTGGAAGTGGTAGAGCTAGGATTCAACCCTGGCAATCGAGCTCTAGAATCCATGCTCTTAACCATGGTACTTTGCTGAAGAGGAAAAGAAGAAGATATGGATATTCTAAACAAGGAAAATGATAAGCCAGACCCCTCTCACTTTTATTAGGATGTCTTTCATGACTGGCTGCTGCCTACTGCATCAACCTTAATTTGCTCACTGATCCCTCTCTCTCCACTCCAACCACAAATAATCTCCCTTCATCCCTTATTCAAGATCCTTCCTTCCATGGGGCCTTTGCATGTGCTGTTCCCTCTGCCTGGAATGTACTTCTCTTCCCCCTCCACCTGGTTAAACTGTTCTATCCATCAGATATCTGAACAAACTTTTCCTGATTAAGTTAGACCTGGATTATAGGCTCTCGTGGTACTGGGCACCTCTCTTTCCTAGCCCTCATTAGAGTTACAATTTGACATTTAGTACATATGACTTTTGTCTAATGAGCCTCGTTTTGTAGCCCCAGTGTCTGGAACATAATACATGTTCAATAAATACACATCAGCTGACTGACTGACTGACTAATTAATATTTGTGTCCTCACTGGACTATAATCTCCATGAAAGAGGAAACGACACACGCGTATGCTTCCATTGTGTTCCCAGTGCCCAGTTAAATGCCCCAAACATAGCTGATATCTACTGAGCAAATGTGTGAACCAGAGTGCAGGTTTGTTATCTCAATGACAAACAATTATTGAAATTTCCCATGACCCTCTGAGGCTGGCCCATCTCCATAAGCAGGAGTCCAGGGGACCATAGTGATGCTGCTGAGTTCACTTCCTCCAACTTGTAGTCCTCTGACCCCATCTCCACTCCCACCCGCATTCCTCACCCCTCTGATGGCCATGTTGACTACACATGCTCTTTTAACAAGTGCAATTTGGAAAAACAGAAAAAAATCACCAAAAAACATAATCACACCCCCAGACAACTTCTGACAAGTTACTTTTCTCCATGTGAGAAGAATGATAAACAAGCCTCCCTCTGTCTCTGATGGTCCATAGGATGGTTTTCCATAGCTTTTGAGCCTGTCACCATTGTCACAGCCCCTTCTAAAAGCTGTAACCACCTGCTGTCAATGAGGCCAATCTTCACTCTGCTACTGAAAGAAATCAAACCTCTCTCTTCCCCTCAATTTGCAGGATAGGGCAACCTGCCTTCCTCATTATCAGCAGGAGGTAGAACCTGGTCACTGGAACTTATTCTGGTTTTGAAAGCATCTTAACCCCTGACCTGAGGGAAGAACAGGGATCGGAACTTTGGCATTCCAGTTTGGAAAGGTTGCTGACCTCTGACCTGGAAAGCATGCAGCCAGACACAGTCATTAGGGAAGATTCTTGTCATCTCTTCTTGGAAAAAGTCTCCCTTGGAATAGCTAATAGACACAGAGGTTGCTGGCAAAAGCTAGAATCCTTTTTTTTTTTTTTTTTTTCCTAACAAAAAACAGAGGCATTACGGGACTTGGTTTAGGCATTTTAACATCTATGTGACCTTTTTCTGCATTTGTTGGCCAACAGTTCTTAAGTCCTTAAGGCTAAAATAAACTAACAAATAAGAAATCTTTAAGTGTTTTCCTCTTGAGCAATTTCTTTTGTCATATTCCTCAGAGCTCAATATGGAAGCTTCTATGTGATGATTTTCTTATAAGTCAGACTCTGCTCTTGATCCAAATAACCCAAAATTCAGTGGCTTCAAATAAAAGCAGATTATTTCTTGTTCATTTTACATGTCCACAGTGGGTCAATTAGAAGATTCCATCAGGGACCCGGGCTGATAGTCAGCCATTCACCATGCTCACTGGAAAGCAGAGCATTGTAAAGTACATGCTGGTTCTTAGAGCTTCTGCCCAGGAGTAACGGGTTTCTCTTCCACGCACACTTCTTTGGCCAAAGCAGTCACAAAACCACACCTAATTCAAGGGGATGGTGGAGAAGTGCAATCCCTATCTCGTGCTTAGAAGGAGAGAGAGCTGTGAAACACCCTCATGAATTCTACAATGTCTTTCTGGCCACTCTTTAGAGTCTCTCTAGGTTTTGTACATATCTTTACATGATTTCCAAAATCCATGTTTGTTATAATTTATTTAACTTATACAACTCCTCAGAAGGAAACAACACCTGGTCCTACCATCAAAGGACACCTCTAGTGTTCTCCCATGCACATCTCTTTCCATAGTTCAAGGAAAGTGAATGCATGGGCTCCTCAGGCAATAAACTGGGAAGAGCATCACTTCTTCCAGTTACCTCCTCATTTCTGTTCTGTCCTTGAAGCCAGAAGTCAGAGGAGCCAACAAACATAAAAAGACATGTTACTATATGATTTACTGGGGAGGTTGAATACGCAGTCTTGGCCTCAGAGGAGGAATCCTTTAAAAGGAAAGAAACCTATCTTTGAGAGTTAGTCATTCTAGGCTCTCTGGCCCTAGAAGACTCTGAGAAGTTGCAACAGACTTTCAACGTGCTAGAGATTCCATAAATCCACATGGATGGCCTTTACCCATTGACACTGAGAGTTCAAGTATGGAGCCCCAGCAAGAACCCCTGGTCATTCTTTAATACCCAGATAAACATCCCTGTCCCTTAGTAGTTATGCTCAAGCCGTTAACTCAGCATGTGCTAAAATGACAGGATTTCTCAGAGGCTGGAGCATCACACAAAATGTGCAAGATAGAAGTTAGGGAAATTCACATCCATGGAGACACCTGTATACACACACATTCAAATACAGATTAGCAATACCTGCATTTGCTCTTCTCTGTAGCTGTTCATTTGCTTGGTAGCAAGCCAATCAATGTTAGAAAAGCTCACATTTCATCATGCCTCATGTCTTCAGCCAATATATTCAAGTATTGTTCAGCAAAGAAATACTGGTCCTGTTTTGAGTTATTTACTAATAATAGCTTTGGGAAGATTTTCAAGTGTCTCTGGCAGATTAAGCAAAATGGTATAACATGACCATTAGCTAAAACAGAAAAAGAACATTATAAATCTAGTCTTCAGTGTTGACAAAATAGCAACACCAATGGTATGAGTCAGCACATGAGCATATTCAGCAACTCAATTTTTACTGCTGTGGCTTCCTTCTTAGGATTAATCAGATTGAATAAAGAAACATCTCAGTCTTCCCTGGTAGAGTCAGCTACTGTTTGAGGCTCACATATGCATTGTCAAACTCTTTTAAAGACTCGCTTTAAAATAAATAAAACCAAAAATACACATCGCTACAGCTACCGGCATTCAGATTCTAGGAAGGAATAAACCCAAAGACTGAAAAACAAGCAAAAACTGAGTTTTTTTATCCAAAGGTCTACAAATCAAGAGGCAGTAACTCAGTATTAAGAACTTAGATTGTGAAGTGACGGATTTAGGTTTAAATTCTAGTTCTACTGTTTACTGGTTGTTTTTATTAATAGCTGTCAAGTCGGCTCCGACTTATGGCACCCTTATGTATAACAGAATGAAAAGTTGCCTATCCTTTGCCATCCTGAGTCCATTGCTGTGGCTATTGTGTCAATCCATCTTGTGGAGGGTTTCCTTAGTTTTCACTGAACCTCTACTTTACCACCCATGATGTCCTTTTCTAGCAATCGATCTTTTCTGATGACATCTTCAAAGTAAGTGAGCTACTGTTTACTAGCCAAGTCACACAGCCATGCACAGCCTCAATTTCTTCACCTGTAAAATGAGGAAAGCAGCACCTGCTTCCTATAGTTGATGTGAGGGTTAAATGAGATCCTTTACGTAAAGCCCTTGACAGAATGCAAGTGCTGGCTAAAGGCTAAGTGCTATCACTGATAGTATTTGACAGAAATAGAAAGAAGGGAATCTCTTGACCAAAATCAAGTCATGTCTCGACAATTGCCTGGGTGTCCCAAGATTCAGAAAGACAAAGCAAATCTGACTGACATTCTCCTTTCCAAACCCCCAGTGACGTAATTTTCTGGCTTCACAGTCTATTCACCCAGAGATCTAGGATGACAGATCTAAAGGACTTGGCTTTGGTGTCTATCTTGATGCACACTGAAAACAGTGGGGTTTTGTTTGTAGGAATTACTCTGTTGTTTGGACTCCAGAGAGACCAATGAACACATTGCTAATAAAGCTGTACCTGGTCTTCCAGGCTTCCCGGCTAGAGCATCAAGGGGTATCGGAGTTTAAGACGGGGTACCATAACGTTCCTTGATGCAAATGTATTAATGACAAGAACAGAAAACAACTTGAAAGGGGTCAGTGATATCTGTGGCCTGCTCTACTGACTCATAGCCTTTGGTGCTGCTTTTTTGTTAATAGAGAGATCTGCACTTAGACTCTTATTTTCAGTGCCCTCTCCACATTCTAACGTGTGGCATTACTACAGCATATCCTTTCATCTGGCCCAGTAGCCTAAGGAATCTTCTCAAGTTTCTCATAAGGAAGCAATTCTAAACCACTGGTTCTTAATCTTGTCTGCAAATCAGACCCAGGGAGCTTTTAAAGGTCCTGATGCTGGGCCACACCCCTTGACCAATTGAATCTGACTCTGTAGGGGAGGAACCCATGCATCAGGATATTTTTAAAACTCACAGTTAATGACAGTGTGCAGCCAACATTAAGAACCACTGTTGGACTAAACAATGCAGATTATCAGCATGTCTAATAATACATTGAGAGCCCTGGTGGCACAGTGGTTAAGAGCTCGGCTGCTGACCAAAAGGTCGGCAGTTCAAATCCACCAGTCACTTCTTGGAAACTCTGTGGGGCAGTTCTACTCTGTCCTATGGGGTCACTAAGATTTGGAATTGACTCATGGCAAAGGGTTTAGTTAGGTTTTGAACACTACATTGAGAAAGTAGACAAAGAAGTAAGCCTAAATAGAGCTCGGTAATCATTAATCCTAAAGATTTACCTGATACATTTACAAGATGGATATTACTGGCAATCAAGTTGTTGTGTTTACACCCCCCCATGCACCCCCTCACACACACACACACACAGTCTTCTGTCTTCCCCTGTGCTATGTTTTCCAGGTGGAGGAAGAGCATTTTCCATCCCTCTCTCCTTTGAGGAAGTTTACTATCTGCACCCATCTCACACCCTCCACCTGACGGTTTAAGAGATTAAGTAACTCCTCACAACCGGGATGGCAATCTTTGAAATACAGAAAAATAGGCAGCGAGAGAATCTTCTCTTTACATATACAACTACAGCAGATGAGGGTCAGAATGGCCAGGAATTGGGCAATCTCAAATTTTGTGCTAAATGTCACACTAGATCAGAGGGCAGATAGAAGGGGAGATAACTCCATTTTCTAATTCCTTCTAGTATTTGCCATGTGAAGTCCCCCAAATAGCTACTGGTGATTTCAAACCACCAGTCTTTTTGGTTGGCAGCCGAGTGCTTTAACCACTGCACCCCCAGGGCTCCTTGGACCCCAGAGAGAGTCACATGTAATTCCTGACTTCTCTCCTTCTGCTCTAGCAGAGAAGCCAATACTCTGAATTTGCTTCGCGCCTCCCTTCGAATCAAGTCGATGGTACTGGGTTTAGTTTTTGGGTTTTTTGGTTTTTCCCTTGGACGCAGTTTGCACATTTTTGCCTGGCTGAACAAAATCTTTGCATTTTCTGTGGCCCAGTTCTTGGTAACAGTCTCCTGCTGTGACTGGAGCAGAGAATCAAGAATCATAAATCAGAGAAAGCCCTTATATGTGGAGCAGGGACTTCCAGTCTATAGGACTCAGGGTGAAGGCACCTGCTTCAAAGGTGGCAATAGGAGGGGGACAGGCAACTGCAGGGACAGGGAAAGAGAGGGGCTAGGAGTGGCCTTGGGACACAGGTGTTGGCTGATTCAGCTCACATATGCGTAAATGAAAAACAGCTTCTCACGGAAGGCGGGGTCTCAATTTGAACGTATGTGTAACAACAGACTGTTGTGCCAGGGGAATGGGATCCTGGTTAATTTCTCTCCGAGGACCTCACAGACCTCGCAAGAGTTTTTGGGTTTGGGAGCCAAAGCCCTGAGGGTTTATGGACCATGACAGATGGTCATCACCACACAGTCAACAGCACTGTTGTGCGTCCTCCTGCGCAGCCTCGTTTGCCCGTCTCCTCCCATCCATGCTGGCTCTCCCTCTTCCCTCCTGCCCTTCCCCACCAGCACACACCACCCACTTCCTTTTATTCTCAGTGCTTTTTTGCAAGATTTAAAATCATTAGGCTGACTTGAGGATACAGGCCGAACTTGTTTTATATTCAAGATTAAGAAAATATCGTCTAGCTCTAGAGTAGATTAATAAGTAAATATTGGTCTAATTTTGTAAAACTCTAGGCACATTTCTTACCTTTCTTCTTTTAAGATTAGTCTTTTCCTCCTCAAAACGTTTCCTCTTCTGTGTTTCTTGCCTATTTCTGCCGTCTGTCCTTCCTAACTTTCATCTTCTGCTTTCAGTTACTATAGCCAGCAGACTACTATTTTGACAATGGCAGGACTACATTTTCTTCCCCCATTGGGTGTTACGAGTCCCTGAGTGGTACAAATGGTTAACGGGCTTTACTGCTAACTGAAAGGTTGAAAGTTTGAGTCCATTCAGAGAAGCCTTGGAGGAAAGGCCTGGCGATCTACTTGCAAAAAATCAGTCATTGAAAACCGTGGAGCACAGTTCTACTCTGACACACGTGAGGTCTCCATGAGTGAAGGCGGACTCTGTGGCAACTGGTTTTTATTGTTTGGTGCTCTTTTTAACAATTTTCTTTTTGTGACTCAGTTTCCTCATCTATAAAATAGGGATCATGTAATAGTATTTACCTTAGAGGGTTACTGCGAGGATTAACAAGTCAGTTTAGGTAAAACCCTTAGAATGGGGCCTAGGTAACAAACAATGTTAGTTGATATTATTTACAGTGTGTTGTTGGCTTAGATATATAGGGAGAGGGGGAGCTGGGCAAGAGGGGAATAGAGGGGATGGAGAATAGAAAGAAAGCAGTAATACTTTGAATTTCTTCCTTATAATCTATAGTGATTCCTACATAAATTTACTGGATGAGAAGCTCAAAATCCAAGACAGATATTTTGAATTACTTCCCTATGAGACCGTTTCTTAGCATCTTCCAAATTTTACTTGTTTTCATCCTCTTCATTCAACCTGGAGAGACTCCCCTCATAATTTAGGCTACTGAGCTCAGTGTTTCATGTTCTGGAGTTATCAGAGCATGCATCACAGCAAGTTTCTCCAGCTCCTTACTGCTGAGAGTGTCTTCACTCCACCAAATGTCTGAATGGCCAACTGATTCCCTAGCAGAACATCTGCCTCTGCTGAGTCAACACACCACTAATTAGGCCCTGGCACCTTCTGAAATGCGCTGCTTGAATTCTTCCCTCATCCACATTGCTGGTCTGACCATAGGCTCCTCCACATCGAATGCTTTCCTGTGACCTCCCTCAAGCTAACTTTTCATTTTTTTTTTAGACATTTCTTTCATCTGCTATGATGACCAGCTACCCTCTGCCAGCAGCCACAGAGGGCTGTTATCCAAACACCTGGCTATTTTGATCTGCTGCACACATTTTTGCCAGCACTTGAAATAAGGCTTTTTCTTTTTTTTTAAATAGTGGTCCAATGTTCCTTTTTATTTTCTCTCCCCAGTCCCTGAGCCAACTGCTTTTTCTTGTGCCCTTTAGGAAAATCTGATCCACAAAGAACCACCTTAAACCCCAAAGAAGAGCAGACTACTAATCAAACACAGGGAATACAAGTTTTCTAGGTTTTTTTCCCATCTTAAATTAGGTGAACTTGCAATGGTATTTTCCTGCCTATGACTTCCTATTAAATGGATGTCACATGTTCTCAAGCTCAGCAGTCAAATGTGCCAGCAACGCTTTACTCAGTAAATCTTGATGGAGCTTCCTTTATGTGCCAGGTACTGTGTTAGGAGCTGGGGATAAGGTAGACATAGTCTTCACTTGCCTATAGCCTGTAACACTATTCTTGGCCTCAAGATAGCTTTGAGAAGAGATAAAGAAAGAAATTATTCTCTAATTTAATGTGGATTGGAACAATCCTTTTAAAAAGCTCCTTGTTCTGATACTAGCCTTAAGGTGAGAGACACAATTACAATATTTAGATAAGGTTTGCTTACTAACTGTATGTATACTTTGTATGTGTACTAAGTGTATTTAATGATATTTGGATCTAGTCTGAAAGGTAAATATGATGCTACAAATTTGGGAGGTATATTACTGTATGCCCACCACCTGTCTGTCAGTTTGTAGTACTGTGGTGGTTTACCTGTTGCTATGATACTGGAGGCTGTGCCACCTGTATTAAAAATACCAGCAGGGTCACCCATGGTGGACAGGTTTCAGCAGAACTTCCAGATTAAGACAGACTAGGAAGAAAGGCCTAGTGTTCTACTTCTAAAAGTTAGTCAGTGAAAACCTCATGGATCACAACAGAACACTGTCTGACTTGCTTGCTTCGAACACGGCACCAGGAGGGACCAATCCTAGAGAAGGACATCATGTTTAGTGAAGCAGAGGGCCAGTGAGTGTAGGGGAGACCCTCAGTGATATGGATTGGCACAAAAGCTGCAACAACGGACTCAAACATGCTGCTGATCATGAGGATGATGCAGGACCTGGCCATGTTTGGTTCTATTGTACATAAGTTCGCCATGAGTCAGAGTCAACTCTATAGTATGTATTACCGTATATAACAGACTCTTGGTGTAAATCGGTTTGACTTAGTTTCTGACTCCTTGTGAGTAACCCAAAATAGTAATCAAGAGCATGGGTTTTGAAGCCAAATGATGTGTGGCTTTAAATCCTAGTTCTGCAACTCCCTGTTTCATTTTGGTAAGTTTATTAGCCTCTCTGATCCTTTTGTTTTTGTTTGTTTTCCCTCATCTCTAAAGGAGGATAATACTACCTACCTCAGAGGGTTGTTATAAAGACTCAGAATTAATGTGTTTCAAATACACTGTCCTGGCACTTACTGGAAAATCAATAATAGTAGCAATAGCTGTGATTGCTGTCATCATTACAATGTGTGGTAACGTGAGTTTACTGAAGCACACCCTTGAACCTCACGTGCTATGAGGGTGGTGGGCAGGACCAACTCACTTAGCTAGTGAGTGAACTCAGCTACCAGCCCAAACAGCTTTGCTGATTTGCTACTTATTCTCAGGGGTGCAGTGACTCTGCAAGTAGCAAAATCTTTGTTCCTTTTTTTTTTTAAAAAAAAAAAAAAAAGGTTGTTCTTTTGGGAAAAAAACACATATGTCTTCCAGTGAAAATATGATTTGGGAGAAAGTCAATCAGCTGTAAAAACACTTCTATATTTGAAATTTGAGGGAATATTTGAGATCTTAAACACATTCCTTATTGAGATCAATGTTTTATCATAGTTTACACACCACATTTCATTATTTTATAATCCTTATAACAAAGACGATGGCTTTTGCTAAGTGAAAGTAATTTCCAACTGGATGAAGTGATAAGACCAGGGATCATTTGGCAAATAAGAGAAGAGTGGTTGTCCCTTTCCCTTCTTACATAGTCAGGGAAGGAGCCAAGAGTTCCACAAACAAGAACTTCTTCCACATAAAATGCCATAAATCTCAGGGAAAGGAATCACAACTCCGGGAAGGAGAAATGTAGTTCTAATCTCTTAGCTGCTAAGAAACTTTCAGTGGCTTTGTGAATTGCTAGCTTTGGTAGTAAAACCAATCCACAGCACTTCATAGCTGATCTACAGAGGTTCAGCTAAGACATTTCCAGGGATTTCCGGTGTGGTGGCCATGAAAGTGCGCCCTCAGATGCTTTTCAAGGGAACCTGTCAATTATATATATGTTGATGTTAGCCGTCATCGAGTATACATATATGTGTGTTTATGTGTATGTATATGTGTGTTTGTTAAAAATCAGTCTTTGTAAGGCATATATATATTCAACGGCAACTGACAACATATGTATATATGTATGTTGTCAGTTGCTGTTGAATATATATATATATACATATGTTGTTGTTGTTGGGTGCTGTTGAGCGGATTTCCAACTCATAGAGTTCCATGTGACAGAGCTGAACTGCCCCATAGGGTTTTATTGACTGTAATAATTACAGGAGCAGATTGCCAGGACTTTCTACAATAGAGCAGCTAGGTGGGTTTGAACTGCCAACCTTTTGCTTAGCAGCCAAGTGCTTAACCGTCGTGCCACCAGGGCTCTAGATAGATACATAGATTAGATAGAGAGAGAGAGAGAGGGATAGAAAGAGAGAGAGACTTTAAGGAATTGGCTCATGCTATTGGAGTGGGCTGGCAAGTCCAAAATAGGTACTTTAGGAGACAGGGTAAACATTCCTGCAGGCATGTGTCCTAAAATCTCTTCAGAGGTCAGGCAAAAGGAAGAATAAAGAGTGAGAGAGTTCTGGCAAAATATCTGTTTATAATATGGAGGCAAAACACACCCTAGAGAAAAGTCCCTTTTTGCTCTTAAGGCCTTCAACTGATTGAATGAGACCTACTCACATTATGGAGAGCAATCTGTTTACTTAAGGCCAACTGATTTAATCACATGTAACTTTCTTATAATGGTATCTAGACCAGTGTTTGACCAAACAACCGGGCATCATAGCCTAGCCAAGTTGACACTTAAAATTAACCATCACATAGGTCTTATTCCATCTCGCTGCTTCTCAGAGGATTCATACTTACACTCAAGTCCACCCGGTGTGATTCACAAAATAACTGGGTATATTAACCTCAGGATGAAAATCAATCAGTAAGAGTTGCTTGGAGCACCATCTTGAGAAAGTCTCTGAGATCAAGTCTGGGCTCCAAGGAAAGTGTGTTATAATTGATTTTTAATGTCTGTAATGGGCACAGGTCCCTATAAGTCAGAATGAATTCAATGGCAAAGGGTTTAATAGGCACAGAGAGGATGAGATGGCACATATGCTATGTATTTGCCCATCATGAGCATAGTGGCTATCTCATGCTAACCTAGACTTTTGAACTTCCCTATCTAGGTTATTCAATGATTTAGCTATAAACTTGCAGTTAAAATGCAGAACTCCAGAATGATTAAATATCAGCCCCTCTGAACTCTACATCTTCTCCCTTGAATGTCAAGTCAAAAAAGAAGCAAGGTACCTACGTTTAAGCCTCATGTTTCTCATCTATAAAATAGGACTTAAAGATTTCCTACCTCCTGGGATTATTATGAAGTTTAAATAAGATTATACCAGGAAGGCTTGTAGCATACTATCTGGGACTGGTAAGAACTCAATAAATTTTAATGTTTAATATTATGGTGCCACTCAGAACATAAAACTATGATTTTAAGGTGCATATCTTTATACTTCTACACTAATTAATAGTTAATAGTTAATTCAGGGCACAACAGCACGGCTGGCTCATAAATTTAAGAGATATTACAAATCTAACCAAAGTAATAACACGGTTGGATTCTTCTCTCTTTCTTTTGTAATGTAGGAGGCTCACATGGATCACTCTGCTATTAAATGTTAAGGTGGTTTGCATGGTATATAAATATCCAGATAGTGAGATAAATAATATTTTTGTAATTACAAAAGGGTAGCTTTTTAAAAATATTTTTTTCCCCTGTGATAGTCTCTCAAACATAATACCGTAAGTCAATAATGACCTAATGGCACCCACTATACACTCAATTAGGAGCCCTGGTGGTGCAGTGGTTAAAGTGATCAACTGCTAACTGACAGGTCAGTGGTTCGAAATCACCAGCAGCCCTGAGAAAGATGTGGCAGTCTGCTTCCATAGAAATTTACGGCATTGGAAACGCTATGGGGTTGCTATGAGTTGGAATCAACTCAACGGCAGTGGGTTTGGTTTATATACTCAATAAAAAGTTTTCATCAATAATTAATAAACTCGAGGAGGAAAGAGAGAGTCATTGCTTAGGGGGCACTGAACTTCTGTTAAGGGTGATGGGAAAATTTGGAAATGGATAGTGGTGATGGTTGTACAAGGTGATGAAAATAAGTAATGTCACTAAATTGTACACGTGACGAATGCTAAAATTACAAATGTTTTGTTATATATACACTTACCACAACGAACAAACAAATAAAAATTAATGAACTCTTGGAATTTGTAAGGGACACTAACTTAAAAATAATGGGGCTTCTTTCTGGAAAAAAAAAATGTGTTCCTGGTTGGCTCCTTCTGCCAGGTCTCCCGTGACCTCTTGGAACCTTCATTCCTCTCCACAAGCACATCCACAGTCCTCCCTCTCTGTCCTAACCACTCCCTACACACTCACACACACACACTCACGTACCCACAGAGTTTCATAGTAGATAAACTTATCTTCTATTTCATCGAGAAAATGAAGCTATCAATCCTTAACTCCCTAAACTTTCTTTCCTCATCAATGTAAACTTGTCTACATCCTACATCCATCTTTACCCTCTTCCATGGCCTCCTCTAGTTTAAGATAAATTCTTCTTCATGAATCTTGATACCTTTCCTCAAAGCTGAGACTTTGTTCAGTTATCATTCTTTCTTCTCCTTCTTTACTTTAGA
>NW_004444041.1:1808411-1809104 GCF_000243295.1 Trichechus manatus latirostris | reverse complement strand
TTGTCATCAAGCCCATTCCGACTCAGGGTGATCCCATGTTTGTCAGAGTAGAACTGTGCTCCATAGGGTTTTCAATGGGTAACTTTTCAGAAGTAGTTCTCCAGGCCTTTCTTCCAAGGTGGACTCAAACCTAGATGGACTCAAACCTCTAATCTTTTGGTTAGCAGCCAAGCACATTAACTATTTGCACTACATAGGGATGACCTACAGGCACTTCCAATTCAATATATCGAAAACAAAACTCATAATTTAGTCCTCTCTCTGCCAAAACAAAAAACAAAAACAAATAAACCAAAATTAAAAAAAAAAAAGAACACCTTTATACTTTTTCTCTATCCCCTTACTTAATGCATGACACCACATACTCTTATTATAGCAAGAAATCTGGGAGTCATCCCTGAATCCTCCCTTTCCCTAATTGGGTATCCTGGTGATGACTAAGGTTCTTTAAAGTAAACAATAATTAACATTTCTTTTATGTATCCCCTCTTCTTTCTTCTCTACTTCTGCTGCTTTAGTTCAGACTCAGCCATCATTCCTTGCCTGGATGATTGCTCTTATTTATTTTTTTAATTTATTTTGCTGTTCTTGTTGAGAAAACACACAGCAAACCCACACCAATTCAACTGTTTCTACATGTGTAATTCAGTGACATTGATTACATTCTTTGGTTTGTGCAACCATTCTCACCCT
>NW_004444041.1:1804396-1807007 GCF_000243295.1 Trichechus manatus latirostris | reverse complement strand
AGTCCCATTTTGTTTTATGAAGCCGTCCAATCCCCAGCTGAACGGTCAACTTTTCTACCCCTGTAATCTTGTTTCTTATCACGTTGCTTCCCTGCACCTGCCATTCTCAGCTATTCTGACCTACTTTCAGTCTCCTGAAATTATCTTTGTTTGTGCTCATAGCCCTGCCAGAAAGCCTCTCATCACCACATCTGGCCTCACTGTCATCTCCTTGGCAAACACCTACTCACCTTTTAAAATTCACCTCTAATGTAGCCTCCACTATGAAACCTCATTCAAACCACCTTCCCACCTTTGCAGAAAAGAACTGACAACTCTCTCCTCTGTGACTCTACTGTTTGAGATAGTCTCTAAAGCACTGTACTTATATTTATCATTGAGCCACAAACACTTTGTCGCACACATTTATTTATCTTTGAAAATTTGGCTACAAGCTCTTCAAGGACAGGAACTATGACTCATTCATATTTGTGTCCTCATATACAACTAGTACCCAGTACCTTGCAGTAGCTCCTTAAATGTTTGCTAAACAAGCAAAAATTATAATAGTTACACTTTATTGGGTACTTACTATATGAAAATCACAGTGTTAAACACTTGTAATCCTCATAACAAGTCTATGAGGTATATTATAATCTCCATTTTACAGACAAGGAAACTAAGGCTTATAGAATGTCAGTAACTTTCCCAAGGTAATATATCTAGTTAAGTAGCAGAGTCAGAAATTGAAATCACGTCTGATTCCTGAGTCCAACCTTTTAAACCACTATGCTGTTCTGGCTTCCTGAAGTGTAAACTACGTTATCAAATCAAAATGCCAATGATTCTACTTCAACATCACATTACCCTATATTTACAACATGAACATTAAATTAAGGAGGAATAATATAGACATACAAGTCTCCACTAAATAAATACACAAAATACCACTTGTTGCTTATGTTTTTATTGTTTTTCTTCTTAGTATGTTGCCACTTAAAATTTTTAGATACGAAATTAAGAGTACTAGCAATTAATATTTAAGCCTTTGCCTATACTTTTTAAAAGAAAACAGAAAATCCTCTCTGATAATAATTTTCATTATAATGGCATTATTCAACCCCAGAATTTCTCAAAGAAGATTAGCTCTTGGAAATGCTCCAGAAAAAATAAATGGTCAAATAAATTTGGAAAACCCCGCACATGGCCCGCCTCCAAGAGATTCACAAGATATGCTGGTATGTCAAGGGATATTTTTCAGTTTAAGAAAAAGTTAAGCATATTCTTTGAGTGTCCCAAACTTATTTGACCATAGAACACTTTACAAAGAACTAATGTTTCATTGTGGGAAACACTGATTCTAACTATGTGTTTTGGACTTAAAATAAATGACTCCATGCTGCACAGTTGACATTTTTTTCCAGTTCCACTTCTGGGCTCACCCTTGCATTTTCTTTGAGCATCAGGAACCGTATTTTTAATATTTTATGTGAAAACCTTTGAGACTATGCATCATAATTTTTTCTCATTAGAAAGAACTCTCTAAGGCAAAGAAGGAAAAATATGTTACCAGATGCATCATATGCTTAAGAAGAAAACGTATCAATTCAGGAGCAAGCTGGTCATTCCTGGTGCTGAGATCTGAGAGCAATGTGTCCTGTGAGATCTCATAAAGGGGGCACCGTGGAGTGTGCTAGGCAATTCCTTCAAATATATCCCATAGTAAAATCAATAGAAGCCTCTCAGCTGTTGCTGATCACAACCTGCACTATTTCAACCAAGAGCAGTTGAAATTCTGAAGTGCAATTCAGCTGAAGTACTTCTTCAAAGGACCAATCATTCTCTGATGGTCTTCTTGATCCAAGGGAACAAATTTTATCTCTGGAGGAATAGGTAGACTGTAACATCTGCAAACAATCCTTCATAATTATAATTTTTTTGCAGCCAGGCTTTTGTTAGGGTTGGACCAGAAAGAGATTACGTAGTTGAGGTAGAGATACTCTGTGTTGTTGGTTAAGAGCAAATCCATATGCTTTGACATTGAACAGTAGAATGGGGTGGGGTGAGAATAACAGCTTCAGAAAATAATGTATTGGTGTGGACTTCAGGAAAATGAATCCATTTGAAAAAATTCCATATCCTAAGATATGAGGGGCATGGGGGGTTCCTTCCACTTGGTTTGCAGAGACTGCGCTAGGCTGCATGTCCTCTTGGCAGCTGCTGAATCAATCAGTCACACAGTCTCGTTTGGTGACCACCACTCATATCTGGTTCTGTTCAATAACATTTCAGTGGATTTCCAGTGTTTCTTCTGCCCACCCAATTTGACTAAACTCTTTGATCCAGACCAGCACAATTAACCTTCTAACTGATGGAAGCATCATTCACAATGCATAAAGGAAACCAGGCAGAAGAAAATAGCAGGCTGTTTTCCAGCTCTTTAAAGTGAAGCCTGAGAAATGCATGTTTCTCAGGACACTAGTTGTCTTAACACCTCATCAGCTGACAGAAGCCATACTCAGGGAAATTTGCTGTGGTTTTTCTGTGCAGCAGTTTAAGACACAGCTATGAGGCATAAATCCCTGGGTGGCTAGTACAAACGGTTTGCACTTGACTACTAACCTAAAGATTA
>NW_004444041.1:1789964-1803637 GCF_000243295.1 Trichechus manatus latirostris | reverse complement strand
AATGAAAGGCTCACTGTGCCAGTAAACCGAAGTTTAATATGTTGCTGGGAATGTCTTAATGTCACATTTTCATTAAAGGAATAATCATGAGTGCATGGTGACTCATTTGCAATTTGGGGGCATTGAGGGAGAATTCATTATTTAGAGCAGTAATCCTGTCTGGGTTGCCTTACCTCCAGCTCCTAGGGATTTACTTGACATTAAAAATGGAAAAACCCAGACTGTCCACTCTCTATTTAAATAAACATGCACAAATGCACAAAAACAAATAAACCGGCAAATGCTCTTTCCTCAACGGGAAAATGTCTCGTAATTAATCATCATTAAACACATTTTCTGCAACCCCAGCCTTGGCTGGTCACAGAGATTTCACCTTTTCTTCCCCTCATGAGAAATTAAAATATAAGCTAATTTTTGCCTTTCTTTCCTTTCAATGACATTCAACTACACTTTACCTGAATAATCCCTATTCTTGGCCATACTGTGATCCTTTTCTTCACCTGATACTGTTCCTTCTCCAAAATCTTAAACTCTAAAATTTATACTTTCTGACCACAAAATACCATCCCACCAGCTCTCAAATCCTTAATTCTGAATACCTTTGTTTTTAGATTTCATTATAATTTCATGCAGCTTGACTTCTCACTTTTCTCCCCCAGGCTTCATTTTCTTCTTGTAAGATTGACCCAACAGGGCTTTACTCCTCCATGGCTAGCATCTTCAACTCCTTCACCCACTTAACCTTTGTCCTTACACCTGCCCTTCAAACTCCTTAATTCATGCACTATCTGCTTCTGTGTTCCTTCACCTACACCATGAGTCACTTTGGAAAAAGGTTAAACCATCATGTCAAGTGGCGCCACTAAAATTTCAAGGTTTCCAAGCTCTGCTAGATGATAATAGTACCATCCAGGAACGCTTTTTGCTTGAGCTGGTAAACTTTCCCTTGCGTTGCACAAAAGGGCTATTTCAAAATTTCATCCCTTAGAGCTCCTATCTTACCCCCTATTTGCTGCTCTCAAGAGATGAGTTTACCTTAGAGGCAAAAATAGGAGAGGCAGTGTGCAGGGGGGAGGAAGTGTATAAGAGAACTCTCACTCTGTACTTTCTGCACAATTTTTCTATAAACCTAAAACTGCTCTAAAAAATAAAGCCTATTTTTTAAGAAAATCCTCTTGCAGTCTTTTAATGCTTTCCTGAGACTCTTATTACTAAAGTCAACCAAGGGCCTCTTTGCTGGCCAGTCTAGTGATGTTTCTCAGTCATAATCTTACTGGACCTTGCTCCGCCCACTGTCGCAGTTAGCAGTTATACCTCCTTCCTTCTTAAACTCTCCCTTTGCTTCTGTAACAATATTCTCTCCTCCTTCTCTTCTAACCTGGCATTTCCTTTTGGGTGTCCTCTTCTCTGCCTGATCTTTCTGTTCCCCTAGGGGTCTGTCTCCAACCCTCTTATATCCTAGCTGGACTGTTCTCCTGGACTGTTCCACTTGTTCTGACAGCTTCCACTATCACCTACACACTGTTGATTTCCAGGTCTGCCTCCCCGGACAGAGCACTCTACAGAGCCCCACACTAATTTTCTGAGGGTGTATTACATGTCTCAACTTGGATTTTCCATAAATACCTCAACAAGTTCAGAATTTCAGATGCCTTTCTGCATCTTAAATTCCTGGTTTCAGTTAATGACCTCACCATCTTCATAACCCCCCAAATTAGAAACCTGGTAGAGTTATCCATGACTCTTCTTATGTATCCCCCACCCCAATTATCCCCTACATTTTCATATTTCAAACTCACAAATATCTCTGGAATTATTTTTTCTCTATCCTTACTTAGTTCAGCCCCTCGCCTTCTCCCACAGGACTAGTAAATAACCTCCTGCTTAACTGATTCTGATTGATTTCTATTCCTTTAGTCTTCTCTCCCACATTCCTATCCACATGTAATACAGTGACCTGTATAGCACCAGCCTATGCTGTTCCTCAGAGCTCCATATCCATATATCCAGATGTGTACTCTATGTCACCACTGGAATGTCTCAAATGCATCTCAAAGTCAAGATGTTCAAGATGGAACTCATGGTTTGTATCTCCTAATCTTGTCTGCTGTATAGTAAATGGAGCCCTGGTGGCACAGTGGTTAAGAGCTCCACTGCTAACCAAAAGGTGGGCAGTTCAAATCCACCAGCTGCTCATTGGAAACCCTATGGGGCAGTTCTACTCTGGCCTATAGGGACACTATGAGTCAGAATCAACTCCAGGGCAAGGGTTTTTTTGTTGTTGTCGTTGTTAATATATCAGTAAACTCACTTTCAAGCCATTGTCAATTCAGAACCTGGGAGTTTTTCTTGATACTTTCTGTCCATCACTCTATATCCAATCCATGACCAGATCTTGCCCATCTTACCTCTTAATTCTTGAATCCATTCACAGTTTTTCCATCTCCACTGCCACAACCCTAGCCTGACCGATATCAATACCATTGAAACTGAGAGTCCAGGATCCACTCTAGGCACTCTTCAAACCATTATCCACACTACAGATAGAGTAATACTTTCAATTCAAATTTGATTATGTTACTTGCCCAATTAAAGCCTTTCTATGGTTTCTTGTCGCTGTTGCTGTTGTTAGTTGCTGTCGACCTGATTCTGACTCAAGTGTGCAGAGCAGAAATTCTCCATAGGGTTTTCAAGGCTGTGACCTTTCAGAAGCAGATTGCCAGGCCTGTCTTCTGAGATACCTCTAGGTAGGTTTGAACCACCAACCTTTAGACCAATAGTTGAGCACTTAACTGTTTGTGCTACCCAGGGACTCCTGTTGCTGTCAGGATTAAGATCAAAAATCTTGGCACAGTTAGCAACCATCTAGTCCCCATGCACTTCTCCGGCCTCACTGTGTATCACCCTTACCCTTGCTCCCAGCACTCCAGCCACACAGGCCTCCTATAGTTCTCCACTGAATGTAGAATGTTCGCTCCCACCACAAGCCTAAAGATAGTTATATGTAGGAGCTACTGGTTGTGCAACAGTTTAGCGCTCTGCTAACTGAAAGGTTGGTGGTTCAAAGCCACCCGGGGGCTCCACAGCCTAGAATACCCTATAGGGCAGTTCTGCTCTGTAACATGGGGTCCCTATCAGTCAAAATCAACTCAACAGCACCTAACAATATGGTTATATGTGGGTGGGTGGGTGAAAGGGAGTGAGACGTATAGAAAAGGAGAAGAAAAAGGGAGAGGGAAATTTTCAAAGGAAAAGCTGACAGATCATAGTTTAACTGCTCTTCTTTACTGAGAGTAACTAAATATTCTCCTTTAGCTACTACTTCTCTGACCTGCTTCTTTGCATCACTGGCTGGGTGAGGTTGGAAAGAACACATCCTAATCATATTTTTCTTTTGCATATCAGGAGAGGCAAGCATTTTCAGACTAAGATTGTAGCCTATTTCATGTCACTGTCAACAGAATTAGTGGTGAATATGTAGAGCTGTGTGCTAGGATTCAGCGTATTCCAATCTTTCCCTTTTCTTGAGAAGCACTCTCATTTGCATTCTTCACAATAATGCCTGAAGAACACGTTTTAAGTGAGCTAGTTACTAAACCTGGAATTTTAACATTATACAAAGTTTTAAAATAAAACAAAATGAAAACACCATGGAGTGTTTTGCATATTTTCTGCAAAATAAAAGATAATTATGTGACTGTCATTTTCTTAGCAATTCGATTAATACTTTTTTTTTGAGTGTATTACTAGTAGGCCTGTTTTCACAAAAGACTTGAGAGTCTATGTCATCAATTCATTCCTGTGGATTTAGCTCCAGGGAAGAGCTGCCAGAAGAGGTCCACTCAGAAATTATGGCTAGAGTCCCTTTGCTTTGTGTATCCAGCCTGCTTCTTTATAACCACCAGGCACACTGCCAACAGAGTGATGGATTTACAGCTCTTCTTGTACTTTGTCAAGCAGCAGCCCCTCTGGTAGAAGCACCTTTACACTCTGAGCAGCTGATTTTGGGGGGGCGACTCCTTGCCTGCTGGCACTGTAACAACAGTGGTGAGAAACTTACCATAGAGCTGCAAAGCCTTCAAGCCATTTTCCTGCTCCTATGGTCCACTTTAAAGGAGTCCCTGGGTTAAGCACTTGTTATTCAGTTGGCGGTTAGAACTCACCCAGAGGTGCCTAGGAAGAAAGGTCTGGCTATCTGCTTCTGAAAGATCATTGTGAAAACCCTATGGAATGCAGTTCTATTCTGCAATAGATGGGGTTGCCATGAATTGGACTCAACACCAACTGGTTCGGTTTTGATTATGGTCATGGTTCACTTAGAATTTGGGCTTAGGGCTCTGCTCCCTGACAGCAGCTTTTAGTGACCTCAACACACACACTCACACACAAACACACACACTCTTACACACACACTCACAACACACGCACACACACACTCACAACACGCACACACACACACTCTTACACACTTATTCACATACACACTCACACACACACAAACACACACACTCACACACACACACACACATAGACTCACTCCTTAAATAGGCAACGGCACACCCATTCCGCCAGTGTCTTCCCCTTAAAGAATAGATTCTCCAATGTCTCATTTTTGGATGGAGTCAGTTGAGTCAAATGACCACAGTGTTTAATAGGAACATTGTGCTTACTTACCTCTTCACCAATGAACTAACTGTTTAGGGGCCCCAAGGGTAAAAGTAGGAGGGATGGCAGAACAGAATATATCTTCCTCATTTTATAGCTGAAAGAACTCAGCAGAGAGTATTAGGAGTCAAAGGAGAGACTGGCATATACAGAATCAGAGACAGAGATAGCACCACTTCCCGGGTAGTATCCTTGCCATTGACCCACCCCTGTTCATTCAAGCTGCTGTCTTCCAGGCCCCACAAAAAAGAGATTTATCCATGTGGGGGGACTTTAAGAAATGGTAATGATAGGTGCTAGCAATATTTTTACCTTTTGTTGATAAGATTATCAATATAGAAATTTATTTATTTTATGAGGATAGCATGAGAAAACAATGTGGCAGAATCAAATAAAAACCCACTCTTTTTGGACACTGTCTTAGTTATCTAGGGCTGCTATAACAGAAATACCACAAGTGGATGGCTTTAACAAACAGAAGTTTATTCTCTTATAGTCTAGGAGACTAGAAGTCTGAATTAAGGGTACCAGCCCTAGGGGAAGTCTTCCTCTCCCTATTGGCTCTGGGGGAAGGTCCTTGTCATCAGTCTTCCCCTGGGTCTATGAGTTTCTCAGCGCAGGGACCTGAGTCCAAAGGATGCGCTCCACTCCTGGCTCTTCCTGCTTGGTGGTAATGATGTCCCTATCCTCTCTGCTTGCTTCTCTCTTTCATATCTTAAAACAGATTGACTCAAGATACAATCTAATCCTGTAGATTGTGTCCTGCCTCATTAACATCACTGTTTTTGTTGTTGGTAGGTGCTGTTGAGTTGGTTCTGACTCATAACGACCCTATGTACAACAGAACAAAACATTACCTGGTCCTGTGCTATCCTCACAATCATTGTTATGCTTGAGCCCATTGTTGCAGCCATTGTGTCAATGCATCTCGTTGAGGGTCTTCTTCTTTTTTCACTGAACTTCCACTTTACCAAGCATGATATTCTTCTTCGGGGACTGATCCCTCCTGACAAAATGTCCAAAGTATGTGAGACACAGTCACATCCTTGCTTCTAAGGAGCATTCTGGTTGTACTTCTTCTAAGACAGATGTGTTCATTCTTTTGGCAGTCCATGGTATATTCAATGTCCTTCACCAACACCACAATTCAAAGGCATCAACTCCTCTTCAGTCTTCCTTATTCATTGCCCAGCTTTCGCATGCATAGGTGATTGAAAACACCATGGCTTGGGTTAGGTGCCCCTTAGTCTTCAAGGTGACATCTTTGCTTTTTAACACTTTAAAGAGGTCTTTTGCAGCAGATTTGCCCAATGCAGTGCGTCTTTTGATTTCTTGACTGCTGCTTCCATGGGTGTTGATTGTGGATCCAAGTAAAATGAAACCCTTGACAACATCAATCTTTTCTCCATTTATCATGATGTTGCTTATTGGTCCATTAACATCACAGAGGCTAGGATTTACAACACATAGGATAATTACATCAGATCACAAAATGGAGGACAACCACACAATACTGGGAATCATGGCCTAGCCAAGTTGACACATATTTTTGGGGGACACAATTCAATTCATAACAGACACTAACATTTTTCTCAAACTATTAGGCAAGAGGCGCCCCTGGGTGGTGCAAACCATTAAGCACTCCACTGTTAACCAAAAGATTGGACGTTCAAGTTCACCCAGAGGCCCCTTGGAAAAAAGGTCTAGTGATCTACTTCTGAAAAATCAGCTACTGAAAACCCTATGAATCACAGTTCTAGTCTGACACACACGGGGTCTCCATGAGTTAGAATCGACTGACAGCAACTGGTTTACCAGGCAAGCAAGAAATGCACTGGCATTCTGGAAATATGCAGTGACCTTAAACTGAAATGTCTGAAGCTATCCCGGTTAATATCTATGAACTCTATCTTGGGCTGTAGATTTTTAGTTCCCATTTTTAATTCACTTGTCCTTAATATGAATTTGAAGAAGAGCTATTTTTTAGTGCTACCAAAGACGAGCATAGATTTACTTATTAATTTTTACACAAGTGCCCCATACCCTAAAGGGTGTGGTAGAGGAACACAATCTTGGGGCCTGGATGGTAGGACCCCTTAGTCCTACACCAAGATTACTAAGACAACAATGTAAAGGTGAGAGCTCATAGGAAATACAAGACAGAAAGACAAGGACAATCTTTGCCACTCATAATTTGCATGAGCAGCTCCTCGGGGGATGGCAGGCCCTGGAAAATGTGCAGAAAGAGCAAGCTGTTTGTTTGCCATAAGGAACAGAGGTGTAAAAGCCCAGACATGTGACAAGGCAGCCTGCTGGAGGAAGGCCCTTTCTGTCCCAAATCCAGCAGCTTTTCCCAAAGGCATTCCTCTACCCCCAATGCACACACACACACACCAAGAGCAAAGACTATCCAGGCTAGCTCAGCCTAAATACGGGCAGTGGGGGCTGACCAGACCTGACAGAGCTCTCCCAGCGAAGGAGATGGACAAGATGCAGTCAGAAGGGTGTGTGTATGTGACCATGACAGAGAGCTTATGGTCTGTAGAAAAACAAGTCTTTGCAGAAAAGGAAAGAGAAAAGCTTCCCAAAGTTCTTACTATTTTTGGTGTCACAGAAAAATATTTACTGTATTCAATCACCAAGTCTATTGGAGGCAATTTATGTGCATTAAAAAATAAGCTTGTCATTTAAAATTATAATGAAAGATGTCATAACTATGCACGCAGATGTGACTGCACAGAAGCCTGCCAGATTTGGAACAATCCAAACACTCCCTGCCTTATCCTGGGGAGCACCCCAGTACTTACAGCTGTATGGGCCTTTATGTAGCACATCAGACACCACACCAGCTGCTGTTCATTTCTAAATGGGAAACTCTAGTGGACACAGCAGCATTGTTACATGTTTTAGTGTTGGGTCAGTCATTTAAGTATAGTTAGAGAGTGGGGGCAGGATGCAAAACAGGGCACATTTCATTACGCACTCTGCCATTCTCTTGACCGTCATTTCATAGTTGTACACTCTAGGTATGCTATGGTGGCTCTTCATGTAAAAAACAATGAAGTCTGTATCCAAAGAAACATATAAACAGGAGAAACTCTGTTTCTTTACAACCAAGGCTGTTGCATGTAAGTTCTACACAAACACACCTCATGGAGTATAAAGAAAAGCTCCACATGACCCTAGAATCTAAGATTGGTTCTGCTCTTCTCCGGGTGTTACTACCTGGGGAGCTATAAGCTCTACTCTTCAAGGAAAGGGGAAGTAAATGCACAGAGTTATTAAAAAGAAAATGATACCAAAATTTGTGTAAGGCAGGGTTTGCTTTTATTATAAATATATAGTCAACAAAACATTTGCCATTTCAGCAATCTTCACACGTACAGTTCAGTGACGTTAGATACGTTCATCATGTTGCTCGTTCATCACCATGCCCAAGTTTTCCACCACCCTTAACAGAAGGTCAGTGTCCCCTCAGTGTTATGTCTTTTTTCCCTTTCCCTCCCACCCACCCCTGGTAACCACTAATAAACTTTGATCTCTGTATACTTTCCTATTTTAGGTAATTTCAAATAAATGGTATCACACAATATTTGTCCTTTTGTGACTAACTTATTTCACTCAGCATGTTTTCAAAGTTCATCCCTGTTGTAGCATGTATCAAGCCTTCTTCATTTCTCTTTATGGCTGAGTAATAGTCATTGCATGTATAGGCAGGGTTTTTTAGCCTCAGCGCTGTTAACATGTTGGGGCTGGATAATTCTTTGTTGTGGGTGCTGTCCTGTGCATTGTAGGATATTTTGCAGTATCCTGGTCTCTACCCACTACATGGTAACAGCAGGCCCCAAGCTGTAACAACCCAAAATATCTGTAGATTTTATCAAAATCCCCTGGTGGTGGGGTGGTATGGGAAGGGAGGTAAAATTGTCCCTGGTTGAGTAACACTGGCTGAAGGGAACTGATGAGGCCTTTTAAAAACCATTTATATTAAACGTGGGGGTCCTCTTGGCAGATTGCACGATATAACTAATAGCTTCACAAAGATCGAAAATCATTAATTTTCTTTACATAACCCGTCCTCTACCAACCGATCCCACTGTCCTATCTTCTTCTCTATTTTCTTTCCTTATTACATTTCCTCAACATTTTTCTCAGAGGTAATGCTCTATTTAAGGTCCGATCCACCTGATCTCAGCGCAGCTGTGCTCTATGCAGCCATGTACATATAAATACAGATGTGCAGACTTGTAAGGAGGAGGATGAAGACATCAGATTTTAAAATTTTCATTTTCATATTGCTGCTTTTTTTTTAGTTTATGATATGCTAAATGATAAAAAACTGAAAAATTAAATGTCTAACCTGATCCCTGGTTCAGCTATAAGTGTCTGAAAAAGAGAGATTTTTTATCTTCATAACAAGACCAATTATGGAAAACTATCATCCCTTGTTACTATCAATTCACAGTAAGTAAATGGAAGAAAGAAGAACCATTACCTCTTACCATTCCTTACCCTCCCCCTAGCAATGACAACTTATTGGATTTATGCCTTTCAGTCAGTACCCTGTTTCCAGCCCCAACTCAAAACAAAAGGAATACAGTACAAGGGCTTTCTGACTAATCAAATCTAATAATCACTTTTCTGCCTAATTTTATTTTCCCTCAGCAGAATTTTACACAGTTCACCACACTTTCTTCTTTTGACCTTTGTGACACAACACTCTTCTGGTTGTCTTACTCTCTCACCATCCACTAAACCAAACCTGTTGCCATCGAGTTGATTCAGACTCATAGCAAATAAAAAGGATTTTATTTTACTTGGATCCACAATCAACATCCATGGAAGCAGCAGTCAAGAAATCAAAAGAAACATTGCATTGGGCAAATCTGCTGCAAAAGACCTCTTTAAAGTGTTGAAAAGCAAAGATGTTACCTTGAAGACTAAGGTGCTCCTTACCCAAGTCATGGTGTTTTCAATCTCCTCATACACATGTGAAAGCTCGGCAATGACTAACGAAGACAAAAGAGGAATCGATACCTTCAAATCGTGGTGTTGGTGAAGCATACTGAACATACTATGGACTGTCAAAAGAACGAACAAATCCGTCATGGAAGAAGTACAACCAGAATGCTCTTTATAAGCAATGGTGGTGAGACTACGTCTTACATTCTTTGGACATGTTGTCAGGAGGATCAGTCCCTGGAGAAAGACATCATGCATGGTAAAGTACAGGGTCAGTGAAAGATAGGAAGATCCTCAATGAGACGGATTGACACAGTGGCTGCAACAATGGGCTCAAGCATAACAATGATTGTGAGAATGGCGCAGGACTGGGCAATGTTTTGTTCTGTTGTACATGGGGTTGCTATGAGTCAGAACCGACTCGATGGTGCCTAACAACAACACCACCGTCCACTGATTTTTAGTCTATTCTGTGGTTTTCTCCTACTTCTCAGGTCAACCTCTGAATATTAGAATCCCACAGGGCACAGGCCTGGGCTGTCTTCTGTAGCTCTACCTTTTCCTATGTGATCTCCTGGGTTTACATAATGAACATTGTGGTTGACTTCCTAAATGAATAATTTCTTTTATAAGGATCAGCACAAAGCTGTTTTCCTGTGAGGCAGAGGTCAAAGACGTCCCAAATGTCCAACTTTTCCGAGCTGCTGTACCACTCCGTCATCTCTAACATCAACTACTCCCTCTCCCCTCAGCACTCTCCCTCCTGTTTTTGGGTTTCCTAATACACTGCAACCTCGCCGTATAAAGGAAATGGCTCACTGTGGTTGTGGATGCTGGCAAGTCCCAAATTCGTGGGTCAGGTGTAGGCTTTTTCCAATCCACATGGCTGCAGAGGCTGATGAACCCAAACCAGCAGTTCAGACCACAGGCTGCTGGCTCACAAGGCTGTGGAAGCCAGTGAATCCCAGAATTGGCAGGTCATACAGCAGGCTTCTGGGGAGGTCAACTGATCATCCACCAGATGCAAGATCCAGATGCAGAGAGAGAGAGCCTCGCCAGGACACACACATAGATCTTAGATGCAGGCCACACCCCAGGAAAGGGGGTAACTTTAGTAAGGATGGGGCTTGAGTCATGCCCTCCTGCAAGGCTGCGACCCAAGACACACCTTACACCAATCCTGCCTCAACATATAGAGGTCAAGATCTATAACACATGGAGGACAACCACACAATACTGGGTGTCATGGCCCAGCCAAGCTGACACATAACCCCAACCACCACAGGTTCCAGATACCTTATTTGCATAGTCCCATTCAATCATTGTGTATACGGCACAAAGATCACGGCTAGAAGGGTCATATTAAGTAATTCATTGCACTGCACTTCCCAGATTGATTCCACTCCAGATGCTTTGTCTAAGCCAGTAGTGGAAATCCCATTACCGTTGCCAGTGACTGGTTCATGGAGGTGCAGGCCTAATCCAATTTGGACCAATAAGATGTGAGCAGAGGCTTGCTGAGGCTTCTGGGAAAGACACTATTGTGTTCTTAAGAGAGAGCCATAGGCAGTCAGTCAGCAGTTTCTCTCTCTCTCTCTGTTTGTTTCTCTCTGTCTCTCCTCTTTCTCCTCACATATGAATAAGGAAACCAACAGCCCTGATTTCTACTGCCAGCTGTCCTACAACCATGTAAAAAACAACATTGAGATACTGAAGAAAGACCCTAGCACAGCATAATGAAGAGAAGGAAACACTTGGATCTTTGGAGAAATTACTGAAGTGTTGGATAAACAAACCCAGAAGCCTGACCTACTTCTGGACTTCCTCTTATGTGTAATAATAAATGTCATTATCATTTAACCTCGTTTGATTTGGGTTTCCTGTTACATGTAGCAGGAAATATTCTAACTGATTCAATCTCCTACATGCAGATGACTGAAATTTCACCTCAGCCATGACATCCACCCTATAATCCAGATTCATATACCTAACTGCCTACCTGACATCTTTACCTGAATATCAAGGGGTGGACTATCCAATAAGTAAGGTAAGCACAGTGCTTACCTTGCATACCAGATCATCTGTAGTGAACAATTTCACATTTTTTTTTTTTTACCATATCAAAGTTTCTGCTTCTAGGTATGGCTGGCATATGTCTCTCTCCCAACTCCACAGTACCTTCCTACCAAAGCAAAGCCTCTTTTCAAATTTACAATGCCTGACAGGGGCAGATGGCCCAGTAAGCAAGATAAGCATGGGCTTACTTGTGCTTATTTACTAATCTGTAGTGAAAAATTCCACATGGGTTGAAATTGTTCACTACAGATTAGTAAATAAGCACAAGTAAGCCCGTGCTTACCTTGCTTATTGGATAATCCACCCCTGTGCATATCTAATATTCGTATATAATTAATAAAGCTCTAACTAAACTAATACATAAGACCAAACCAGAGCTCCTGATTGTCCTTTTTCCTCCCATATCTGTTCTTTCCCTGGATGTCCCCACCTCTGTAAATGTTACCATCTGTTGAAGCCAAAACCACAGGAGTTGTCTTGGATCACCCTTTCCACCTCATCCCATATTCCATTCTAACCACATATTCTGTCTACCCTACCTACAAAAATAAAATAAAAATAAAAGAGTAATTGTTTAAAACTGCAAATCAGATCATTCGCTTTCCTGCTTAACCCCCCCAATGACCTCTCATCAAACCTAGAATAAGACTTGAATTCGTCATCCTTGCCTAAAAAGCCCTATGTTCTGCCCCTGGACTAACTCTCCAACCACATCTCACACTGCTTGTTTCTACACTCTTCTGCATATCCCTCAAGCCAAGCTCATTCCTACCTCAGGGCATTGCACTTGTTTTTCTCTCTGCCAGGAACTCCCTTCATCCCAAATCTCTGTGTGTCTGGTTTCTCATTATTTATGTCTCATACCAAATTAAGACCTCTTCAGAGAGCCTTTTCTGACCACCCTAGTCAATCACCTTATCCAGGTTTACTGTCTTCACTTTCTGGCATGATCTTCTGCTTCCTGGCTTATTTGTTTATCTGACTGGTTCTGCTCACTAGACTACAAGCTCTATGAGGGCAAGATCTTGTCAGTCTTTTTCACTGCTGTGTCACCACTTCCTAGAATGGTGCCTGCCACATGGGAGGCAGTGAGTAAATATTTAACTTGGCTAAATGAGCAAATAGATGGATAGATGGGTGGATGGATGGATTAGGGAGAAATACTCATCTGCTTTATTAACTATCTAATTTTCCTAAAAAGACATTTACAAAAACTATCTTAAGAGAGTGTATTATACACTTAAGGCAGACTATTTGATTTGAATACACACTATGGTCGTACTAGTTGGGCACCTGGGACAAGACAAATAACTTCCCTGTATCTGTTTTCTCATATGTGAAATTAGTTAATAATAGTAGCTACATTATTATGAAAACTAAATGGGATAATATTTTAAAAGGGCTTAGAACAGGGTCTGACATATGATAGTGTAAGTTTGGCTATTATTAGTTAATACTATAATTATTCCTAATACGACAGAAGGAACACACAGACTTTCAACCATTTCAACAGGTAGCATATGATCAGGAACCTCTGGTACTGAAGGAAGAAGTCCAAGCTGCAATGAAGGCATTGGTAAAACACAAGGCTCCAGGAACTGATGGGAATATCAATTGAGATGTTTCAACAAATGGATGCAGCTCTGGAAGTGCTCCCTCGTCTATGCCAAGAAATTTGGAAGAGAGCTACCTGGCCAACCGACTGGAAGAGATCTATATTTATGCCTGTTCCCAAGAAAGGCGATCCAACAGAATGTGGAAATTATCGAACAACATCATTAATATTACACACAAGTAAAATTTTGCTGAAGATCATTCAAAAGCGGCTAGTATATCGACAGGGAACTGCCAGAAATTCAAGCCAGATTCAGAAGAGGATGTGGAACCAGGGATATCATTGCTGATGTCAGATGGATCCTGGCTGAAAGCAGAGAATATCAGAAAGATGTTCACCTGTGTTTTATTGATGA
>NW_004444041.1:1782984-1784271 GCF_000243295.1 Trichechus manatus latirostris | reverse complement strand
AAGTCTCACCATTCTTGCTTCCAAGGTTATATTTCTTCCAAGACAGGCTTGTTCGTTCCTCTGGCAGTCCATGGTATATTCAACATTCTTCGCCAACACCATAATTCAAAGGCATCATTTCTTCTTTGGTCTTCCTTATTCATTGTCCAAGTTTCACATCTTTTTCCATAAAGATTACAGCCTTGGAAACTATGGGGCAGTTCCTCTCTGTCCTGTAGGGTCATCATGAATCGGAATTGACTAGATAGCAATGGGTTTTTTTGGTCAACATAAGCAACTAAGCTATGCCTCAAATTTCCCGAGGCAAACACTGCAAGCTGGCTAATGCAAAACCCAACTCGGACACGTGGCGATCCCCATACACACAGAATGAAACCTTGTCCGGTCCTGTGCTATCCCTATGATCTGTTGCAGATCAGATCATTGTGATCTATAGGGTTTTCATGGGCTGATTTTCAGAAGTAGTCTTGGTAGTTTATTTGGGTCATCAATAGGAGTAGCTGGTCAGAAAAGCTAAACGCTCCTATGAGCTGAAGAAATGAATATTTAAATAAGGGTTTAATCAGGCTTCTTTAGTAAATCAGGCTCCTTAAGTAAATCAGAATCCTTAAATCTTTGCCTGCTCTGAATTAGACTGTGTTCTTGACTCAACCGAGCAGTGAATATGCTTCACTGTTCTCAGAGATAAAATGTAGATTTTTTTTAATGTGTGAAAATAAAAAGCACATTAATAAATATAGCATTAGCGTTGCCATAAGGAATTATGTAAAATTCTCCCAACTCTCACAGAAAATATCTGCATAAAAAACACCCTGCAAAACTTTAAGGTGTTATTTAAAGACAACTCTATTTTCCAGCTTTAAGTGTGAATATGTTTCCAGTCGCCAGATAACGTAGAAAAAAAATATGTTCTTAACTTAATTTCTGTGTAGTAATGTCCTGACTAATATACTTTATATACATGTATGTACTAACTTTAACAAGCTGAGGATGTTACAACTGAATATCTAAATACCCAAGCAGTTATAAACCAGATTAAGAAATAGAACAATAAAAGCACCTTTAAGTTCCCCTGTGTATTCTTTCCCAACCCATCCCTTCTCTCCCCAGAGGGAAACTCCATCTTGAATTTCTGTTAATCATCTCCTTGCTTTTCCTGTAGTTTTACCACATATATATCCCTAAAAGAAATCCTTTAGTTTTGTTTATTTTTGAACTTCACTTATTTAGAATCATATTAAATAATGATTAAATGATTCAATAACAGCAATAGGTTTGGTTTATATA
>NW_004444041.1:1754638-1756301 GCF_000243295.1 Trichechus manatus latirostris | reverse complement strand
AATCTACAAGAAAATCCAACACCTCTGCAACAAACAGACAAATAATCCTATTAAAAAATGGACAAAGAAGACCTTCACCAAAGAAGACCTTCAAGTGGCTAGCAGACACATGAGGAAGTGCTCGCGATCACTAGCTATTAGAGAAATGCAAATCAAAACCACAATGAGATACCATCTCACCCTGGCATTACTGGCACTAATCAAAAAAACAGAAAACAACAAATGTTGAAGAGGCTGTGGGGAGACTGGAACTCTTATACACTGCTGGTGGGAATGCAAAATGGTACGACCATTTTGGAAAACGATATGGCGCTTCCTTAGAAAGCTAGAAATACCATATGTGGCATCTGGGGTCTTAAAATATAGCGATTGGCCACCTAAGATGCATCAATTGGTCCAAACCCACCTGGAGCAAAGGAGAATGAAGAACACCAAAGATACAAGGAAAGTACTAGCCCAAGAGACAGAAAGGGCCACATAAACCAGAGACCAGAAGAACTAGATGGTGCCCAGCTGTCACCAATGACCACCCTGACAGGTGATACAACAGAGAGTCCCTGATAGAGCAGGAGAAAAGTAGGGTGCAGAACTCAATTTCTAGTAAAAAGATCAGACTTAATGGTTTAACTGAGACTGGAGGGACCCCGGAAGACATGGCCCCCGGACTCTCTCTTAGCCCAAAACTAAAACTATTCCCAAGGCCAATTCTTCAGACGAAGATTAGACTGTACTATAGGACATAAAATGATACTCGTGAAGAGTGTGCTTCTTAGCTCAAGTAGATACATGAGTGTACATGGGCAGCTCCTGTCCAGAGGTGAGATGAGAAGGCAGAGAGGGTCAGGAGCTGGTTAAATAGACATGGGAAATCCGGGGTGGAAAGGAGGAGTGTTCGGTCACAATATAGGGAGAGCAACTAGGGTCACATAGAAATGTGTGTATAAATTTTTGTATGAGAGACTAACTTGAATCGTAAACTTTGACTTAAAGCACAACAATTAAAAAAAGAAAAAGAAAGAAAGAAATACCATATGATCCAGCAATCCTATTCCTAGGAATATATCCTAGAGAAATAAGAGCCATCACACGAATAGACATATGCACACCCATGTTCATTGCAGCATTGTTCACAAAAGCAAAAAGATGGAAACAACCTAGATGCCCATCAACGGATGGATAAACAAACTATGGTACATACACACAATGGAGTATTACGCAATGATAAACAACAATGATGAATCTGCGAAGCATCTCACAGCATGGATGAATCTGGAGGGCATTACACTGAGTAAAATAAGTCAGTCACAAAAGGACAAATATTGTATGAGACCACAACCATAAAAACTCATGAAAAGGTTTACACACAAAAGGAAACAATCTTTGATGGTTACAAGGGAGGGGGGGTGGGGATTGAAAAATACTAAATAGATAATAGATAAGTGATAACTTTGGTGAAGGGCAAAACAGTACACAATACTGGGGAAGCCAGCACAACATGTCCAAGGCAAGGTCATGGAAGCTCCATAGACTCATCCAAACTCCCTGAGGGACCAATTTACTGGGCTGAGGGCTGTGGAGACCATGGTCTCAGGGAACATCTAGCTCAATTGGCATAACATAGTTTATAGAGAATATGTTCTACATTCTACTTTGGTGAGTACTG
>NW_004444041.1:1749891-1754538 GCF_000243295.1 Trichechus manatus latirostris | reverse complement strand
AAACACTTTGAGGGACAGAGTAGCAGGGGTAGGGGTCTGGGGACCATGCTTTCAGGGGACATCTAGGTCAATTGGCATAACAAAGCTTATTAAGATGATTTCAAATGAAAGTTTATATATTAAATATGTATTTATACATTTATTAAAGACATATTCAAAAACTCATCACTATCAAGTAGATTCCAATTCATAGCGATCCTATAGGACAGAGTAGAACTGTCCCACAGGGTTTCCAAGGAGCGGCTTGTGGATTCGAACTGTCTACCTTTATGGTTAGCAACCAAGCTCTTAACCACGGCGCTACCAGGGCTCCAAAGACATATTAGCTGCATGAAATTTAGAAATCAGATGCTAAAGGTGATAATATAGCTATATAGTCACCACTTTCAACTGGATGTTACACTAATCTATTCATTCCCTCTCTAGTTCCTTCTGTGTAAGAGAAGTTACAGCTCAGAAGTCTAGGCTCTCTTGATTACGGAATTTGAAGCCACTGGATAATTTAAACCCTGAACTGTAAGCTTTGATGCTTTCAATTAGCAGACTACTGTGTATTAGATGTGTTCAACTCTGTGCACTGTCAGGATGTGAATTTATAACAGGCAAGTGTGGTGGTTAAATGTAAGGGCCAAACATAACTGCAGACAGCATCCTCTGCTGGGCTTCCTCTCTGCAGGCAGGCAGCATGGGTGACAGAAATGACTAGAGGGCTGGGCATGACACTAGGTTCCACTTCACCTCATTATTAACTAAATAAAAGGAGACAAAAACTTAAATTCTCTTGGTATTCTGTATAGCTAAAAAAGGCTGTCCAGTGCTGCTATATATAAAGAATATTGTTTTAAATAACACATATTAGATATTTTCAAAAGCATATAAAACAAAACATAAATTCTACCCTCTAGATAAACATTAACATTATTAAATGATAAAATACACACATATAAGAAAAATTTCATGCAGTTTAGAAAGACAAATGACTAAGATGTAAAATTCTTCCCCCCTCAAACCCCAGTCTCTCTCCCCAAATTTAACTATTGAATTTAACTATTGATAACAGTTTCTTGAGCATCCTTCCAGAAGAAAAAGTTATTATCAACCCGTGAATGTGTGTCCTTTTTTCTGCTTAATGGGATCATTCACACTGTTCAACACTTTTTTTTGTTATTTTTATTTTTTACTTATTTTATATCTTGGAGAACTTTCCATACTGGCACATAGAGCTTAACTTTATTCTCTTTAAAAGCTGCATATTACCATGATTTATTTAGCCAGTTCTCTATTGAAATACATGTAAGTTGTTTCAGGGTTTTTTGCTATCACAAATAATGCTGTACCATGCATATATATGTATGTATGTGAGATCTATCTATCTATATTTGTAAGTATATATATGTGTATGTATATATATATATATATATATAAAATCAGAGATACATATGTATATATATCAGAGATACACCCTTATAAATGTTATATTGAGATGTTTCCCCCTATGCACTGCTACTTCTGCAGTTTATTTCATGGAGCAAAGTGTGATTAAAAACAATGGTCCTGGAAAGGAAGGTCATACGCTCTGCAGTTGCAAAGAATCACCTCTAATTTCGTATCCTTAAAGATTTAACAGTTTCTTTGTATTTGAGAAGAGTTTGCTGCTGAGTTTTGTTCTAGAGAGTGAAGTACAATGAGTCTTTTCCCCTACATCCTATTTCATACCTTGTCTATATTCTTAGATTTCATAATTAGTTTGGCAAGCTTTCCTGTTTTGGAAAAATATTAACAGTAAAAATAGAAACAATACCTATTCCATTTCCACTCTGAAACAAATTACATCTTGTAGTGTCTCTGTACGTATGCAGGCAAGGACAGATCTTAGAATTTTTCATCAGGGTATCCAGTTCTTCCAAGAAAGTAGCATTCTACCTCTACTCAGGGACATGTTTATCTATAAATCATATTCACGTGTGCATGCATATATTAATATATACACAAAACACACAGCCTATTTTTTTCATGAGGATGGTTCCCGGTTCTCTTGAAGCAAAAGCTACTTTGTAATCACCAAAATTGCACTTTTACATGCGTGAAAACACATATTCTTGCATAAGTACACACTGGGCTTTTGCATATGTACTTAAAAGCCCCCAGACCTTCTAATACCGTTATGCAGTCTTGAAACTAAACTTCAAAAAGTTGTTAAGTATTCGCCACTCACTAGTAGCACATCTGACAGTCCATTCATTACGACGTCCAGGACATTGCATTCATTGTGAATTATGAAACAGGAAAAAGGAGAATCACTCCCACAAGCTTTCCTCACCAAGAAAATATTAGTTAAGAATCACCTCCAAGTTAGTTTGCCCCTTTTGCACAGTGGCTGGTTGCCATGGGTTACCATTTTCCCTGATGGATTTATCCCTGGAGGAAGGCTTAAGGGACCAAAGAAGGAAACTATCACTGACTACAAAAGAATAATAAATGCAAACAGATTCCAGTAGAAAGTCATTTTTAAGCCATAGCAAGATGCTCTAAACTTGTATTCCACTTCTTTTTCTTTTCGTTCTTTTTTCCGGGGGGACTGGTGGGGCGAAGTTTTGCTATTACAACTTTAGCTGTAGTTTTATACCACAAACATTTTTTACTGAATCTTTAGAACAACATATTTAAACACTGTAATTCATGTCTATCAAAGAAAGTGATGATGGTGCAGTGGTTAAGGCACTTGACTGCTAACTGAAAATTCAGCAGTTTGAAACCATCAGCGGCTCCGTGGAAGACAGACATGGCAGTCTGCTTTTGTAGAGATTTGCAGCCTTGGAAACCCTATGAAGTCTCTATGAGTTGGAATCAACTCAACGGCAGGGGTTTTGGAATATTCAGAAGTAGATCATCAGGCATTTCTTCCTCTTCTATTCTAGTCTGTCAGCTCCCCTGAAACCTGTCCACCATGGGTGACCCTGCTGGTATTTGAAGTACCAGTGGCATGGCTTCCAGCATCACAGCAACACATAAGCCACCACAGTACAGTAAACTGACAGATGGGTGGTGGGCATTAAACTACGGGCATATTTTCCCCTCTACAGTCAGGTAAATTGGTATTTTGTGTTTTTGTTTTTATGAAGATTCTAAGATGTTAGCAGAGAATTTTAAAAGTTAGGAGAGCTTTTCTTGTTTGTTTGTTTCTGAAGACATTTGAAATACCATAGCTTAGAAGTAAACACTGTTAACATTCATCGTATTTTTATTCACTGACTAAAAATGGAAGTGAATGTTTCACTCTCTTAAACACATGGCCAAGTTGCCCTTCAGAAAGGCCACAACAATTTACATTCTCACCATCAGTGTATCAAAATGTCCATTTGACTGCAACACTGGGAATTTTAAAGGATATATTCACATTGAGAACTTAAAATCTCTTTTACTTAACAAAAATCTTTTTATCTAGTAGTTCAGGAGTCAGCAAATATTCCTGTTAAGTGAATATTTTAGGCTTTGTGAGCCATACAGTCTCTGTCACAAGTCCTTGACTGCTTTCATAACTCAAAAATAGGCATAGAAAGTCTGTAAAAAAAAATGGACATTCCTGTCTTCCAGTAAATCTTTATTTACAACGAACAGGCAGCTGGCTAGATTTAGCCCATAGGTCATACTTTGTCAAACCCTCTCTGGTTGATAAAAAATCTCTGTGTAGTCTTGTGATTTTTAAAACCAAACTTTTTACAATTCTTAGAAATCTACAAGAAAGTGTGTGTGTATGTACATTTTTATTGTAATGCATATAGACAGGTTCTTTCATCTTAAGAGAACAAAAAAAGAAAAGGCCGAGTCAAAATTCACAGGAGAGACTCCCCAGCTTCCAAAAATCATACTCACACTATCATGGCTAATACTCAAAGGGTACTAACCAGATTACAAAGTATGTCTCATTCATTACCGCATTTGATCTTCAAACACTAAAGAAGCTATGATTATTCTCATTTTACAGATGGGGAAGCTGAGGTTTCATGTGTTAGCTATGAGACTAAGCCCAGAGGTGACCTTGGTACTACAGTTGCTTTTTCTGTTGAACACCTACCAGAAAAGTCAATGTGGAACAATTCTTCTGGCAGAGCACATCCAGCAACATGAAACTACACACATATCTTGCCTCTGTCTTCCAGGTAAATTGTTTGTTTTCTCTTTAAGACCTGAAGATTTTATCAGCAGGAGTGGTAATTAGTAAGATAAGAGATTGATCTTGTATTCTAGTCTGCTAATGTCTGTTTTGTGCCAGAATTGTCCCTGAGAGAATGAAGCAGTTATAAATGTCTAGGCGAAAGCCTGAAAAATAAATTCCCGAGGGAGAAAATCTGTAATTAGGGAAACTGTGAACTGAACTTGAAGATATATTCACAATCTCTGTGAGTTTATGCAGTAGTGAAGACAGGTTCAGATAACCAAATAGTAAAAGAAAATTGCATTTTTTTTTTTTCCTTCAAAGAATAAAAGATACCATCAAGGATCCTAAAGCATACTGAAAGAAAGAAGTGGATAATTTTGCCGTAAGTGGAGAGTCAGTGCTATTCGGTGACCACAAATCACATTCTGCTGATCTTGACCATTTTTTCCTTCTAATCTGTGGGTCTGAGCTCCATGCACAGCCCTGGG
>NW_004444041.1:1739603-1749791 GCF_000243295.1 Trichechus manatus latirostris | reverse complement strand
GTGGGGTTGTTATCCAATGTCATAAAACAATATGTGTACTAACTGTTTAATGAGAAGTTAGTTTGTTCTGTAAACCTTCATCTAAAGTACAATAAAAAAAAATAAAGTACAATTTAAAAGAAAAAGAAAAAAAGAAAGAAGACCTTTGCAAAATTCCGTACCCACATTTTCTGTATTTTCTGAATTCAGCTTGCCGTACAACAGCTATGTGGGTATCCTGATGTGGTCCTTTTGTTGACTGTGTCTAGGGGAGTGAAGTTGTACTATAAACAGGCAGCTGCTCTGATGCCTCACTTACAGATTGGCTGCATGCAGAGGCTGTGCTCTCAAAGTACACGCACTTCTTGGGCTGTGTGCAAAGTCAGCCCTGTGTTTTGGAACAAGAACAAGCTCAGAGACAGTCAAGACCATGCAAGGCATGCAGCAGGAAACTGCTAAAGGCTGTGCTACAAACACAGCTTAAAAAATATTCACAGAATCCTGCTACACAAGCAGGTTGGGGTCCAATGATGAGCTAATCCATGAAATGGGTAGAATCGAATTGGAAGGAGAAGGGCAAGTTTTAGGAAAGTTGGAAATCAACGTCTAGGTGGTAAAGTAGAAGTGCCCAAAGTGGTGTATAGTCCTGGCCTCTTCCATTAAGTTATGTAACTTCAGCAAGTGAGTTAAGCCGTCTGGGCTGCATCTTTTCCATTATGGATAAGGGAAAGACTGTATATGCTCTGTAATGTTTGTGTGAAGATGAAAGAAGAATGACCTTTCTAAACTATCAACTGCTGTACAAATGTAAGATACTATTATGCAGTTATGGATCTTGGTCTGCTAGAGATGTTATAAAGTAGTCTTGTTTAGGTTTGTCAAAACTACCCGCTATGGACTGAATTGTGTCCTCCAAAATTACATGCTGAAGTTTTAATCCGTGGTACCTGTGAATGTGACCTTGTTTGGAAATAGGGTCTTTGAAGATATTATCAGTTAACATGAGGTCATACTGGAGTAAGGTGGGTCCTAATTCAATATGAGTGTTGTCCTTATAAAAGAGGAGGAGAGACACAGAGAGAAATACAGAGGGAAGGCAGGTGTGTGACAACAGAAGCAGAGATTGTTAGAGGCAGAGTTGTAAACCAAGGAACTTCAAGGATTATCAGGAGAACCCAGAAGCTAGGAGAAAGGCATGGAACAGATTCTCCTGCCGAGCCCTCAGAAGAAATCAACACAACCAATACTCTAATTTCAGACTCCTAGCTTCCAGAACTGTGAGACAATAAATTTCTATTCATATAAGCCGCCCAATGTGTGGTACGTCGTTACACAGTCCTATGAAACTACCACCTAAAAGACATACTGAATATCAAGTGGCTTTTCAAGAGCATCAACATGAACACCTGGAACATTACCAATCTACTTGAATGTAATGGTGCTTTAGGTGAAGAACCACATTAAGGGGGAGATAGATTGTATCTATGATTCTGGAGTGTTGCGTTGTACTAAAAAAAAGAGCGAAAATGTCAAGGTTTGATGAAAATTACGTAATAGAATCAATCATCCTGCTAAAGTTTGTGCATTCTTCACATAAAATGTTTGATTACTACCATTTTATACTTACCTCACTGGTCCCAGAACAACTGGTTCTAAATCAAAAAGAAGGAATCTAGAAACGTTCTTTCCTGACCATTACCATATAAAAAAATACACACTCCTATTAGAGTGAACTATATAAAATTGCTTTAAAAAAAAAGTAGGTCAGGCGTGCTCAAATTCTGATGATTTCATATCGTTCAATCCAATGGATCAGAGATTGAACTAGACATGGTACAAATGATCTTATCTTCCATGAGCTCACAATCTAATACTTGCTAAAATACATCCCACATATCTTATCGCATATTTTGTACCAAATCATTAAGTGCTTGCTTAAATAAAGCACCTTTTAAATGATTTATTAACTTGTACATTAAGAGGCAGTGTTTTAAAGGAAATTATGAATAGAATCTATACCATTTAAATATAATCTTTAGGGGTGCTACTCTTAAAGGGAGATGCCTTATTTTTCTTTCATTTTCTCTTTTGTTTCCCTTTAATGAAACTTAAAACAAGACAGAATATTCTATATACACTGGGTACAATTATATACAAGAGGGAAAATATTATATCTCTCATTACCATTACTATTTTATATTTACTTCATTATAATAAAATTATGACTATTCTTCCAATGAGTCCCCACAACTGAAGTTGCTTCCTTCACACCCTAAGAAATATGGCAGAAAGAACACAGTCAGAGCACTCTTTTCAGGATTTGTGGTACTTTTTCTGAGGGAGACTCCATTCTATCTTCCTAAAAGCATGAGTGACATATTTGCTTTCAAAACTGAAATTTAGCTTTGAGAATTTTATGACACATCTTGAAGTCATGTCTTCTTATAAAACCAAGCTTGGAAATCACTGATACACTAACAAATTATACAGCCTCTTCCTGTCAAAAACGAATAGATATCTCACTATGTTGAACTACTTATAAAAGGAGAAAATGATCAAAGGCCAGGAGACACCAAATTATTTTTAAACCTATTGACCATCCTTCGCCACAAACCTAACCCTTTCACTGATATTTCATCTCTTTAAGTGATCTTTATATAGTCCATTGGGAGATAAGTAATAACAGTAACCAGAAAAAAACTCACTTTGAAGTTCACCAACCATTTACCCTGGTGCCCACAGGTGCTTCAGGGGCTCCCGGGGTGCAGATTCCGAGAGCAGCTGCAAAGCCCTCTAGGAGTAGGAGTGGAGCAGTGATAAAAGCAAAAGTAACCTTCTAGCAATTTCCCACTTTGAGGACTTAAGTCAGCATTTAATCTCATTGGGATGTGGTTTTTCCTGTTGGCTTTTTAAAATTAAATTTGTCAAATACAATTCACCTAATCTTATATGTAGTATTATTATTAGGATATTACTATGTAAAATATATTATCATTATAAGACTATTACAAGGGCTAAGGCTTAGAAAAATAGAGCAATTACCATCACTTACAGACCCATGGAAAGGCAGTATGGTCTAATAGAAAGAGAAGTCTAATAAAT
This sequence comes from Trichechus manatus latirostris, assembly GCF_000243295.1. NCBI lineage: Eukaryota > Metazoa > Chordata > Mammalia > Sirenia > Trichechidae > Trichechus > Trichechus manatus. The sequence goes on along the minus strand of NW_004444041.1, from coordinate 1,746,710 downwards.
TTGATTTCAAAAACCGCTAGACAGGTTCAGAAATATTTCAGTATTCAGGTTCATCTTCTCTTCTCCCAAGACAGGCATTTCTGGAGGTTTCTGCCTCAATCTCTCCGACTTTTCTCCTGGCTCCCTGAGGAAAGGGGAAGGGCCTCAAGGTGAGCCTTTTCCTTCCTGTGTCTAGGAGAGGATGACTCAGGAGGTGCACATGGGGCTCAAGGAGTACAGGGACAAAAGTATTTTATGTATCTAGTTCTTTGTGATATTGTGGGTGTGTGTATGTGCATACTATTAATATATTGCATTAGAATATCAATCTGACATAATCTAGCCTATTTTCAATCTTTCATTTTATTCTTTCAATAGATAATAAACCTTGTTCACAAATAAATTTCTTATGCTTCCTCTGTATCCCCAGCATTGATCTCCACAATGCTAAGCATATAGGAGGGACTAAGTGAACACGTACTGATCTATTGGATTTTATTTTTATTCCTTGGGTAGTTGGATTTAAGCAAAAGAGGAAAGCGTAGATGCTTAGTTCAGTGTGTTATTATGATTTTACCCATGTGGAAATCACAATGAAGCAGGTTGCCTACGGTTTCCTGAAGATTTCAATGTGGCTCTCAGGCATCATAATTTTATAAGGCTGTGAAAGTAAGGCCCATCCCCTGAGTCAGGATTAAAGAGACTAAAGATAGGAGCCAAGACCTTCACAGGTGGGACTGAAGGTGTGTAATGTGCTCCACATCTCCTTTTTCCTTCTGTGTACTTCCCTGGAGACATGGAACTAGCTCCTGAGTAATGCCTCCCGTGACAGACATCACAGTCCCTTCTCCCCCAGCACTGAGACATACCTTATGGAATGGGATGGACACCTGACCCAACCTAGGTCGATCAGATTTGGAACTGGGACACTCTGTGTGGCTGCAGCTATAATCATTAACTCTGGGTCAAATACTCCACAATGCAGCAGATATTCCACCACATGGATTAGAAAGGAAAGCAGCTAATGAGTGGAAAGGAGAGGAGAAGAGACAGGTGAAAATCCCAATGCTGAAGCCCAGCCCCTTTCTGAGGTCTGGCTACCTTCCTTCCCTTGGTTCTATACAGGGGCGGATTAACCAGTAAGCACAGTAACCAGTAAACCAGCTTGCATTGAGCAAGGTCTGCATGGGCTTAATTGTATTCACTTGCTAATCTGTGGTGAGCAATTTCACATGGGTTTCACCACATCTTTGACATGGTGGAGGACAGGTGAAATTGTGCACTGCAGATTGGTGGGAAGGCACAGCTGGGCCCGTGCGTACCTTGCTTATTGAGTAATCCAGCCCTGTTTCTATGAGCTACTCCTGCATCCTTACAAGTAAATTGTCATTTTTTGTTCAGCCTCGGTTGAATTAATTTCTGTTATCTGCAACCAATTGTCTACATTAATACAGCGGGAATCTAGGAAGCAGGGGAGAAAAAGAGAAATTAGCTGGTGCCTCTTTGGACCAATATAGTCACTTTAAAAATGATTTCTTTCCAGTGGGGCCTTCTGATCCAACTCAGGCATCTGGTATTTCACATATGTGTTCAACTATCATTGTCACCTTCTGGCTTCTTAAAGCTGGAATACAGTAACCTGAAGTGTGAAAAACTATGCAGCATGTTCCTTCTCCTAGAGCCTAGCATATGCACAGCTGCCCTCTGAGTTTGTGCTATTTTTCCATAGGCCATGAAAGGATCTTCATTAGTGGGATCACACATACTGTCGGTGGGAAACCACAGATCATGAATATGTAAGAGGAAAACAAGCATAGGAAATGTTACCCTCTCGTGCTTGCTTACTTTTTTCACTTCCTTTATTTTTATTCCCAATTCTCTTTATTCGTCCTGTTCTCACATATGCCAAGAATCCTCCCTGATCCATTGTCCATTTCTACACCTTTAACACAAACTCATTTCCATGTGTCTACAGTCCCCATTGCTCTTCCTTGCTGTTCCCACAGCATCTGTGCATACTTCTATAATACTGGTGGTTACACCATTTTGTAAATGTTTTTTTACTCTTCTATCCTCCCCACTAGGCTGTGGGCTCTGGTGGCACAGTGGTTAAGTGTTTGGCTGCTAACCAAAAGGTCAGCAGTTCGAATCCACCAGCTGTGCCTCGGAAACCCTATGGAGCAGTACTACTCTGTCCTATACGGTCACTATGAGTGGGAATCGACTCGGAGGCAGTGGGTTTGGGTTTTTTTTTTTTTTTTGGTCCCGCCAGGCTGGGAGATACTTACTGGAAGGGGCTGTGCCTTATTTCTACAGTAAAACCCGTGAAAGCCAGAACCTGTGTAAGGCAGAAACCTGTCAGAGAAGGAAAACTCAAATACTTTCCACTAAAAGGAGAGAGAGAGAAGTGGTAAGCCTACACCTGGTGGAAAACTTGGAAAACTCGGAAAAACAAGGCAGTCCCGTCAAGTTCCAGCTCTCACAGGTTTCACTGTATAACCCCAGTGTCTCATACATTGAGTAGAAACAAATGTTTGATGAATGAGCAAGTACACGAATGAGTGATTGAGTGAATGACTTTTGCTCTATTAGCATTCTAACATTCCACTCATATATTTCAAATGCGTTCTCCCTTTCTTTTATTGTCAGAATAAGTGACCAGTATATGATCTGAGTTCCTATAATTACCACTTTTCATTTAACATCTCATTCTTACCAAATTTTCTTAAGAGAGCGTGAGGATCTTTTTATATGTCAGCTTGACCAGTCCCCCATTAATCAATTAAACACAAATCTAGCTATTGCTGTGAAGGTGTTTTGTAGATCTGATTAATGTACCTATCTGTGAAAAAAAAAAAAAAAGTTGCCGCCAAGGTTTATTCCGACTCATAGCACCCCTATAGGACAGGGTAGAACTGCCCTATAGGGTTTCTAAGGAGTGGCTGGTGGATTCGAACTGCCAACCTTTTGGCTAGCAGCGGAGCTCTTAACTATTGCACCACAAGGGCTCCCATGTACACAATCAGTTGAATTTAAGCAAGGGAGATTATCCTAGATAATCTGATGGGCCTGATTCAACCAGCTGAAAGGCCTTAAGAGCAGAGCTGAGTCTTCCCTGATGAAGAAGAAATTCTATCTGTACACAGATGCTTCCGTCCATGCCCAACAGTTCCAGTCTTTCCTTCCTGATGGCCTGCCCTACAGATTTCAGACTTCCCTAGCTAGTCCCCACAATTGCATAAGCCCATGGCTTGCAATAAATTTCTTAATATAGCTCTTCTACTGATTCTGCTTCTCTGGGTGAACGCTGGCTGATATAGAAGTATCAGCAGATTGTGCTTCTGTTTCAGCAGCCTCATGCTTTACCTTCCTACCCGTTCTACTCATTGACTTTAGAAATGCTGGTTACATGGGCTAAGGGTAACTTCAAGATCTTTTAGCACATCTCACTAGCACCTCAAATTTTCATATGGTCTATAAGAAAAATAATCATAGTTTGTTGGATCAAACGAAAGCATAGTCCTAGTTCAAATATAACACATATGTTATTTGCATTCCTCTTTGGAAGTTTCCATTCCCTTCAGCTCATGTTTTTCCCATCGTATATGCTACACTGCAAAGCCTTTCATGTCAATGCCCTTCTGTGTCCAGCCAATCACTGCAGGTAGGCCTTCAGGTAAAATCTACTAAGACTTCAGTAATGAGAGTGGCTGCTAGTTTATAGTACCTCTCTTGATATCCAGTACGCATTTTTCATTCCTCCTTCATCCCAGCCTTGACAAAGATTTTCTCAAACAGTCCTCAAAAGCTTTGGACAATGGTGAATCCATAAGTCCAAAAATGCTTATATTCTTTGATTATGCTATTCATTTCCAGAGATACAATGTTTGCTGTTAAATATATTTCTTCTTCTTCTTTTTTTGTTAATTTGCCTTTGTTTGTCATTTTCCCATTTTTAATCACTTTTCTTGCTTATAAGACAGTTCCACAAAGACAATTCTAGCTTCCACAGCTTTTCTTTCAGTGTTACCTGACTCTGTCCACTTTTATTTCATAAGCTAATTACCACCTTGTCTTCATTGTTCTAATAGGAATTCTAACATCTTCAAATTTTCACCTGTCGAGTTTCTCCAGCTCTTTAGGGAAAATAATGCAATTGTTGGCATAGCTGAAGTTTAAAAAGATATTTGATTTACTTTATATTTCACATCTATTGTTAGTTGTTGCGACTCATATAACTATTTTTGATTCCATTGATTTGCTTCCTCATTCTATGCCAATATTATAAACCCAATTTGAATAGTGTACTTCAATTCCATATTCTGGTCAATTTATTCTAAGCAGCTGGCTTTATTTATCATATATTGGTTGTGTGGGGACCCATACTTTTTCCCAAGGCGTAAATTAAATTCCTTCCCCAAACTGCTGTTCTTACAATGCAGAAAGGTGTTAATTCCTTAAATAATTTTCCATATTACATATCTTTTGAGGAGGACATGCATTCACAAATCTCTAATTTTTCATGAACTACATCTTCCAACTCAGATTACATGCAAGAGAAATTTATGTATTGTCTTGGTCATCTAGTGCTGCTGTAACAGAAATAACACAAGTGGATGGCTTTAACAAACAGAAGTTTATTCTTCACAGTCCAATAGGCTACAAGTCCAAGTTCAGGGCATCAGCTCCAGGGGAATGCTTTCTCTGTTGGCTCTGGAGGAAGGTCCGTGCCATCAGTCTTCCCTTGGTCTGGGAGCATCTAAGCACAGGAACCTCAGGTCCAAAGGACGCACTCTGCTCCCAGCACTGTTTTCTTGGTGATATGAGGTTCCATGTCTCTCTGCTCGCTTCTCTCTTTTATGTGTCAAAAGAGATTGGCTTAAGACACTACCTAATCTTGTAGACCTAATCAATATAACTGCCACTAATCCATCTTATTACATCACAGTGATAGCATTTATAATACAGGGAAATCACATCAGATGATAAAATGGTAAACAATCACACAATACTGGGAATCATGGCCTAGCCAAATTGATACACACATTTTGGGGGGGACATAACTCAATCCATGACATGTATGGTCCATCTTCCCTTCTTCATGAACAATACCTTTCCCTTTTGTGTTCAGCTTGATTGTTGGTACTAAAATCACATCAAGTTTCCCTTCTCTCCAGTCCAATAAGCTACAGCATTAGTCTTCCTCTCTATTACTTTTTTAATGGTGTATGTGCTTACTTTAACTTGAATTTATTTTTCCATAGCAACTTTATGCTTTCTCCAGTCCCATCTCCCCTCATCCTAAAGAAAAGCCTACATTCCTATTATTTTCCCACTCTCTCCCTTGGTCTCCTTTTGCTGTCTCCTTCTCTAATAATTCCAGGCAACTTATTTACATTTATCATGCAGATCCAGTTGCTTGCTGTCTTGGCCTAGATTTATAAACATTGATGGAGCGGCCAACATATGGCAGGAAGAACCCAGAGGTAGACAAAGAGCATCCTGTGAATTAAAGAGCTAAGAGTCAAGTCGTGAAGAGAGGTACAGAACAACTAAGTCACAACACATGCCTTTAGGTTTGGCTTGGGCTAATATAAAAACATTCTGCTTTTAGCAATGACCATTTCTAAATCATCTTCCAGGCTGCATTTAGAAAGGGGGACCTTTCTGAAATGCACAAACTCTCCTGCTTATTCTTCCAAGAATCCCCTTAGTCTGCAAGAAGAAATCTGAACTACTTAAGATGTCATCCATCCTCTGGCCCATAGACATTACTCCTTTATCATCTCAAATCACATTTCCATTAGCCTGTACCTGTGTGTGTATAAATGTGCATGCATATGCAGGTGTGTACAGACCTGTGCAGGTACAGGTGGGCAGTGGGGTGCATGACCTAAGTTAGATGTCTTAAAGGAGAATAGGTAGGTAGGTAGGTAGGTAGGTAGATGATAGATAGACAGACAGACAGACAGATGCTGAAAGGGGAGCTCTGATTCTTGGTGACCTATGTACAACAGAACAAAATGTTGCCCAATCCTACATCGTCTTCCTGATCACCAGCATGTTTGAGTCCATCATTGGGATGTTGTGCCAATCAATCTCACCAAGAGGTTTTCCTTACCCTTGCAGGCCCTCTACTTAACCAAACACAGTGTCTTCTTCCAGTGATTAATCCCTCCTGATGACGTGTCCAAAGCAAGCAAGTCAAACAATGTTCTGTTGTGATCCATAGGTTTTCATTAGTTAATCTTCATACATGGTCAGGCCTTTCTTCCTACCTGTCTTAGTCTGGAAGCTCCACTGAAACCTGTTCACTATTGGTGACCTTGCTGGTATTTGAAAGACTGGTGGCATAACTTCCAGCATCACTGCAACATGCAAGCTAGCACAGTATTGCAAACTGACAGATAGGTGGTGGTAAAGAATACCCATACCGTACCTGTACCATTGCCATCGAATTGATTCCGACTCATAGCGATCCTATAGGACACAGTAGAACTGCTCCATAGGGTTTCCAAAGAGCAGCTGGTGGATTCAAACTGCTGACCTTTTGGTTAGCAGCCAAACTCTTAACCACTGTGCCACCAAGGAATTCCAAAATCCTGACGGGAGTGTTAGAAAGCATGACAAATCTAGAAAGATGTGTTGTTGAAATCAGGTATGAGCCATTTTTTCAAGAGCACTATACTTCAAAATTAAGGACAAGGGTACTAGAAGGAGCCTTGAACAACTACCAGCTTAACTTTGCAGCTTGTGGTCACAGTTGGCCCCAACTGAAAAGGCCAGGATGGGGTAAGCACTGGCACATGCTCTTCTCCCCTGACCTTTCCCTGAGCAGTGTGGTCTCAAGGCCGCTCTGGGTTTGCCTAGTGGCACACACTGGCATGACTGAGGGATTCTTGTGGTAAGCAGTGGGATGAGTCCATACATCTCTCTTACATCAGATGTTGGAAGCTACTGTTGCTCATTATAGTGGTGAAGTCCACTCCCATGTCCTCTGTTTCTCTCCTATAGGTTCTGAGGGCTAGAATGAAAATATGAGCTGGGGGGTAGAGTTTCTTTTTTTTTATTTTTTCCCATACAGAAATTTATACATACATTGTTATGTGACTCTAATTGCTCTCCCCA
>NW_004444041.1:1737306-1738864 GCF_000243295.1 Trichechus manatus latirostris | reverse complement strand
TTTTTGCTATTGTGAACAGTGCTGCAATGAACTTGGGTGTGCATATATCTATTTGTGTGACAGCTCTTAATTCTCTAGGATATATTCCAAGGAGTGGGAAAGCTGGATTGTATGGTACTTCTATTTCTAGCTTTTTAAAGAAGCTCCAAATCGATTTCCAAAGTGGTTGTACCATTTTACATTCCCACCAACAGTATATAAGTGTTCCAGTCTCTCCACAACCTCTCCAGCATTTATTATTTTATGTTTTTTGGATTAATGCTAGCCTTGTTAGGTTGAGATGATATCTCAGTGCAGTTTTGAATTGCATTTCTCTAATGGCTAATGATCATGAGCATTTCTTCATGTGTCTGTTAGCCACCTGAATATCTTCTTTGATGAAGTGCCTGTTCATATCCTTTGCCCATTTTTTAATTGGGTTATTTGTCTTTTTGTTGTTGGGGTTTTGCAGTATCTTGTAGATTTTAGAGATTAGACGCTGATCAGATTTGTCGTAGCCAAAACTTTTTTCCGAGTATGTAGATTGTCTTTTGACTCTTTTGATTAAGTCTTTTGATGAGCGTAAGTGTTTGATTTTTAGGAGCTCCCATTTATCTAGTCTCTCTTCTGGTGCTTGTACATTGTTACATATGGTCCGTATTGTATTTATGCCATGTATTAGGGCTCTTAGCATTGTCCCTACTTTTTCTTCCATGATTTTTATCGTTTTCAATTTTATATTTAAGTCGTTGATCCATTTTGAGTTAGTTTTTGTGCATAGTGTGAGTTATGGGTCTTGTTTCAGTTTTTTGCAGATGGATATCCTGTTATGCCAGCACCATTTGTTAAAGAGACTGTCTTTTCCCCAATTAATGGGCTTTGGGCCTTTGTCAAATCAGCTGCTCACAGGTGTATGAATTTATGTCTGGATTCTCAATTCTGTTCCATTAGTCAATGTATCTGTTGTTATACTAGTTCCAGGCTGTTTTGACTACTGTGGTGGTATAATAGCTTCTAAAATCAGGTAGTGTAAGGCCTCCCACTTTGTTCTTCTTCTTGAGTAATGCTTTACTTATTCGGGCCCTCTTCCCTTTCCATATGAAATTGGTGATTTGTTTCTCCATCTCAGTAAAAAATTCTAGTGGAATCTGGATCAGGATTGCATTGTATCTGTAAATCGCTTTGGGTAGAATTGACATTTTCACGATGTTGAGTCTACCAATCCATGAGCAAGGTATGTTTTTCCACTTATGCAAGTCTCTTTTGGTTTCTTGCAGTAGTGTCTAGTAGTTTTCATTGTATAGATCTTTTACATCTCTAGTTAGATTTATTCTTAAGTATTTTATCTCCTTGGGGGCTATTGTAAATGGTATTGATTTGGTGATTTCCTCTTCGAAATTCTCTTTATAGGTATAAAAGAATCCAACTGATTTTTGTATGTTTATCTTATATCCTGAAACTTTGCTGAAATCTTCTCTTAGTTCCAGTAGTTTTCTTGTGGATTCTTTGGAGTTTTCTGTGTATAAGATCATATCATCTGCAAATAGAGATACTTTGACTTCCTCCCTACCAATTTGGA
>NW_004444041.1:1726815-1735928 GCF_000243295.1 Trichechus manatus latirostris | reverse complement strand
TGTTTGATATATTTTTTTCCATCCTTTGAGTTTTAGTTTGTTTGTGTCTTTAAGTCTAAGGTGTGTCTCTTGTAGGCAGCATATAGACGGATCATGGTTTGTTTGTTTTTTTCCAATCTGCCACTGTCTGTCTCTTTATTGATGCATTTAGTCCATTTACATTCAGCATAATTACTGATAGGTATGAGTTTAGTGCTGTCATTTTGATGTCTTTTTTGGTGGGGCAGAGTTTCTGAGGGGCAGATGTGAGAGGGAGCAGTGAAAGCCAGGGTGGGTCCACAGGCCCAGGATAATGGACACAGAATGTCATAGTTTGCTTTATTTTAAAAAGCTCCAAAGAGTGGTCTTTCAGAAATTGTCTGGGATGGGTTTTGTATTTGTGTTTGAAGAATAAGGTTTCTTCCATTCAGATTATTTTCCTAATTCCTACAGCCTATCAGAATTAGCACTGAATTGCCATAGAAAAGGATGTCTTGCAGATATTCTTAAGGAAGAGCTGTTAAAATATCAAATATCTTCCATCTATTTAATCCACTATTTGTTCAACTCTCTAGGAGTTGATGTTTTGGTAAGCTAAATAGAGGAGTCCTTGGGTGGTAACAAATGGTTAACATGCTCAGTTGCTAACTGAAGGGTCAGAGGTTCTATTTCTCCCAGAGATGCCTCAGTAGAAAGGCCTGATAATCTACTTCTGAAATATCAGCCATTGAAAACCCTGTTAAGCTCAGTTCTACTCTGACACACATGGGTCACCATGAGTTGGAATTGACCCGGTAGCAACTAGACCAGAAAGCTAAACAGAAGAATAGAAAGTGCTAGAATTCTGATCTAATCTTCCTTGATCGACTCATTCATGTAACAAATGTCTGCAGAGAATTGACAGAGTACAAAGGAGGCCCTGAAGGGTTTACACTTGTTTAAAGTCTAAAGTTTTGACAAAAATCTCTCAATTCAGTCTTTTAAATACTTTATTAATACAGCTCTGAGTATTTCTACACATTCACCCAGTTTTAAAGGGCTGCAGCTCTTTCCCAATGCACATTTTGCATAATATTGTATCATTACGGTGACAGGGATTTTACAAACCACCCTAGTGTTTGAAAGACAAATCTTAAGACTGAAAGTGACCAAAGAGGTGTTGTTTTTTATTATTTGTAAGTCCTAAAACTATGTTTACATGATCATTTCCTCTATCACATGAACAAATTCTTAACCATCCCTAGCAGCAGCAGCAGCAGGGGTTAAAAACAGTCTCCCTGCTGTTTTACTGGTGTCTTGCAATTTAACTATTTTGTACACACCAACTGGTGTACTTCATAGTCTTCAAATTATTCTGATTGCACAGTCCTAGGATATGAGTTGTGGAATCATGTATTCATTCATTCAACAAATAGTGATTGCTTAGTATCCTCAGGTGGTTATCCCTTGGATCCATTCGTTCATTTATTCATCATTCAATAGGCATTTATTGAAAACCTACTCCGCTCCAAGGTCTGGTCTAGATGTGCTCTGTTTACAGAAATGGAGACACGACTGACACTGTTCTTAAGGAGCTAGCAGTACATAGAGTCCATCGCAGTTTAATTCATAAGCAGCAGCACTACCCAGCCTCTCTCTTTAGAAAGGGATGAGACATCACAACAAATTTTCCCCTAATTGGATCTTTCTGCTCTCTTCTTCCCTCCACAAAAGTCACACAATTTTTCTCTCTTTCCTCTCAGCCCTTTCATGGACTTTACAGAGGGCTAAATAGTCTTCTTTCTGCACCCTTCTTTTTTTCTCTTCTCTACTCTCACTATAGGGAGCCGCATTAGTGCCGTTCCAGGAGGTGCATAGCTAATCTTCACAAACGCTGTTTACACTGGGCCTGAAGATTATTATATCCACTTGTCAAATGAGAAAACAGTTGCTGAAATTAAGATACTCCATCCAAGCTACTCAAACACATGAAGAAATCAGACCTAAGACCTAGGTCTTTTCACTATATCATGCTGGCTCCAACATAATCTCCCCTGAATTAATAGTACTTTCCAAAACGTATATAGTTTTAAGTAGCTAATTTTCACAGAGTCAATCTAATTTCAGTTTTCCTTTATTTCTGGAATTGTGCCTATTCATCCAAAATTTTTTTTGTTTGTTTGTTTTACTTCAAAGTTAGAAATGGCAATAAAATGACATTAAATTGAAACCAAATTGGCAGGTATTCCTGATCAAGTCAGGACTTTATCTGGTACTTGCTGATACCACTAGAAAGAGTTTGTTTTGCAGACAAAAGGTAAACTTTAAAATGCTGAGGTAGTGAACTTAGTTCCAGGGTTGCTAAATAAGTACTCTGGATTCCTTTTGATGAATGGAGGTCAAGATAAGAATCTATAGGCCCTCTGGCTCTCAATTCTTTAAATCCAGACAGACATTGTTGAAATGCATAATATTGTATCATTACGGTGACAGGGATTTTACAAACCACCTTAGTGTCTGAAAGACAAATCAGAGATAAAAAGCATTGGAAGCATAAACATGGATTCCTTCTCGTACCTGAATAGTGCCTAGAGGAACAAAAAGAGAAACCTTTTGCCTAATTTACCCTCACACTTTTCTAGAGCTACAAGCGTTGTGAGCTACCTGTGTTTGGACTCCTCGCCAGCTTGGAGAAGTAGATTATCAGGGCATTCTACCTGGTCTAGATTAGGATTCAAAGGTTTTTTTGTTTTAGGAACTGGGCTGGTGACCATCTAAGCACATGTGTCTATGAACTAAGATATCTGGGAGCCGTTTCTGGATGAAAGAGACAAGAATTTTTTGTGCGAGGGTGTTCGGGATAACGGGAAGATAAGACGATGAGTAGTAATTGGATGAGCATAATAGAGAATGCTGAGATATATATCTTTCTTCTTAGATTTATGAACAGGTCTTCAGACCCACTGAGGAGAATGGTAAGACCTGAAACTGAAGATGTTATATTCATGAAAGATTTTGTGAAACTCTGAACAAAAACAGTGTTGCTTTGAGGTCTAAGAGCCCAAGGTCTACACAGAGCTGGGGAGAGGGGTGTTCTCTCATTTCTGCACTGAAGCATAGCAGCATCCTGAAGGATTGTGGGGAAGGGCTGTGCAGTGTGGTGCCTGCCCACCAGACTGACAAGAAACAATGTTATCACAGAAGGCTGACAGCTGAGGCAGTGACAAGCCACCCTTAAGTGACTCTAGTTAGCAGATTTCTATGAGGAAACCCGAGAAGCTCACGTGAAAAACTATTGGGGACTTCTAGAAACACTTGGTGAGAGAAATGTAGGTGAGAACTGAGTTTCCTAGGTCTGCAGTTGGGAGCTAGGGGCTGGCAAGATATAGCATCCAATGTTGATGTTTGTGCTGAGCCTGGTGAGAGCTGTGGCATTCAGGTTAAACACACTAGGATTAAGCAAAGAATAGTATAGTTGATTGCTTTACAATGTGATAGGAAGAATTCAAATGAAATAAAAGCATTACATATGAAAGGAGTAAATGTAGTCCTGCTTAATAGCATGAAGATTCTTGCTTCCATCTTCCTCTCAACCAGGCCTCCTAAGGAGAATTAAAGGTCACTTCCTAGAATGTCCTTGGACATATTTGTCTACCTTTTCTGTCTTTAATCAGACCAACCCAATCATAATCCATGAAACTAAAGTTAATATATATTTTTTTAAGCCAAGGTATACCAAACTCCTGCAGAGATCATTAGGCAGACTACCACAGTCTGCTACCTTGCCCTCATCCACTTCCATCTACTGAACTCCTATATCCTTGGCAGAGGCCAGAAAGCCAAAATCCTTGTGTATTTCTCACACTCTTTGACCTTGGTGTTAAAGCCAATCAATTAAGTATTTAATGAAAATAAATTGGAGGGTAGATGGGATGCTCTGACAGCGACTAGCATGAATATTTCTTTGGGGAAGATGAGAAGAATGAAGTAAGGTTCTAGTCACCCTGTCTGGACACAAAGTCAGTGCTGGCTACTCTGTCATCCATCAGGAAACAAGCTCCAACGAAGAGAGAATGGAAGAGCCCTTATCTCCACCAAGAGGGATTCTGAATACAAGAGAAGCTTAACTGTAAACTAGGCCCTGATAGAAGTGCTAGAATCATTGTTTGGTTAGGAAAGTAGCTCCTAGGGTCTCAGTCATAATGTCTAGAGTATTCAAGGAGAAATGGTGATGATCCTTAAGGAGGTACAGCTCAATCAAGACCACAAGAAAGAGGACCACAAAGCCAACACACCTCTTGGAACCCTGAGCATATTCTGCTTTTTCATTCCCTGAATGGAAAAGAGCATATTAGGAATGCAAGTGGCTCATGGTAACAAGGGGCTCAGGTACAAGGATTCTTTACGCAGGTTCTGTGAACAGCATTGGAGAATGGGGGAAAACATTATTAGTGGTGTAGAGCTTACAAACTCATGGAGCTTTAGATTATAGTAATTTGTCCCGTAAAGACTATGAAAGAAAGTGATATAATCACTTTGGAAAATATTAGGAGTCTCTACTAAAGTTAAACATAAATATATGTACACTATGACCCAGAAATTCGATTCTTGTGTATATATACCCAAGAGAAAGAATACATCAAAAACATCTATAAGAATAATCATAGTAGTGTTATTCACAATAACCTAAAACTACAAATGACTCAAAAGTGTACCAAGAGTAGAATGGATTAATAAACTGTGGTATGTTCTTACAACGAAATACTGAACAGCATTGGAGAAAGAAAAGAAACTACTGCTACATGTAAGAACATAGATGACTCTCACAGACATACGAGAGTCTGAACAAATGAAGCCAGAACCAACAGAGTAAATTCTATATGAGTCCTCTTAGGTGAAGGACCCAGTGGTGCAGTGGTTAAGCACTCAGCTGCTAACCCAAAGGTTGGCGGTTCAAACCCACCAGCTGCTCCACAGCAGGAAAAAGATGTGGCAATCTGCTTCCATAAAGATTACAGCCTTGGAAACCCTATTGGGCAGTTCTGTCCTGTCCTATAGGGTCATTATGAGTCAGAATGGACTTGATGGCAATGGGCTTAGGCTACTTAGGTAAAGGCCAAAGCCAGGTAAAACTGATCTATGGTGATAAAGACCTGAGAGTGGCCACTGCAGCAGGATGGAATCTGCAAGGGTGCTGGAAAAGTTCTTCATCTCAGTATGGTTGGTGGTTACATGGGTATATACAAATGTATTGAGCTAGTATGCTTAAAAGCCTGTCTGTGCATTTTCTGTATGTAAGTTATACTTCAATAAAAAAGAAAAAAGAAGATGTAAACTTAAAAAAATAATAATAAAAGAACTATACGTGTGCCTATTAGCACATGGAACTGACCAAGAATGATAAAGAAAAAAAAAAAAAATCAACTAACTTTTTGAGAAAGTTCTAGAGCCTGGGACTAAAAGGGACTGTGGCTGTTCAATGACAGATAGCAGGCTAAGAGAATATCTTCTCACCCAAAGAAAGTACATTCTCTAATGGCATCTTCAGACGTGGCCAAGCAGGATAATAGAAAAAGAAAAACCTCTCAAAGGACAGAGTCAGAGGCCTGAGAAATTATTCCCTGGGATGAGAAGTAAGATCTAGTACAGGGTAGGCAGTCTACACTGACTGTCCAGCCCAATTTCAGGATTTCCACAACCAGCAGCTGCCGTCAGCATCTAAGTCTTCCATTTCCAAAAGGGAATCATTAATGTGTAATCTTCTTTCTTTTTCACCATTGTATGTTGGGTGCATCGGAACTGATAACTTGTCATCGAAAAGAGGGTAGCTCTATCTCCAAATCAAGAGAAGCTATATCCAGAAATGATTATAAAGACTCTCACATGATCCTTGACTTTAAGTCTGATGTCCTGTCTGGACATGAGGTGGGTACTATTATTGTCTCCATTTTAAAAATGAAGAAATAGAGGCACAGAGAGGTTTAGTAACTTGGTCAAGCATCACAGAGCAAATGAGTGCTGAAGGTAAAATTTTAATACTCACACCTGGGCTCCAAATATCATCTAGTGGTTACATATAAACTGGAAATGATATCATCTGATGCTTTAAATACTATACATATTACATAGCCTATGATTACCAGTAAATCCATAACTAATACTCCCATTTGATAATGTGAAAGTACATTATTATGTTCCTTAGAAACTTAAGAGTTTTAGAAACACTTTAGAAAGCTAGGAAGAACATTGAGGAAATGATCTTGAAAAGCATTTCCCCTACCAAGATTAAGAGTGCCCCAGAACTAAAGCCAGGGAAGGAAGCCAAATCTCCTGGGATGGGTTGGGATCAGAAGCTGCACAGTCAGTTGTCCTTATTATAATCATATGACTTCCACCGTGGCATATCTCTTTAAGTGAAGATGAGCAACTCTATCCTTTCTAAGTAAATCAAAGTAAGTCTCCCTGCAGCCCTCTACCAAGGGCATCCCTTCTTAGCAACATGAGCAGAAGGTGCTGCATGAAAGCACAAGGGCATGCAAGATACTTGCCAACCTGCAGGATGCTCCTTGAGACAATTGGCAACATTGCTTTTGACAACTAGGTCTCAAATCCCCTTAGGAGGCAACAGCGGGGACTCCCCTCAAAACACCAGATCATCTTGATGATGACGCAAGAGAGCCCCAAGACCTCTTCCTACCTGAATAACCTTGAAATTTCCAGAGCTAATGCAAGCTGACAAGCTCTGACTCAGCCAGGAGTGTAGCCTTTTGTTAGACACCTGCTTCTGCCAGGTGCTGACTTTTGTGGCTCTCCAAACAGAAATGGAGAACAGCACTTTACTTTTCATTCTTGTCTCACCTCTACCACTGTGTGAGAGGAAAGACTTTGCAGCGACCTCTCTCCAAAGAGTCCCAGGTGGAATCAGCATCCCTCATCTAGAGGACACGGTCACCTGTCTTTTGCATGGACACAGGTGGGTGCTACAGCTGGCTTCTGGGGAGCATCAGGTTGCTAGCAACGGCCCTCTGCAGTTCTTTTCAAGCCACCGTGTTCAGGTGCTTTCATGGCATGCTGCCAGCTCAAGGCTCTAATTAATTAAGGGGCTCTTCTTGCCAGGGATATTGGCCATTTTGACATCTCAACTAGGGACTTGAGCTCATGAATGTTCAGCTTTGGAAGAGCAGCTCTGCCTTTATCATGTTCGATCTCCCTAGTGGGAAAAGCCAAGTGCCCAGAGTTGCAATAATCATGTTAAGTGCCAGTTTCCTTTGCCAAAAAGCAGCAGGCTCTTTTCTTTATCCTTCCCTTGGGGAACACTCCCACTGAGTCATTTACTTGGTTCTCTGCTGATCTTGCAACTCTAGCCAGCAGCACCATCTTTATTTTTCAACGTATGTAGGCAGTTCTGTAAGCATGCATGCTCTGTGGTTTTAAAGGAGATCATTAAGCATAGGATCTACTTCAAACAGAGAAGGACAGAGCTCAGGATCTCCTCTGACAATATTTCAAGTGCTAGCAATATTGGAGAGTTCATCCACTCATTTCCATGGGGCAGGCAAGTCTTTGAGAAGCCAATTCTCCAGCCCCTCAGAACATAAATAATTCAGGGTGACCAACAGACAGAGTAACCCACGGATGCACTGATATACTGCCCCCGTAAGAGTCTTCGAATGGAATAGGTAGAGCGAGTTAGTTGCTCCCCCAGGGAGAGTTATTTACCACCTTTCCTTTGTAATTAAAGCACTTTATTCATACTTCTTTCTATTACAGAACTTCCCACACGTCTGTCAATTTCTCGTACTGTGGGGGCTTGCGTGCTGCTGTGATGCTGGAAGCTATGCCACCGGTATTCAAATACCAGTAGGGTCACCTATGGTGGACAGGTTTCAGCTGAGCTTTCAGACTATGACAGACTAGGAAGAAGGACCCGGCAGTCTACTTCTGAAAAGGTTTAGCCAGTGAAAACCTTATGAACAGCAGCAGAACACTGTTTGATGTAGTGCCGGAAGATGAGCCCCTCAGTTTGGAAGGCACTCAAAAGACTACTGCGGAAGAGCTGCCTCCTCAAAGTAGAGTCGACCTTAATGACGTGGACAGAGTCAAGCTTTCAGGACCTTCATTTGCTGATGCGGCATGACTCAAAATGAGGAGAAACAGCTGCAAACATCCATTAATAATCGGAACATGGAATTTATAAAGTATGAATCCGGGAAAATTGGAAGTCATTCAAGAATGAAATGGAACACATAAAGATTGATATCTTAGGCATTAGTGAGCTGAAATGGACTGGTATTTGCCATTATGAATTGGACAATCATATGGTCTACTATGCCAGGAACAACAACTTGAAGAGGAATGGCATTGCATTCATCATCAAAAAGAACATTTCAAGATCTATCCTGAAGTACAATGCTGTCAGTGATAGGATAATATCCATATGCCTGCAAGGAAAACCAGTTAATACGACTATTATTCAAATTTATGCACCAACCTCTAAGGCCAAAGATGAAGAAACTGAAGATTTTTGCCAACTTCTGCAGTTTGAAATTGATTGAACATGCAATCAGGATGTAATTGATAATTACTGGAGATTGGAATGAGAAAGTTGGAAACAAAGAAGAAAGATCTGCAGTTGGAAAATATGGCCTTGGTGATAGAAATGATGCCAGAGATCGCATAATAGAATTTTTCAAGACCAACAACTTCTTCATTGTAAATACCTTTTTTCACCAACATAAACGGTGACTATACATGTGGACCTCACCAGATGGAATACACAGAAATCAAATCGACTACATCTGTGGAAAGAGACGATGGAAAAGCTCAATATCATCAGTCAGAAAAAGGCCAGGGGCCAACTGCAGAACAGAACATCAATTGCTCATATGCAAGTTCAAGTAGAAACTGAAGAAAATTAGAACAGGTCAACGAGAGCCAAAGGATGACCTTGAGTATATCTCACCTGAATTTAGAGACCATCTCAAGAACAGATTTGATGCATTGAACACTAATGATCAAAGACCAGATGAATTGTGGAATGACATCAAGAACATCATATATGAAGAAAGCAAGAGGTCATTAAAAAGACAGGAAAGAAAGAAAAGACCAAAATGGATGTCAGAAGAGACTCTGAAACTTGCTCTTAAATGTCAAGT
>NW_004444041.1:1723979-1726715 GCF_000243295.1 Trichechus manatus latirostris | reverse complement strand
AAGAGGTCATTAAAAAGACAGGAAAGAAAGAAAAGACCAAAATGGATGTCAGAAGAGACTCTGAAACTTGCTCTTAAATGTCAAGTAGCTAAAGCAAAAGGAAGAAATGATGAAGTAAAAGAGTTGAACAGAAAATTTCAAAGGGTGGCTCAAGAAGACAAAGTATTATAATGACATGTGCAAAGACCTGGAGACAGAAAACCAAAAGTGAAGAACATGCTCGGCATTTCTCAAGCTGAAAGAACTGAAGAAAAAATTCAAGCCTCAAGTTGCAATAGTGAAGGATTCTATGGGGAAAATATTAAATGACTCAGGAAGAACCAAAAGAAGATGGAAGGAATATACAGAGTCACTATTTCAAAAAGACTTGGTTGATGTTCAACCATTTCAGGAGGTACCATATGAGCAGTAACCGATGGTACTGAAGGAAGAAGTCCAAGCTGCACTGAAGGCATTGGTGAAAAACAAGACTCCAGGAATTGACAGAATACCAACTGAGATGTTTCAACAAATGCATGCAGTGCTAGATGTATTCATTTGTCTATGCAAGGCATTTGGAAGATAGGTACTTGGCCAACCGACTGGAAGAGATCTGTTATTTATCCCTATTCCCAAGAAAGGTGATCCCACTGAATGCAGAAATTATTGAACAATATCATTAATATCACACAGAAGTAAAATTTTGCTGAAGGTCATTCAAAAGCAGCTACAGCAGTATATCAACAGGGAACTGCCAGAAATTCAAGCTGGATTCAGAAGAGGACTCAGAACCAGGGATATCACTGCTGATGTCAGATGGATCCTGGCTGAAAGTAGAGAATACCAGAAAGATGTTTACCTGTATTTTATTGACTATGCAAAGGCATTCGACTGTGTGGATCATACCAGATCATGGATAACACTGAGAAGAATGGGTATTCCAGAACACCTAATTATGTTCACGAGGAACCTGTTCATAGATCAAGAGGCAGTTGTTCAGACTGAACAAGGGGATAGTGTGTAGTTTAAAGTCAGGAAAAGTGTGTGTCAGGGTTGCATCCTTTCACCATACCTATTCAATCTGTATGCTGAGCAAATAATCCAAGAAGCTGGGCTATATGAAGAACGTGGCATCAGGATTAGAGGAAGACTCACTAACAACCTGCGTTATGCAGATGATACAACCTTGCTTGCTGAGAGTGAAGAGGACTTGAAGCACTTAATGATGAAGATCAAAGACTACAGCCTTCAATACGAATTACACCTCAACATAAAGAAAACAAAAATCCTTACAACTGGACCAATAAGGAACGTCATGATAAACAGAGAAAATATCGAAGTTGTCAGGGATTTTCTTTTATTTGGATCCACAATCAACACCCATGGAAGCAGCAGTCAAGAAATCAAAAGATGCATTGCACTGGGCTAATCTGCTGCAAAAGACCTCTTTAATGTGTTAAAAAGCAAAGATGCCACCTTGAAGACTAAGGTGCCTGGCCCAAGCCAGGGTGTTTTCAATTGCCTCCTATGCATGTGAAAGGTGGATGATGAATAAAGAAGACCAAAGAAGAGCTGACGCCTTTGAATTGTGGTGTTGGCAAATAATAGTGAACATACCATGGACTGCCAAAAGAACGAACAAATCTGTCTTGGAAGAAGTACAACCAGAATGCTCCTTAGAAGCAAGGATGGTGAAACTACGTCTCACATACTTTGGACATGTTGTCAGGAGGGATCAGTCCCTGGAGAAGGACATCATGCTTGGTAAAGTAGAGGGTCAGCGAAAAAGAGAAAGATCCTCAATGAGAAGGATTGACACACTGGCTGCAACAACGGGCTCAAGCATAACAACGATTGTGAGGATGGTGGAGGACCGGGCACTGTTTCATTCTGTTGTACATAAGGTTGCTATGAGTTGGAACCGACTTGATGGCACCTAACAACAACAACATTATAGAATTTACACTTTTGTGATTTATGCTAGCATAAACCCACTAAACCATGAGTTCATTTATGACCAGGATTCATTTGTCTTTTATCCTCCAAATAATCCATGGAATACCTTCAATATGTATTAAATGATTAATTAATTGGGTCTAGGTGAAACCAAATCTCCCTCTCATTCAGGTACTAAAGACGACTTGAATAAAGTTGGTGTGTATTTGGAGGGCAGAATTGAGAGATGGAAATAACTTAAGCTCATTAACTAATTATCTGAAGGTAAAATTTTATATGGTCAAGCCATATAAAATTCCCTACATTTGACTATTTTTACCCACAAAAAAATTGCAAGTTCATATGGTTAAACGTATATATATTTTTTTACCCAGAAAATATGCTATTTTTTAACATCTTACCTGCCTGGCCCTATTGAAATCTTTCCCACAAATGCAACCCTAATATGAGCCCAGGAGAGACCTGGACGTGTGAAACTCATCACAGTCCAGTGGCTCATCTGGACCTTGGGGAAATTTCCTCACAGGATGGACACTGTTCAGAAAAGATCCAGGACTTGGCTTCAATGCGGACTGCTCAGAATTCCCAGTAGATTAAAATTTCTAGGCTTTCTCCAAAGTTGTTCCAATCTCTAGAAATTTCCTCCAGACCAGGCTCAGAGATAAGCCAGATCTCCCAAGTCTGTGCCAATAAAAACGGCTCATGTAGGCTGTTCCAGAATTTGGAGGGATCTAGACCAGCCTTGGGGCCTAGTGGCACAGTGGTTAAGAGCTCGGCTGCTAACCAACCAAAAGGTCAGCA
>NW_004444041.1:1679314-1723879 GCF_000243295.1 Trichechus manatus latirostris | reverse complement strand
CTTGAATCCACCAGCCACTCCTTGGAAACCCTATGGGGCAATTCTACTCTGTCCTATAGGGTCACTATGAGTTGGAATCAACTCGATGGCAATGGGTTAGACCAGCCTCTGCAGTGGGAAAATATTGACCCTGCAGTGTTGGCCAAGATCTGAGGCCAATGTAAGCTTATAAGGGACTGTATTGTTAATTTGGACTCATTCTACTGTGATCTGTTTTAAAAAAAAAAAAAAAAAGGAAGAAAGGGAGGGAGAGAGGAAGGGGCGGAAAAAGCTAAATAGAGAAAGAGAAAAAAAGAACGAGGAAAAAAGAAAAAAGATTTATACAAAGTTGTTGGCGATGCACAGGCTGGAAATTATAGTCGCAAAAACACTCAGTTGTATCTATAAAAAAGACAAACATAGGCTCTTTCCCCCCAAAAGTGAATTTTTTTGGTCAAAGCCACAGTGATAGTGAAATGTTGAAGAGCTAAATCTTTTCGTTAATCCTTAAAGTAAACTCATTTAAGCAGCTACAATCTCCATAAATATAAGCAAGCTTCAGGTATCAAGCTAAATTTGCCTAATCCGATATTCATCTCCGCTGGAGCTGAGTAGCAACATAAAACTCAAACTATCAAAAACTGGCTGCATGAGAATTTGGTAATAGATTCAGAACTTGGCCAGGTGAAGGGCAGACATACAGGATTCTGAAGGCTTCAAACTCCATGAAATGTCACAAAATCTACCTCTAACTCTCTAGGCTTTTATAATCAAATGGTGAAATTAGTGATGCTTTTGTAAACTTTAGGATGTGGCCCTGAACCATCCACCTCTTTGATATTTTTACCTTTACTACTTACAGAAGTAAGAAAATATATGAAACATACCCTAAAGCAGGAAATATCACATATACCGTTCAGAGTACCTTTTCACCAATGTATTTCATTGTGTTCAGATACACTTTAAAATATCACTAAAATTAATTTGGTGGTGCTCATTTTCTGTACATATTACTACAGCAATCCCATATGCCCAAAGCATTTGACGATTGCCACTTACCTAATTTCATATCAGTATTTGAAGGCCATGATATGTAAGACATGATCTATGTTAAATACTTAATATGATTTACCATAACCAAGGCCCATTTTTATGGGAGCTTTGAAAGACAACATACTGAAATAGCACACACAGAGCTCCACAAAATATTGTAGAGTTTTTCTTCATGAAGTGTGTCCCACTATCTCATTCCTACCATCCCTGGTGATTTTTTTTTTTTTTTTTTTTCATGCTTATACATTCTTGCCTTACAAGCAGAAGCAGCAAAGATGTGAAAGAAAATACAAAGGTGAAGAGCTTAAGGCGTCCTGGTGGTATAACAGTTAAGCTCTGGGCTGCTAGCCAAAAGATTGGTGGTTCAAACCCACCCAGTGGCTCTGCAGGAGAAAAGCCTGGCAATCTGCTTCTGTACAGATTACAACCAAGAAAACCCTATAGGGCAGTTCTATTCTGTCACACGGGGTTGCTATGAGTTGGAATCGACTCAATGGCACCTAACAACAATACCAACTAGAGCCAACGGACATGAGAAACAATGAGGAAAAGAATAGGAATGACAAGATGTAGTGGTGGAAGTAGTAGCCACCTGTTGATTTTACCTGCCTGCCTAACATCTATTCATCTACCTTTATTTTCCTTTGGAAAACTAGCACTCCCCACTCCTCACTCCAGAGTTCAGAGGTTTGACTGCCACTGATCTGAGCCCCAGCTCCAGAGGTGAGCACACAATTCAGGCCTAACTAATCAACACAGACCAACTCCCCAAACCTTGTGATTTATTCATGTGGTTACACGCCTGAGCCAAGGGTGAATTCTGAGATTTTGCTTTGAACTGGGGGTAAAGATAAGTTTTTCCAATCTAAGAAGGTGTAAACCTGGATAGTCAATAGCCATTTTGCTACTCGATGGGAACAGCCTGTTGAGAAATAAAACCAACATTGAGGAAAGCAAACCAAAATGATGAAGAGAAAGACACGTCACTTAAGAATCTGGTTCCAATCAGACCTGAAGTCAGCTATTCCTGGCCTTTTTCAGTTATGTAGGTCTTTTTTCTTAAGCCAATTTGAGTTGGTATATGGCATTGGTGGAGCCCTTGGGTGGTACAAATGGTTAACACTCTCAGCTGCTAACTGAAAGATTGAAAGTTTGAGTCCACCCAGAGGTGCCTCAGAAGAAAGGTTTGGTGATCGACTTCCAAAAAATCAGTCATTGAAAATCCTATGGAGCATAGTTCTACTCTGACACACATGGGGTCGCCAAGAGTTGAAGTTGACTCATTGGCAACTGGTATGTCATTTGCAACCATACTGCATACAGTTCAAATTCCCACAGCGTAGGTGCCTCCCCTGTGAGCTGATTCACACCAAATCCTTCAG
Organism: Trichechus manatus latirostris; assembly: GCF_000243295.1. Lineage (NCBI taxonomy): Eukaryota > Metazoa > Chordata > Mammalia > Sirenia > Trichechidae > Trichechus > Trichechus manatus. The sequence goes on along the minus strand of NW_004444041.1, from coordinate 1,721,465 downwards.
AAAAAGAGTAAGTATTTGTAGGTCCATTTCATGCATGATAAATGAATAAAATAAAAAAGCATATTCTGGACACAGGATAAGTCCCTTCAGGATCACAGTGCTCTGTCCACTCAATCTGCCTATACTGTCTCTTTATTTTAGAGGAAGCTGACAGTTAATAACTCCATGCAAAACACATGACTAATTAAATAAAATGCAGGCAAAAATTTCAGCCCTCACCACTTTCACCAGATTCAGCCATTAAGCTAGACATTTGGCTTCCAATAAGCCAATTCCGTTTCACTTCCTACAATTCATCTGAGTGAAAGGAAAAAAGAAGCCTGAGGAACCTTCTGCCAGGCACAGTACTAGATTCAGTTCCTGGCTCAGAGTAGATACATAATCTATATTTACTAATGAATTAATAATTATCATTAATTTTAATTAATATTTACTAATAATTTGTATTAATAAATTATTCTCACATTGACCTGGAATGATAGCAACCATAAATGACAACCACTTTGGAACACACTTGTGTGCTTCATAACTGAATAAGGAAATAACTTGAATTCCAGAATCAAACGCCCATATTCAAACCTGGGCAATCTGCATCTTACTACTGGGTTACCGTGGACAAGTTACTTAGCCTCTCTGTGCCTCCATTTCACTATCTGGAAAGCAGAGACAGTAATAGAAATCTACCTCACGAGGCTGTTGTGAGGATGAAAGGTATGAATCTTATAAATGGTTTATTACAGTCCCTGGCACATAAGAAACACTCAGTAAATACTAGTCTTTATTATTTTTATCCATTCCAACCACACTAGCCTCCTTGCTCTTATTCATATGCACCAGACACGTTCTCATCTAAGAGTCTTGCACTGGCTATTCCCTCTGTCTGGAATGCTCTTCTCCCAGACAACTGCATGACTAACTCATTCACCTCTTCATTGCCTAAATGATACCTTCTCAATGACTATCACATTTAAAATTGCAATCTGCCCCTCCCCCAAGAATCTCTACCATCCCTTACCCTACTCTATTTTTTTATATTATGTTTAAGATACCCTGGTGGCACAGTGGTTAAGAGCTAGAGATGCTAACCAAAAGGTCAGCAGTTCAAATCTACCAGTCGCTTCTTGGAAACCCTATAGAGTAATTCTACTCTGTCCTGCAGGATTGCTGTGAGTCAGAAACAACTCAACGGCAATGGGTTTTTAATGCAATTAATTTATTTTGTGTATTATTTATTGCCTATCTTTCTCACCACTGGAATAAATTCCAAGATGACAGGATTTTTTTTTATTTGTTTCATTTTCTGATGTGAACTGGGCCTTGCACATATATTTCCTCAAAAAATGAAACTAAAGCAAAAACCAGTTGCCATCATGTTGATTCTGACTCATGGCGACCCCATGTGCTTCAGAAAAGAACTGTGCTCCACAGGGTTTTCAATGGCTGTGATCATTCAGGAGTAGATTGCCAGTCCTTTCTTCTGAGGAACCTCTCGGTGATTCAAACAGCCAAACTTTCCACTAGTAACTGAGCACTTAACCCTTTATAACACTCAGGGACTCTTCAAAAAATATGCATTGTTAAATGAATTATTAGTACTTTTACCACTATCACTATTTTCAATCATTGCCAAGTAGCAAACCACTAGAGTTTTAGAGTTGGACATGACCATAGAGGTCATCTCTAGTATAACTCCTTCTTCTGTAAAGGAAGACACTGAGTCCTGGAGACAGTATGTCTTGTTGACTGCGTGTCTTGCCTGACCCAGCAGGAGAGGTCACAGGTCCAGGTGTGCAGTTTAGTGCTGCTTCTGGACCACAAAATGCAGCCACCACACTGGCTCCTTAACTGAGCATGAGCAGCTGATATTAAGTTAGCTATCTCATTGAGCGGTTGTTTGAGGAACGACATCAGAAGATTAGAGCAATCCTCAAATGTAGGATCAAAATAATAAAGAGAAACAATCAACATGGGAGAGGAGAGGGAAGAGGAGCTGCTTTGTCCTATATAGGTCATTGATGTAAACAAAAAGAGAACAAAGAGCTAAACTGCTAAATCAGAGGTTGCAATTAGCTCAACTGTAGAGTGAGTTGGTCCCATCTTGAGCAACAATAGCAAGAGTGATAATTCTTAATTGAGGTAAATTGGGTGTTCTGAATACCCCACTTTTATAAGGGTTGCAAGCCAGAATAGAGATCCAATTTACATGAACTCCTCTCCATTCTTCATATTGATTCAACTTTAATTTGTTTCTACTTCTTTTCACATCTAGCACACTTTGCTTTAGTCTAAGAAAACAAAAGTCACAAATCTCTATGAAAACTCATCCTTCAGAACACATTTTATAAGATTAAATGTGGGTGTATCTGTGTGTGTTAAATAACGATAGCCCAGTCTTGATTATGTAAGATTCTGAAAAACCTGAAAGGAAAATGGGCCACAAAGGAAAGAGAAAAAATTGCCATAGTACCCTTGTGGCTCCATGATAAGGTAGCCAAGAACAAAATTCTCTAGGATCATAAAGGAATTTCACAATTTACAGCCAGAAGTTCACCATAATACCTTTCGTGCTTGAAAAAGAAACTGTTGGAATCACACTAGTGATGTCATAGCTGAACAAAGTAGTTTGTTGCATTTGCCCACAAAAAATTAAAAAAGAAGTCTTGATTATTAAGCGCCCTTTCGTATGTAAAATTTGCAAGATTAGCCAACAATGGCTAGAAAACCACCCCTTTATTTCTGCTACCCCCTTAAACTACTTTGGCAGTCTGCAATTGCTGTGACAAAAATCCAATCCATTTTTTTTTTTTTATTTGTAGCTCAGAATAGTATTCTATGAGGGGGTGAAGGAACTCCTAATTGTTACTAAGTATCAAATGTATCCTAAAATAGATATTACATGGGCAGTTATGCATGAACCAGACTTCAAAGGTCATATTCTTGAAGGTTGTTCTCATGCAGATGCAGCCATGATGATAAGTGTTCAAAAGGAGATCACAGCAACATACTTCATGACACTTGCCCTTAATTACTTGCCTTCTCATCACAAGTCTGTCAGTTTGTCTTACTGTGGTGGCTTGCATGTTGCTGTGATGCTGGAAGCTTTGCCACCAGTATTTCAAATACCAGCAGGGTCACCCATGGTGGACAGGTTTCAGCGGAACTTCCAGACTAAAACAGACTAGAAAGAAGGACGTGGTGATCTACTTCTGAAAAAATTGGCAGGTGAAAACCTTATAAATAGCAGCAGAACACCATCTGATATAGTGCCAGAAGATGAGGTCTTCAGGTTAAAGGCACTCAAAATATGACTGGGGAAGAGATGTCTCCTCAAAGTAGAGACGACTTTAATGACATGGATAGAGTAAAACTTTCGGGACCTTCATTTGATTCAAAACGAGAAGAAACAGCTGCAAATGTCCATTAATAATTGGAACATGGAATGTACAAAGTATGAATCTAGGAAAATTGGAAATTGTCAAAAATGAAATGGAACACTTGAAGATGGATATCCTCTGCATTAATGAGCTAAAATGGACTGGTATTGGCCATTTCGAATAAGACAATCATAGGGTTTACTATGCCTGGAATGACAGATTGAAGAGGAATGGCATTGTAGTCATCATCAAAAAGAACATTTCAAAATCTATGCTGAAATACAACACTATCAGTGATAGGATAATATTCACATGCCTACAAAGAAGACCAGTTAATATAACTTATTGAAATTTACACAGAAATTACTAATTTCAAAGATGAAGAACTACAAGATTTTTATCAACTTCTGCAGTTTGAAATTGATCAAACATGCAATCAAGATACATTGATAATTACTGGTGATTGGAATGTGAAAGTTGGAAACAAAGAACAACGATCCAAAAAAACCCAAACCCATTGCTGTCATAGCAACCCTATAGGACAGAGTAGAACTGCCCCTATAGAGTTTCCAAAGAGCACCTGGTGGTTCTGAACTGCTGACCTTCTGGTTAGCACCTGTAGCATTTAACCACTATGCAACCAGGGTTTCCAAGAATAAGGACAGACAGTTGGAAAATATGACCTTAGTGATAGAAACAACACCAGAGATCACATGATAGAATTTTGCAAGACCAGTGACTTATTCATTGGAAATACCTTTTTTCAACAACATAAATGGTGACTGTACAAGTGGACCTGGCTAGATGGAACACACAGGAATCAAATTGTCTATATCTATAGAAAGAGATGATAGAGGAGCTCAATATCATCAGTCAGAACAGGGCCAGGGGCCAATTTTGGAACAGACATCAATTCCTTCTATGTAAATTTAAGTTGAAGCTGAAGTAAATTAAAATAAGTCCATGAGAACCAAAGTATGACCCTTGAGTATATCCCATGTGAATTTAGAGACTATCTCAAGTATAGTTTTGATGCACTGAACACTAATGACTGAAGACTAGACAAGTTGTGGGATGACATCAAGGAAATCATACACGAAGACAGCCGAAGGTCATTAAGACGGGAAAGAAACAAAGGACCAAAATAAATGTCAGAAGAGATTCTAAAACTTGCTCTTGAACGTAGAGTAGGTAAAGCGAATGGAAAAAGTGATGAAGTAAAAGAGCTGAACAGAATATTTCAAAGGGTGACTTGGGAAGACAAGAAGTATAAGCTGCATTGAAGGCACTGGCAAAACACAAGGCTTCAGGAATTGACAGAATACCAACTGAGATGTTTCAACAAACAGGTGCAATGCTGGAAGCACTCACTCACCTATGACATGAAATTTGAAGACAGGTACCTGACCAACTGACCAGAAGACATCCATATTTGTGCCCATTCCAAAGAAAGGTGATCCATTAAGATGTGTAAACTCTGGCACAATGTCATTAATATCACATGCAAGTAAAATTTGGCTGAAGATAATTAAAAAATGGTTGCAGCAGTAGATCGACAGGGAACTGTCAGAAACTCAAGCCAGATTCAGAAGAGGACATGGAAAGAGGGATATCATTGCTGATGTCAGGTGGATCTTGGCTAAAAGCAGAAAATATCAGAAGCCTGTGTTTTATTGACTATGCGAAGTCATTTGACTGTGTGGATCATAACAAACTATGGATAACATTGCAAAGAATGGGATTTCCAGAACACTTCATTGTACTCATGAGGAACCTGTACATAGACCAAGAGGCAGTTTTTCAAACAGAACAAGGGGATACTGCGTGGTTTAAAATCAGAAAAAGTGTATGCTGAACAAAAATCCAAAAAAGCTGGACTATATGAAGAAGAACCTGGCATCAAGTTTGGAGGAAGACTCATTAACAACCTGCGATATGCAGATGACACAGTTTTGCTTGCTGAAAGTGAAGAGGACTTGAAGCACTTATTGATGAAGATAAAAGACTACAGCCTTCAGTACAGATTGCACCTCAACATAAAGAAAACCAAAATCCTCACAGCTGCATCAATAAGCAACATCATCATACCCATTGCTATTGAGTAGATTTCTACTCATAGTAACCCTATAGGACAGAGCAGAACTGCCCCATAGGGTTTCCAAGGAGCAGCTGGTAGATTTAAACTGCCAACCTTTTGGTTAGCAGCCATAGCTCTTAACCACTGCGCCACCAGGGATCCAACAACATGATAAATGGAGAAAACATGAAAGTTGTCAATGACTTCATTTTACTTGGATCCGCAATCAACGACCATGGGAGCAGCAGTCAAGAAATCAAATGACGTATTGCATTGGGCAAATATCTGCTGCAAAAGATCTCTTTAAAGTGTTAAAAAGCAAAGATGTCACCTTGAGGACTAAGGTGCGCCTGTCCCAAGCCATGGTATTTTCAATCACCTCATTTGCATGTGAAACCGGTACAATGATCAAGGGAGACTGAAGAAGAATTGATGCCTTTAAATTATGGTTTTGGCAAAGAATATTGAATACTCCATGGACTACCAGAAGAACAAACAGATCTGTGTTGGAAGAAGCACAGCCAGAATGCTCCTTAAAAGTGAGGATGGCAAGACTTCGTCTCATGTACTTTGGACAGACAAGTTTTCTGAGAGGACCAGTCACTGGAGAAGGACATCATGCTTAGTAAAGCAGAGGTTCAGCAAAAAAGAGGAAGACCTTTAATGAGATAGATTGACACAGTGGCTAAAACAATGAGCTCAAACATAGTAACAATTGTGAGGATGGTGCAGGACCCAGGCTGTGCTTCATTCTGTTGTACATAAAGTCGCTATGAATTAGAACTGACTCAATGACACCTAACAACACCCGCCTTCCTGTTAGCAATACTACTGCTGGAGACAATGACTATACTACACAATCCATGGATGTAAATGTGCTGTTTATTCTAAAGTGACAGCGACAATTTTCCCTTTCATCCCCATTGGGATATTCCACTGCCCACCCACATTTTCTGCCTTTCTGGTTTCTTGGAGGGCTACTTTTCCCACTAAAAGTATTTGCAGCCCTCCACTGGGGACTTGTATAATGGTGAAAAAATGAAACATTCATTGGCACAAAATAGCTGGGGTAGAAGGCTTATGTATGAGGCAGTATATCTAGAAGGGTGATTGGGTCTAACTTTTGTCTGTTTTGGATTTTGTACAGGTAGATAAGCCTGGCAGCCCTGGCAGTGCAGTGATTAAGAGCCATGGCTGCTAACCAAAAGGTTGGCAGTTCAAGCCCACCAGCCACTCCTTGGAAACACTGTGGTGCAGTTCTACTCTGTCCTATCGGGTTGCTGTGAGTTGGAATCAACTCAATGGCAACAAGTTTAGATAAGCTTTGTGAGCATATTTATGGTTTCCTTTGTGATAGTTAGGTAGGGAGCCTGGTGGGTTTGGGTTTTTTGTTGTTTTTTTTTTTTTTTTTTTTTCATATTTGGAAAACAAGAGGTGCCCAATACAACCAATGGAAGGTGCTCACAATAAATTGTGCCTCCCAGGATTGTTGGGTCAGATTTCATCCCACAAATCATGGCACCAGAGTGCCACCAGCAATAGATGGGAACAAATATTCATAATATTTCTGAAAATTCATATTATCAACCAAAAATTTAAACACAGTCCATTAGCCTGCATGCGTTCCACTACTAAAAACCCATGCCATCAACAAAAAATTCACAACACAAAGAAATTCAGTAATGAAAGGGTTACAGCAGCTGTTGGGAAAGAATAGTGGGAGCCCTGATGGTGTAGTGGTTAAGAGATTGACTGCTAACAAAAATGTCCGCAGTTCAAATCCACCAGCCGCTCCTCGGAAACACTATGGGGCAGTTTTACTCTGTCCTATAGGGTTACTATGAGTTGGAACCAACTTGACAGCACCTAACAACAACAGCGTTGGCAGTGATGTGGTTAGCAGTGAGGCACAATTCACAAAAATATCCCCACTCCAAAGGTATCAGGCAATGTTCCAGATGTGATTCTGTTGCTGAATTTTAAAAACTGATGTAACTAAAGTATAAACTTAAGATTGCTATATTTTACCCTATGTAAAGTATACCTCAGTTTTAAAAATGATTATAATTCATTCCTTGATTCCTGTTTAGGGTAGGAGATACGCAAAAACAGGCAATGCCTTTCTTCTGGTCATAAGACTATTTTGCACAACCAATTTTAATCCTGTAAACTATGACTACTTTGTCTAGTCTTTGATATATGGGTCTTTCCCTTTGAAAATTTCACTACTATCGCCTAAGAATCAAAACTGTTTAGCCTAGGGATATAACAGGATAACATGGGGAATCACCAATACTTATGCTACACTGTTTCATGAGTACTACTCAGAGAGCAAGAAGTCCACATTTCCAGTGCATTTCCTATTTGCAAGACCAAATACTCCCATCCGTTGAAATGCCTCCATTCAATGAAAAGAAAAGCTCACAAGCCCCTTTGCCAACGGTATTGACTTTACTTGACCCATACAACAATCATAAAGTATATCTCCTATATATGATAATGCTAACCACCACCCACCTGTCAGTCTGTCATACAGGTTTCAGTAAAGCTTTCAGACTAAGACAGACTAGGAAGAAAGGCCTGGTGATCTACTTCAGAAAATTAGCCAATAAAAACCTTATGGATCACAACAGAATATTGTCTGACTCAGAAGGGGTCAATTGCTGGAAGAGGACATCATGTTTGGTGAGAAGAGGGCCAGGGAGGGGAAGGGAGACCTTCGGTAAGATGGGTTGGCACAACAGCCACAACAGTGGACTTGAAAATGCTGAAGATGATGCAGGACCAGGTAACTTTTCATTCTGCTGTACATAAGGGTGCCATGAGTTGCAGTTTACTCAATGGCAGCTATCTAATTGTCAAAAGGGGCCCATTTTAACATTTAGAATAAGTAATGGCTATATATTTATTTAAGGGTGAAAGATACTGTATATTGTCCTCTGTAACTCTAAGCAAGTAAATAGTATGTTTATCTACCTGTGGGTGTTCTAGATGCCAGTACAAGAAGGCATACAGAAAGAGGGGACTCTTCCCCTCCCTTACTTCTCAACATCAGCCCTCTTCTGGAGACTTTTGGAGAGATAATACTAGGCCAATGTGAGCTGATGATCTCAATTTGGCTTTTGTCCTTTGTTTCTGAGAGATAACCCTTGGAATTTGGAATTTCCTGAGTAATCTAGGTGCCTTTACTACCAAAAACCTCCAGACAACACTTGAGACTTTGTGCAAATGAATCAGGAGCTGGCCAGGTCACCAAGACTAATCTCTGGATGGGAGAGGGGGCAAGATTAATCAATCATGCGTATTCAATGAGGCCTCAGTCATAACTAATGAATCCAATAAAGATACAGAAGTTTCAAGAGCTTCCTGGTTGGTGAAAGACACCAATACACACGGGACAGCAGAGTGCCCTTTTTGAGATATGGGAGCTCTGCGTTGGGAACCCTACTAGGCCTCGCCCCATGCATCTCTTCTTTATGCTGATCCTAATTTATATGCTTTTGTTTTAATAAATCTGTAATCCTAAGTATGGTATTTTCTGTGCATTCTATGAGTCATTCCAGTGAATTATCGAACTCACAGGAATAGAGGGAGTCAGCAGATGAAAGTGAGGGAGTCCAGGGAAGTCCCTGAAGCTTGCAGCTGGCATCCTGAAGGTGTAATGGGAAAACACCAAATTTGTAGCCAGCAAGTCAGAAGTAAGGGTGTCATGTGGACAGTCAAGCTTGTGGTTGTCATCTACCTATTTGACAGTCTGAAGGACAGTGTCCTTTTAACTTATAAGATCTGACCTAGTTCTTGATAGCTTGCTGTTGTTGTTGCTGTTAGTGCCGTCCAGTTGGTTCCAACTCATAGCAACCCTATGTACAACAGAATGAAACACTGCCTGATCCTGCGCCATCTCACAATCGTTGTTATACTTGAGCCCATTGTTGCAGCTACTGTGTCAATCCATCTTGTTGAGGGTCTTCCTCTTTTTAGTTGGCCCTCTACTTTACCAAGCATGATGTCCTTCTCTAGGGACTGATCCCTCCTGATAACATGTCCAGAATATGTGAGATGTAGTCTCGCCATCCTTGCTTATAAGGAGCATTCTGGTTGTACTTCATCCAAGACAGATTTGTTCATTCTTTTGGCAATCCATGGTATATTTAATATTCTTTGTCAACATCACAATTCAAAGGCATCAATTCTTCTTTGGTCTTCCTTATTCATCGTCCAGCTTTCACATGCATATGAGGTGATTGAAAATATCATAGCTTAGGTCAGGTGCACCTTAGTCTTCAAGGTGACATCTTCTCTTTTCAACACTTTAAAGAGGTCTTTTGCAGCAGATTTGCCAATGCAATACGCTGTTTGATTTCTTAACTGCTGCTTCCTTGAGTGTTGATTGTGGATCCAAGTAAAATTAAATCCTTGACCACATCAATCTTTTCTCCGTTTATTATGATGTTGTTTTTTGGTCCAGTTGTGAGGATTTTGGTTTTCTAAGTGTTGAGGTGTAATCCATACTGAAGGTTGTGGTCTTTGATCTTCATCAGTAAGTGCTTCAAGTCCTCTTCATTTTCAGCAAGCAAGGTTGTGTCATCTGCATATCAAAGGTTATTAATGAGTCTTCCTCCAATTCTGATGCCCCTTTCATCTTCATATAGTCCAGCTTCTTGGATTATTTGTTCAGCATACAGATTGAATAAGAATGGTGAAAGGATATAACCCTGATGCACACCTTTCCTGACTTTAAACCACACACTATCCCCTTGTTCTGTTTGAACGACTGCCTCTTGATTTATGTACAGGTTCCTCATGAGCACAATTAAGTGCTCTGGAATTCCCATTCTTCGCAATGTTATCCATAATTTGTTATGATCCACATTGTCGAATGCCTTTGCATAGTCAATAAAACACAGGTAAACATCTTTCTGGTATCCTCTGCTTTCAGCCAGGATCCATCTGACATCAACAATGATATCCCTGGTTTCACGTCCTCTTCTGAATCCGGCTTGAATTTCTGGCAGTTCCCTGTTGATATACTGCTGCAGCCACTTTTGAATGATCTTCAACAAAATTTTACTTCAGTGTGATGTTAACGATATTGTTCAATAATTTCCACATTTGGTTGGATCACCTTTCTTGGGAATAGGCATAAATACGGATCTCTTCTAGTCAGTTGGCCAGGTAACAGTCTTCCAAATTTCTTGGCATAGATGAGTGAGCACCTCCAGCCCAGGGTTGTACCCGTTTATTGAAACATCTTAATTGGTATTCCATCAATTCCTGGAGCCTTATTTTTCACCAATGCCTTCAGTGTAGCTGGAACTTCTTCCCTCTATCCCATTGGTTCCTGATCATATGCTACCTCCTGAAATGGTTGAACGTCAACCAGTTCTTTTTGGTATAGTGACGTGTATTTCTTCCATCTTCTTTTAATGCTTCTTGTGTCATTTAATATTTTCCCCATAGAATCCTTCAATATTGCAACATGAGGCTTGAATTTTTTCTTCAGTTCTTTCAGTCTGGATAGCTAGGGTCAGGGAAAGAGGTATCACATGGATGGCTGGTGTCAGAACTGAACAGAAAAGTGCAAAGTAGGGATTTGTTATATCCTCATAGTTGGGAACAGAATAGTGGGATCCTGAGATTTACACAATGCACATTTGATGTGTGATGACTGATTTATTATCCTCTTCGCAACAAAACCCATTGCCACCAAGTCGATTCCAACTTACAGCGACCCTATTGGATAGAGTAGAGCTGCCCCATAGGGTTTCCAAGGAGCACCTGGTGGCTTCAAACTGCTGACCTTTTGGTTAGCAGCCAAGCTCTTAACTACTGTGCCACCAAGGCTCCCTTTGCATCCAAGCTTGTAAATTAACAAAGATTATTACATGTCTACTATGCGTCCGAAAATGTGTCAGGTGCTGAAGATACAAAAAAAGTTCATTCATTGTATTGTTAAAAAAGTTTTATTCTTCATTTATTAAGAAATGCTTTATTTGTACAGAGCTGGAACCTATACTGATACTTAACTTGAACGCATTCTAATTATTGAGAATTAGAGACTCATACGAGGGTATTTCTTCAGTGCAACAAGTTTACCTTCTTTCAAAATGCTGATGTTGTCTCAAGTTTATTAATGTATTTTCCTTGGTATCATTGCTATTTTAGAACAAAAATATTAAGTCGGACTCAAAGTTACCAATATTCAAATTATTCCCTACATTCACAGGGGTGAAATAATAATCAACATTTTTTGAGCCACTGTTCTAAGAAGTTTACATGGCTCCGCATATTCAATCCTTACAACAATTCTATCGGGTAATACCATTATTATAAATGAGTGAGGCACAAAGAGGTTAAGTAACTTGAACAAAGTTGTAGAGCTCATGTGATTCAATCACAGCAGATAAGCTCCAGAGACTATGCTCTTAACACCTGCACTACACAGCCTCCCAGGAAAGTGGGATTGGAAAAATGCAAAAACAAAAACAAAAACAAGGCAATATGACCTAAAAAGAGAGCACACAGAAAGCACGACTGCCTATTCTTATCCCAAACATTGAAAATGAGTGCTAAGAGCTCTTTCATTTCTAGCGGAATGGGAGGCAGATAGGGAAGGAGAGAAGAGAGGGAAGAAGGACTGAAGCTCCTCTCCTCTGTTCAACAGTGATGTAATTTTCCTTCCTATAAGCTAGTGGCCTGTTGTTGCACATATGAAAAAAAGGATAGAAACTTTGCAAATGTGTATATATCATCTTTCTCGCCAGGAGAAGGCTCTACAGCAAGTCAGTAAAACAATACTGCCAAAAATTAGTCTTCGTTGCTTCCAAAGAATCTATTTTAAAAGTAAACAGCTTTAAATTCACTTGAAATGATACCCTTCACTGTGCTGTTCCAGAACATGGGGTTTGTCATTCCAGACAGGAACTGAGGAATTTCCTAAATGCTAATGGAGTTGACTTAGTCTTGGTGCCCTTTCTGAGGGCATGGGAAGAAGCCACCGTGACCTACCAGCCTGGAAATTCTGCCAAGAGGCTGGGAGTCATGGGAATCTGCCCAGCGAGCTTTGTGGAGGTCACTCAACTCCTTTAGACGTTAAGCCTTGGTCTTTAAAAGAGGAAGCCAGATACAGTATTGTTTCAAAAGGCTGAGGAACCAACTGTAAGTAAATATCTTAACCACTGGTATTACTACCTTGGGCTGTATTTACTGAAAATTATTGATCAATGTTGATGAAAAGTTCCAATCTTCCAATGGACCATTACATTCTATACTCTTAATCACCCCCTCCTGAAGGAAAATTACCTTGTATATGTGAGTGAAGCATCATCTGTGTCCATTAAAAATAAAAACTTTATCCACTGGGCCAAGAGATGACATGGGCGTGTCCTCTGCACATTAGTTTTTGTTTGTTTGTTTGTTTTCTAGTGACTGCACAGTCAATCCTGGCTAATGGTAACCCCATATGTGTCAGAGTAGAACTGTGCTCCATAGGGTTTTCAATGGCTGATTTTTTGGAAGTAGATTGCCAGGCCTTCCTTCCAAGGTATCTCTGGGTATGTTCGAACTGCCAGTCTTCTGGTTAGCAGCCGAATGAGTTGACCATTCGCACCTCCCAGGTACTCCCGGTACACTCACACATCATTGATAATAGGGGGAAGGCGCACATCGGAGCCAGGGGTCAGAAGGGATAAATAGCACAGCCAACAGCAGCACAGATAATCCCACAAGATTACTGCCATCGACGGATTTCCTTTAGGTTCCCACATATTCTAAAACCAACATTTTTTATATGATAGGAATATATTTTTCAAGTCTCCTATTTTTTCAACATTGTCATTTATATGGATTAAGATATCAGAAGTCCAGGGAGAGAGAACAGTGATAGGAATACAGAAAGAGAAACAGAGATCCCCTCAAAAAAAAAAAATACAATATCAAAATGAAAGTTAAATTAGAAAAAATGAAGTCTCCAGCCTGATTTAGCTATTTCTGTGACTATCAACAGAGATTCTGAATAGGGATTCTAGGTGACCATATGTAGACAGAAGTTGCAGCACGTTAAATTAGGATATTTTGATGCCAAATTGGAAAATCCCTGTTTCTCATTTCCAAGTAATTTGTGAAACAGACATCTTTAACCCTTAACCCATTCCTGGGATTCATCTTATCTCTGACCCTCACCCCATCCATCACTCATACTTATATGACTCCTAGCCCATCTCTGACCTGTGCCCCAGGGGTGGGTGTCAGGGGTGAAATGAGAATCAGGGACAGAATCAGCCTATGAGAAGATGTGGGGATATCTGCTTTGCACATTACTCTCAAATAAAAACGTGAGTACGTAGTTCAATAGTGCTGTGTCAGAATGTCCCTGCACACAAACATGCCTGAGTCAAAATAGCTGTGGCCAAGTATCTGGCACTGAGAGCAGAAGTGAAAGTATCAAGATACAAGCTATAAACATCAATGAACATAAAATAGATGGCTTGAGACATTGTGGAGTGTATTTGAGGTTCCTCTGGTTCTCATCAACCTAAAACACATCCCCCAGATGCCAGCTTGTAGCAGATTGTATAGGATGGAGAGGTAGTAGAGGGAAAATCAGAAGACATGAATTAGGCCTATCCTCTAATAGTCTGACTTGAGCTTAATCTGTGCCCTGGAGTAAGTTGTTTCGTGTCACAGCACATTAGTTTTTCCGCCATAACACGTCAACAATAACAATGTCATTGCAATCGGAAGCACTGCATAAATAACCTTTAATATATGAATAAATTCATGGATCTCCCCTAAATGTTTCTAGGCTTTCCAAACCAAGAAGTGAATTTGTCATGGACTGAAAATAAGAACAGGGGTTCTTACACCTCTGTAAGATGGTATTTAGGAAGCAAGCTTTGGAGGATTTGCTATCTTTGGCTAAACTAAGAACTTCAATCCCCTCAGCTATCCCTTAACACCTTCTTTTAGTGTAGAAACAGCCTTCATGAATAAATCCTGATTGTAAATATTCTTTTCTCATTACCTACGGAAAGGAAAAAAACAAAACTATGTTTTAGAGCAAAATGGTCCAAAATGATCTCACACTAATTGATAATGATGTATACAGCAAATCTGTTTACTGAATAAACTTTTACTTTATGCTTACTACCTGTGAGGTACTGTTTTACTAATCCTAACAGAGTCAGTCATTGTTTCTCCCCTCCAAGCTCTGGTAGTTTAGGGAGGAAGGTGGACATAGAAATAAATATTTATAATCCAGTGTGAGAAGGAAGTAGCAAAACACTAAAAGCGAAGGTTCTGAAGTCAGACTGCCTGGGTTCACAACCTGACTCCTACACTTACTATTGTGGTATCTTCAAGTAAGTTCTTTAACACCTCTAGGCTTCAATTTCCTTTTGTATAAAATGGGAATAATAATATTACCTACTTCAGAGGGCTGTTATAAGAATTAAATGAGATAATGCATGTAAAGCACTTCTCACAGGGCTGGGAATAGGATAAAACATTTGACAAGTCTTAGCTTTATAATGTTGTCACCTGTGATTGTTGTTAGGTGTTAAGTCAGGAGTGACTCCAAAATGCTACAAACCTAGGAGGTAAAACCATTAATCCTACCTGGGGGAATCAAGAAAGTCTTCAGAAAAGGAAGGGGCAATGTACAAGTAAAAGCTTTTCAGGCAGACAAGAGGAAGAGGAGAGCATTTCAGGAAGAGGCAACAGTTTGTACATAGGCACAGAGTTATCAAAGAGATTCACATGCAGGAACAGTGTGCTCAAGACCCCCAGATTCCACCATGAGTGGAGTACCAGGAGATGAGGCTGAAAATAATGGGAACGATGCTGTGCATTGTGCAGAGGACCTAGGATTCATTTTTAATAAAATTAAAGTCCATTAGATGTTTTTAAGGAAGGGTTTGACATAAACGGATGAGTTTGTTTTTTCGCTTGCTTATTTTCTGAAAGTATCTCTACTTGGGAAATGAAAGGAGAAAACTTAGCATCAGGAAAGAGCAGACAGAGAGAGAGAGTTGTTACACATTTCAAAGGAGGGATGAGGAAGCAAGGGAAGAGATGAGGAAGAGATTCTAGGGACATTTCAAAGATGAAATTTATGGATTTGACAGCTACTTGGGTGTGGGGAGTAAAGAGAAAGGAGGAATCAAGGATAATGTTGAAGCCATTAACTGAGGTGGTGGATATAAAAGAAGAAGAAAGTTCAGGATGGGAGAGGGTCTGTGGAAATATGTTTACATTTAGATATGGTCTGTGGAGAACCAAGGTGGAAAAGACCTCTAGGCAGTTAGCAGCACAGACCTAGAGCTCAGAAGAGATTTCATTACGATGGACACAGATCTGAGAGTGATTTTCCAAAAATAGACCCAATTTGAACAGACAAGATTGCTCAGGGATTGCTGATCATGTGATTAATGGCACTAGCTATGCCAAAATATTGTGGAGACTATCTTTTAGATTAAATAAATAATGTAGAAATAGTACACCATGACACTGGTAATCTCTCAAAGTCCCTCTTGATTTCCATGTCTATGAAATAAAAAAATAACATTTATGTAAATCATGTATAATGTTCTAAATATTCTACCTCATGAATGAGTAATCTAGTTATGAGACTCAAAGCTGATTGAACAATCAACCCACCTCCACCTCCAAAATAAATAAACAAAAGATAAGTCAGTAAAATAACTAGTGATGTAATGGTATGGCCCCTTTTTGCTCCCTCCTGGCCATATCTCCTACTCACATGAATTCCATTCTTTCCTTCTGCCCTCCTATTACAAGGCAAAAGGTATCTCTCCATATATCTAAGGTTAATTCTCCTCTGCATTGGTGGGCAAAGTCTTCAGTCTTCTCAAGGATCTCACTCAATGGATGTTCCTCTCTCTTTCTCCTAGGACCCTCATCCCTTTCCCTTCTATTATCTTCTTTTAAACAGCATTTAAACCTGCACAAATATATCCTGTCTTAAAAAAGAATCCGTCTCATCCCCAAAATCCCCCTCCAACTACTCATCTCTCTCTTTCCTTCTGCAACAAACTCCTTTAAAGAGAACCCTATTTTACCATCTCTGTTTTCTCACCTCACTCAAGCCCAAAGTCATTGCAATCTGGCTTCTGCACTCATTACTTTAATCTCATGAAAGCTAACAATGAACTACATTGTTGATAAAGCCAATGGATACTTGTCAGTCTTTATTTTACTTAACCTCTCAGCCATAGTTTTGATACTAATGACTATCTCTTATATATTGACTTAACTTTTTATTGACCTGACTTCTGAGACATCACAGTCTTCCGGTTTCTTCCAGCCTCTAGGGACTAGCCAGTCCCCTCAGTTTCCTTCACAGGCCCATAGTCTTCTTCCAGCCCTTATATGTTGATGCTCCTCAGTATTCTTGTAAACCCTCCTCCTTTTCACTCTACACACCTTCCTGGGCAGTCTCATCCATTCCCACTCTTTCAATCATTCTCCATATGCATATTACTCCCACAGCCATAACTCAGTCCACAATGCTTTCCTGAATTATAAATCTACATTACCAGCCACCTACTGGCTATCCTTACTAGGAGATATTGCAAATACCACAACCTTGACATGTACCAATACAAATTCATCAACTTCCCCCCTGAAGCTGGTCCACCACAGGAGGTCCCTACCTCAGAAAATGACACCATTATTCTTCCAATTGCCCATGTCAGAAATCTGGGAATCTTCCTTAGCTACTTCCTCTCCATATATCCAAACTATCATATCCTGAGGATTTTATCACCCAAATATCTCTTGATTGCCACTGCCACTATTCTAATCCTGGTCACTACTATCTCTCCCCTAGATTACCACAGTTGACTTCATGTCTAAATCTAGACTTCGTGTCTAAAACCTTGCTCCTTCTGTCATTCCGCAGTCAAATATGATCTTAAATAAAAATCATATCATGTCACACACACCTACCCTCCCAAATTCAAAGCCCTTTAAAACTTTCTTGTTTCCTTTAGAATAAATCTAAATTCTTAATAGAGTTTTACAAAGTCCTCCATGATCAGGCTTCAGCCCCCTTTTGTTGCTCTACTCACCATTTTCCATTTCAAGTTGTAATTTTCAGGCACTCCAAATTTTTTATAGTTCTCCATCTCTCACCTCCAGATGTTCACACTTGCACTTCTTCTGCCTCTGCCTTGTCTTTATGTGACCAAATCCAATTCATTCTTTGAGTCTCTGTATGAAAGTCACTTCTTTGGGGAAGTTTTTCCTAATCCCTAGATTAGTCTACGTTCTCCTGGTATATGATCCCATAACCCTCCCAACTTAATCAAAATTGTGATGTATCATCCATCACAATTTTTGCTAACTCCTTGTTTAATGACTTTCTGTAAGTTCTATAAGAGTAAATATCATGTCTGACTTGTCTACCATTATGTTTCAGCTCACGTCACATAGCAGGTGCTCAGTGAACACTGGTTAACTAACTGGATAAAAGAAAGTGAAGTCATAGATACTACAGCACTCTAATTTGTGCATGACATAGAACAGGGAGAGGCAGTAAATAAGGTGGATAACAGAACTGTGTTTATATATTATTCTGATTGATCAAAGTGAAAAATGAATAGGAATAAATATAATGGACTATTCATACTCCAAGAATCACTTACATGAATATGAAAGTTTTAATAGCTGTTTCGAT
Source organism: Trichechus manatus latirostris (assembly GCF_000243295.1). Lineage (NCBI taxonomy): Eukaryota > Metazoa > Chordata > Mammalia > Sirenia > Trichechidae > Trichechus > Trichechus manatus. Next base: position 1,703,317 of record NW_004444041.1, on the reverse strand, counting down.
AGCAGCTCATATAAAAAATATCTTAAAAGTACATAGAAGGACTTCAAACTTCACGTGGACAACAGAAAGACATGACTAAGAAACAGATGTCATCTTTCACTATATTAATAGAGGAAGACTACTGCACTCCAGAAAGCCTACAGACTGCCCTCTCATAATAGCACATGCTCTAAGTCATGTTGGAGTCCCTGGGTGATGCAAATGGTTAACACACTCGGCTGCTAACTGAAAGTTTGGAAGTTCGAGTCCACCCAGAGGCACCTCAGAAGAAAGGCCTGACAATCTACTTCCAAAATATCAGCCATTCAAAGTCCTATGGAGAACAGTTTTACTCTGACCATGAAGGCTCCATGAGTTGGAATCAACTCGATGGCAACTGATTCGTAAGTCATGCTTGGCACACACCAAGTGTGTAAACTTGTCAAATGAAGAGTGAAAAGTCCCATAGTGCTTTAATCCAAATTGACCACATAAAAAATGATACACAATCCTTAACATTGATGAAAAAAATTATGCCAAAAAAAAAAAAGGAAGGCTAATCTGGTCTAGAACAATAATGATAATAGCTAATAAAACCCTTACTATGTGTTAGGCACTGCTCCAGGCACTTTATGTATATTAACATGTCTAGCCTATGAGATCAGTACAATTATTATCCCCATATTACAAATGATAAAAGCAAGGTAACCTATTGAAACCCATTGCCGCCAAGTCGACTCTGACTGATAGTGACCCTACGGGACAGATTAGAACAGCCCCATAGGGTTTCTAAGGAGCAGTTGGTGGATTCCCACTACTGACCTTTTGGTTAGTAGCTGTACCCTTAACCACTACGCCACTAGGGCTCCAAAAGCAAGGTACAGATAGGCTATTTAACTGACCGAAGATCACGTAAGTAGTAAGTGACAGAGCCAAGTTTCAAAACCAGACAGTCCAGCTCCTGGCAGTCCATGCTTGTGGGAACAAAGTCATATGAATGTCCTATTAGGAATGATGAAGGGTAATCATTAGTCTGGAGGTAGAGTGGAGAAGAAATTCAAAAGAAAGCATGTTAACAGGCTTCATATAACTTAAATGACTATCTTGTAGAAGAGAGAATAGCCTTATTCTTCCTAGGCAGAAATCAAAAGGGGGGTAGATATTAGTTCAGTGAATAAAGAACTTTCTAATACTTTGAACTGCCTTGCCATTGAACAGTCAGGCTCCTTGAGTTCCCTACCAATGGAATATTTAGAGGCTGGAGGTTCATCTGTGAATGATGTAGACAGCAGTCTCGCACTAGGAGAAAGTCAGACTAGAGAATCTCTAAATCCCTTCCCGCTAAGATTTTTAATTCTGAGAATAATGCATGGTCCTTACTCTTGGAGATCAGAGTCCCTGGGTGGCACAAATAGTTAAGCACTTGTCTACTAGTAGAAAGGTTGGTGGTTCCAACCCACCCAAAGACACCTCAGAAAACAGGCCTATCGAATACATAGATCTCTATAGACATAGTGACCTGCTTCTGAAAGGTCAAAATCCAAAATCCATTTCCATCGAGCCAATTCCAACTCATAGCAACCCTATAGGACAGAGTAGAACTGCCCCACAGGGACAGCTAGGGCAGCTGGTGGATTCAAACTGCCTACCTTTCGGTTAGCAGCCCAGTGCTTTAACCACTGCACCACTAGGGCTTGAAAACTCTACAGAACAGTTTTACTCTCCATGAGTCGGGATCAGCTCCACAACAACCAGTAACAACAATTCTCAGGAAGTCCACGACTCAATGCAGAAAGCAAGACAAACACAGCAGAACTTAGGATAGACATCATATAGGCCATCAAAAATCACCAAAATAATGAAATGCCCAGCATTCGGAGCAGTCAGCCCTCATACCACCTTTAAAGATAGACATCCCTTCTCACTACTTCCATATCAAGCAACATTAGAAACGGAAACAGCACAGCAAACAATGTCATGGTATAAAATCCTTAGAAATGCCAAGTAACTAATACGTTATGTACAGGTCAACTCTTTATGCACCTGGTTTTCCATATCAATAGATAGTGTCAAAGGATTTGAGTTGTTTGGACTGTGAAATCACTTCTTTCCCTGCAAGAAGGGGAAGATCTAGTTAAACCTGAGATTAAAGAGGCAGATAAAAGTGACCCCTGGACTGTGAAGGCCAGGTATTAGACACGCTGCCATAACAGGCAGTCTTCAGACATGATCTATTACAGGGACTTCTTCATCAGATGCTAGTGAAGCTAATCCTTTTGCAAAGCATGACAGCTTCTCAGACTTGACTGTGGTGAATCCAAACCAGATTTTTATGCTATATGATCAGCTTTCAAAATACAAAATCATTTTTATATTGTATTGGGTTTAGGTTTATTAGATTTAAATTTGTAAGCAAAGATACAGAAGCCTGCAGTGCAGCTTGCAAAACATGCCCTGGACTCCCCTGACGTTCATCTTGTAGAATATGTCAGATAACAGTACGATACAAATACAATGGAGTCAGCGCGTCTCTCTAACAATATGCTGTCAAAGAGGTAACTGGCGTTTCCTACATCTTTAAGAGAACCATACAAATTCCCATTTCTGAAGAAAGAGAGCCACAATATTCCATCAGAACATTCTCATTGATACCATAGCTTTTCAACAGAATGTCACCAACTCTGAAGCCTTTTATTACTCTGACAGCATACTAGAATTCTCAAAGGCTGACTTACCTTTTTGCAGTCAGATAAGGACTTCTCATTGGCCAATGTGCTGAAAATGGTGTTCTGCAAAACAGAAAGATGGGAAACATGAAATGATATGTCAAAGTGTAATGATATTGACCCTGCCCTGTTCATTTCCAGTGCAAGATGGGCATTCCATCCTACGACTCCACTGATTTCTCTGGATTTTAAATGAGCCTGCCCTTCATTGTTCCCATTGCTACCCTACCCAAGTTGCAACACTCATTACTTGCCAAGAACAATCCAGTGAGGTAGAGATGGTTATTTATCTCCATTTCACTGACAAGGTAACTTAAGCACAGTTAGGTTAAGTAATTGCTAAAGATCACATACCTTAGATATAAAGGCAAGCAATCTGATTCCAGAAACTACCTTCTTAACCACACATTATACTCTACCTTTATCTTGAAAATATTTGTGTAAAATATTAGAGTCAAATGTGAAAATCTTTCAAATGACACGTTATGAGCTTAAGTGGTGAAGTAGAGCCTTTCCCTATTTAAGAGATTTATGAGTCTGAGCAACAAACTAGGGCTTGCTATCTCAACTCCACTTTCTTCAATCCATTCACTCTCTCCATACTTGAATTCTTACATATCTGTGGGTATATCTACTTGGCCTGATGAACCACTAAGAAGGCATTTCACATCCAAGGACTTATTGGGATTTATATGCAAGTTTGTTCCTTTTGGACTATATGTACTGTGAAGAATTAAACATAGCCATGGTTACTCATACAAATGCTTTTGAGATCTATTTTTTCAGCACATTCTACTTTATTTTTCTTTCATAAAAAAACTAATATACATTGTTAGTCAACCATCTTTCTACCCTATCCTCCTGAGTAACCAATAATAAAAATTTGTGTTCATCCTTTCATACTTTCTCTAATCTTATGTAAATACATACGTACAAATATAAGTTTCTTTCTTTCTTGAAATCATACTATCCTACTTAAGAATATAATATTACCATCTTTCCAGGTCGCTTCCTATGGACTGACTCCTTCTCCTTAGTAGCTGCATAGCATCCCATAGTACGGATCTACTAAAATTTATTTTTGCTTTCCTTTATTGATAGATATTCAGGTTCCTCGTTTTTGATTTGTTTGTGATTGTTTTTGTTTTATTTTGTTTGTTATTACAAACTATGCTGTAATAAACATCTTTCTATAATATACAATATGTATACATGTCGTTGTTATGTGCCATCGAGACTATTCTGACTCATAGCAACCCTACAGGACAGAGTAGAACTGCTCCACAGAGCTTCCAAGGCTGTAATCTTTACGGAAGCAGATTGCCACATCTTTCTCCCTAGAGCAGACAGATGGCGGGTTCGAATTGTTGACCTTCCGGTTAGCAGCTGAGTGTTTAACCATATATTTTATGTGTGTGTTGAAATATATTTGTATATAACATCGTTATGCATATACATACACACATGCATATACATACACATATAAGTATATGTATTATGCATGTGTGTATGTATATGCATATATGTGTATACACACATATATATGTGTATATGTATATATGTATGTGTATACACACACAGGTGCTTTTATTTTGGTTAAATAGGGTCAAAAGAAATAAATGTATAACAAATGAAGACATTGGCATGGCTGGAAAACCAAATGTACACAAACTCTCTCCCACTCTCTCCTCACATAACATCATAAAAATATTTATCACCACACCAAAGATTTTATTTTATTTTGTTTTGGGACAAGCAGCAGAGAAAGGTAAGAAACCAAGTCAGCACGTATTCTGGCCTAAAATATTATATAGTATTAAAGGACAGAAAACACAGATGTAAATGCACATACAAAAAAAGCATCTTTAATGAAAAAAAATTAAGTTCAAGGTTTAGGTTGGGTGTGATCCTTAAATTTGGTGTGTGTGCTGGCAGTTTTTGTGTTTTTATTTTTATATGTGTGTGTGTGTGTATGTGTGTGTGACTGAAGGGACAAGTGCTATCAAGGAAGTTTGAATTAGAAAGGGAAGAGAGAAAGAAGGAAAAACTTTTGGTAGTGGAAGAAAAGAGGAAAGGGAAAAGAACAAGATGAAAAATTCACAGAAAACAGTCACAGAATTATCAAGAAAAAGAAGAAAATGGCTCCCCTAGAAAAGCAGCTATCTGTGCTCAAGGAGAATGAGGGCAAGTGATTCAATCTTCCTATCATGATCTATTCCACTGACCTAACTGCAACCTTGTAAACAACAGCAAGTTTTGAAAAAGGCTACGTTTAGCCATGTAAGGTCCATGCAATCTCTTCTTTTGCTATTGCCAGGTGTATCTTAGCTTCTCATTACTGTATTCCTTGGAGATGTAAAGAAAGATTTGCTTGCCGTTCAAGGGTTAGACCATTAAAAAATAACCTGGGGAGAAAAGAACCAGTCAGTTCTCCACATGCTACAGTGAACCACACTACCTACAATCTTCCCATAAATGCCTTCCTTATGTCATTTCCTCATCTTTAATCATTTGCACACACGAGCGCCATGTCTTGAGAAAGGGTTCAATGGTTACTGTCAGATTTCTGCTTCGGGACTGTAAAGATCCAATGAGACTAGGTCATTGCAGTAGCCCTATTACCTAGCCCAGTGCCTGGCACAAAAAAGGTATCCAATAAATATGCACCGAGTGGATGCCAAAAATATGACATCAGGTAAAACTGCTGTTCATATCCCAAAACACTGTTTTGGAAGCACTATGCTGTAACAGCAGCCTCACGTATAATAATTATAGCATTACAAAGTGAAGCCAAGGGAGAGAGGAGGGAGAGAGATAAAAGATTCCTAAATAGTAGTAAAATACATTTTCTCTCGATTTAGCATATTTCAATTGTCTCTTATACACTCGGGGGTGGGGGGAGGCAGCCCGTCCTGTGCATTTTAGGATGTTCAGCAGCATCCCTGGCCTCTATCCACAGGATGCCAGTAGTACCCCCCTCAGTTATGAGCAAACAAAAATGCCTCCATACATTGTCAAATGTCCCCTGGATGACAAAATCGCTCCCCGTTGAGAACCACTAGTCTGGACTGTGAATAACTAGCTATTGCAATGAACCTGATTCCCTGGCTAGTACCACTAAATTCATTCAGGGGACAGAAGTTTGGTGGTGGGAATCCCACCCCCATGCTCCTAGATTCAAGTCCCATTCTTTGTCCTAAATGAGAGTCAGAAGCTGAGAGGACCCCAATTCCAGTTACTGAAGACTCCACATGGGGGCAACTCTGAGAGCCTAATTGCATTTTTAACTAAGCTTAACATGCACCAGCATTGCCACCCTGGGGAGAGGAAATTAAGGAACACGGCTAAGGATTCAGACATTAGTACTGTAGCCTCAGGGAAATGATCTTTGAAATTAAACAATACTATTGAATCTTTGAGAACAGTCTCAGGTGACCTGGGGAACATGTTTGGAGGAGAAATGAGAGTCAGAGATGGATGAAATTAGCTTCACTAAAAAAAAAAAAATTAATACAAGCATCTCTAAATGTTGCATTTGGAGGAAAGAACCAGTTGAGCCAAAGGACAAATGTATAGGGAAATTTAAATACCTGAATGAGTGTGAAAGACTTATGTCATGGATCAGTGGCAGACCGTGTCCTTAATTTAGCCATTTTCTAAGGGTATTTTACTTATATACTTGGTCAGTGTCATTCTGTTCCCTTGGAAAGACTAACTAGCATTCCAGCTTCCTGACTGAGCTATTGTGAATAACTGGGTGGGCTTTCTAAACCTTCCAATAATATGCTCACTTTAATTACTGAAAATGAAAGATGCTAAAAAATATGGTGACTTACCCACACAGTGCCCTTCTTGATTACTTCGTCAATATTTTTCTACTAAAGAGGAAACCCCTAATGAGTCACCTCCACAGAGTTTGCATGCTCACAGGAGCACAAGCACAATAAAGCCAAATGGCTTTTTTAGAGCACTGACTTCTAGCCCTATGAGTCGAGTGACCAGCATGGGGTGAACAGTATTGTACGTGGACAGTTTAGCAATTTCCCAAAACGGATTTAGAAAGGTGAGGCCTCACTTTTGTCCATTTATATACTGATGCCTGACATTTCACTTATGGAGCTCTGTTTTTAGCATAAGGCATTGGATCTTAAAAGACAACTCCACGCAGGATGCTAGGGTATAAAGACCACCACAGAGGAGGGAAATTGGAGATTTCATGTATTATAATTCACTGGTCTCTTACACCTTAGGGGGAATGAGTTTGTCTGATCATTTTGTACAAGCAGAATTTCTATATTTGTTTTTCTAAATAAATTCAAAAACAGAGTTTTATAGAACTGAAGGCATTAGACATTCATGGTGATGGTAAAAGATCCAAAGACACAGGTTGCTGGGTAGGGTCCCTCAAAAGCAGACTCTGAGATGGACATTAGCATGCAGGCAGTTTATGAGGGAGTGCTCTTGGTATGGCTACCTGTAGAAAGGAAGGGAAGGAAGAGGGATTCAGCAAAGGGAGAAGCTGGGCTGTAGTGAAGACTCAATAAAAGCCTCAATAGAAGAAATGGGGAGCTGGGACAGTGGTCTCAAGCTGGGACGAAAGGAAAGACTGCCTTGGGAAGCGGACACGACCCTGGTAAGATGACTTTTCAGCCCAGGGGCAATTTCCTGAGAGAGCTGACAGCCGAGGGGAGGGAGACCTGAGGAGCCCTCTGCTGTGTCCACTACAATGTACCTTGACATAATTTTGCCAAGGACAGATTCTGGCCGTAACTAACTTAGTGCAGTTGAACATGAGCCCTTGTTATAGCTTAGCAGTTTGCTTGTCTTTTATGATAGAATCTTGCTTGTTTTCTGTGGAAGAAATGACCTCTTGATCAGGGGGCTAGGCGCTTAATTCCTGCCTCTTCTTAGCAGATCTCCTTGTGAGCTTGAGAAGGATCACTGGACTTCAAGTCTTGAATTCTTCATTATGAAACGAGGAGGAAACCCATGTTCATTTCCTTTTAGGTCATGAGAGCCCTGGCCAACATGAAGAAAATGGCCCTGGTTTTATCACATACTTCTTTTTTGTTTTTTAAATAAATGCCTACTTATTTCCTCCATTCTCTGAGGAAAGAACCTTGAACTGAATAACCAGGTCAGCTCCTGATTATCTACAGAGGAGGAGAGAGTTCTACAGGTTAGCCACAAAAACAGAGCTGACAAAATGCCTTTACACTGGACTCTGAGGCAGAGTAAATAGTGGTTAATTTAGAAGACTGAACTGCTTGAATATGGCTTCCTTACTGTTGTTGTTGTTGTTAGCTGCCATGGGGTCAGCCCCCAACTCATGGCAACTCCCCGCACAATGGAACAAAATGCTACCCTGCCCTGTGCCGTTCCCATAATTGGTTGTGGATCATGCTGCTGTGATCCATAGTGTTCTTATTGGCTGATTTTCAGAAATAGATCACCAGGCCTTTCTTTCTAGTCCATCTTAGTCTGAAAGCTCCACTGATACCTGTTCAGCATCATAGCAACACACAAGCTTCCACTGACAGCCAGGTAGTGGCTATGCATGAGACGCATTGGTCAAAATCAAACCCAGGTCTCCCACATGGAAGGCGAAAATTCTACCACAAATCACCACTGCCCCCATGTCTTCCTTAAATTAACATGAACAATACCCAGAAAACCAAATCTGTTGCCATTGAGTCGATTCCGACTCAGAGCCACCCTGTAGGACAGAGTACAACTGTCCCATAGGATTTCCAAGGAACAGCTGGAAGATTTGCAAGGAGCAGCTGGTGGATTTGAACTGCCAACGTTTTGGTTAGCAGCAGAGCTCTTAACCACTGCACCACCAGGGCTCCAACATTACCAATGATTTACAGAAACATTGCCAAGTGGACAGAAAGGCAAAGCGACCCAAAAGGAAAAGCGACTTGGAATGAAACAGTGACCCTCCTAAGTCCTCAGTCAGAGAAATCACAGATGGAGGATGGTTTACCCAGTCCAACCTACAAAACGAGAACTCCAGTCATTGAGCGGCTTGCCTGATTCTCACTGGTGGGAATGTCTGCAAAGTGATTGAAGCACTGAAAAGAGATTCCATATGTTCTATGCTCCTCTTTAAGGAAGAGTTTACCTCTGAGACTTATTACGATGTTGTTTTATTCCCACTGAATTAGGTTTAGAAAAGCAGAAATAAATAGACTTTAACTCTATGGAACCAATTTCTGCCATGTAATGTCTATAACTAAGATTTATATTTTGAAAACAATAAACACATGACAATTGGAACAGATTTGGGTTGCAAGAGGAGCGAGTTCTTTAAGTACTACATTGTAAAATTTAAGAAGTTCAGCAGTGAGTCTCTGAGTTGGCAATGTTGTGAAATTTTATTTCAGGCATTAGTTGTTCCTATGTATGTGTCTGTGTATGTGTGCGTATGTATGTGTTCACTCTCAGACAGATCCCATTAGACAGAGGGCAGCTAGTTTTGATGAATGGTCAAATACAGTTTGAGAGCTAAAAAGCCATTTAAAGGAATGATGCCTGCATAAAGTATCTCCATTTGATTCCTGCAATTTGCACCCTACAGACACACTGGATGATTTCTTGCTCATTGGTGGATGTCAGGACCAGACCTGTTCATATTGCTAACAATTTAGAAGTCTCTTACACTTGAATCTATAGGGTCCGAAAAGATGCAGACTACTTGGACAATTCTTAGACATTTTAGTCGGTCAATCCTAGTATTTCTGTACTGAGTAAGACTTTTCATTTGACCTTCATGCTTCAGCAGACTAGTACTGATACATGTACACTGAAAACAGTGGCATCCTCTCCAGACAAAGTGTGGCATCCACATTCATTTAAAAAAAAAAAAAAACTGCTTAAATATAAAACACAACCAGTCGAAGGAAAAAAAATTATACCCCCAAATAAATGACAAAATTAGTGTTTTCTTGTAGTCTATGAATACTGAAAATTTCAATTAACCATGTGAAAAGCCATCGAATGTGCCAGCACGATTTATATCCCAGACTAATGACCATCATCTGCATCCTATTTAGCTAATGAAGGTTTGGAACACTTATGGATAATTAAGAGAAAGCTGATGGGAGGAAATTCGAACCATGAAGAGATCAAATCTATTTATGTCTGCGTTTAAAACTAAATATATCTAATAGTTCACTCAATCAAGGCATAATGTCTGTTCATTGGGGATAAGATAGATGCTCATAAGTTAAGTAGCTATGTTAGCTCCTAAAACTTAAAATTCATAGCTCATTCACTCAATAAATATTTACTGAAAACAGTTAAGCACTTGACTACTACCGAAAGGTTGGTAGTTTGAACCCACCCAGAGGCGCCTCAGAAGAAAAGTCTGGCAATCTGCTTCCAAAAGGTTGAAGCCTTGAAAACCTTCTGGAGCACAGTTCTACTCTGCAACACATGGGTTTACCATGAGTCAGAATCAACCTGACAACAACTGGTTTGGTTTTTGTCTTTTTACTACGTGCCTACCCTTGTGGGTCAAAATGACACCACCATGATTCTCCTAACGCTTTTCCCACCACTTTTCCTCTTCTACCTCAATTATATATAGGTCTGGTTTTTCCTTTACCCAAGTAACTACCATCCATGTCCACCTGTCTGTCATGACAGACATGGTAAAACTGCAAGCCAGGGCATGACGGGAAAGTAGGGGGTACACAATAGGGCAGCTGGCTTTTTCTGGGACCTGGCAGAGCACCTCACGGGCAGGCCCCAGACTCATTAACAGGTGGGTATGCATGTGAGGAAGACAAAGGACTGCGAGAGGGAAGACAAAGACCTCATGTTCAGGGGTAGCCCAGAACAGGAATCAAGCTCAGTGCAGCTCTGCTGAATTTCACTGAACAGCTTACCAGTCATCTTATTCTACTCAAGTAGGTGACCTTAAAAGCCTCTCTCCCTACCCCTGCTGTATACTCAGACTTATGATTAGAATACATGGTGCTTCAAGGACACTCAGTCCTTATGTATGTCTAGGCTGAAAACTGGATCTATGCCTAGGATGAAAAAATGGCACAACTAGCTGGCAGGCATGTTTGCAGGCTCTAGAAGGGGGAAATCAACTGATGGTGACACCTCAATCTTAGGTGCACACTTTTGTTTCTTTGAGAACCCTCCCAATTCTGAAAGGAAGGCCAGGTGAAAGGCACCCGCCAAAACAGGGTCTACACATACCCAGTCAGGCAGAGCTTTATCTAAGCCACCACCACCACCACTAGCTGCCGTGGAGTTGATTCCAACTCACGGCAACCCTACGTGTGTCAGAGTAAAACTGTGCTCCGAAGTGTTTTCGATGGCTGATTTTGTTGGAAGCAGAATCACCAGGCCTTTCTTCCAAGGAACCTTGGGGTGGACTTGAACCTCTAACATTTTGGTTAGCAGCCAAGCATGTAAGCCACTTGCACCACCCAGGGACACCGGTGGTTCTCAAAACTTCGCATATGAGAATGAGCTAGAGGGCTCGTTAAAACACAGATTGCTAGGCCCCAATCCTACATGTTCTGATTCAGGTAGTATTGGATGGGGCTCAGGAATTTGAATTTCTAACAAGTTCCCAGGTGATGCTTATGCTCCTGGTCCAGGAACCACATCTAGAGAATGAGTGGTCTAAGGCATACCCAAAGTTAGCACAGACGATAACTATGCCTTCTATCACCTCGTCAAAAGAGAAATCGTCTTTGGCATTTCCAGAACATAATTTTAATTAATGACGACATGAATAATACTTTCTGACATTTATATAAAACTTGCAATTTCTGAAGCCCTTGACACACACTGTTACATATGAGTTTCCAAACAACCCTATAAGGTGGTTGTTCTCGTTAGTTGCCATTGATTCCAACTCATGGGGACCCCACATGTGTAGCGTAGAACTGCTCCATAGGATTTTCAAGGCTGTGGCCTTTCAGAAGCAGATCTCCAGGACTGTCTTCTGAGTTGCCTCTAGGCAGATTCGAACCACTGACCTTTGCAGCTAGTAGCCAAGGGCTTAACCGTTTGTGCTACCCAGAGACTTCGCCTTATGTTGTGGTTGTGAGGTGCTGTCAAGCTGGCTCCATAAGGTGGTTGTTATCAATCTCATTTTAGGATGAGCAGAAACAGACATTAAGTGACTTGCCCACATTTCTTACCTAGTAAGTGGTCAAGCTAGGATGCAAGCCATCAGCTGTCAGAAGAATTTCTAGGGCAGATTGTGCTATGAGCATTGTACTCTGAGATCATCAGAGTACAATATGATAACCGTTTAAAAAACTGACAAAGTGAGGTTTCTCTAGTCTCATAATATCAACGTTAAGTTTCTTTAGTAATAAATGAATACTAATTTCATCTTGCTCAGCATCATTTATAAAAGCTAAGGAGCCTTTTCACATTGAATTGTAAAAGAGATTTTAAAAGCTCTCTTGAAAGGGTTAGGTAGAACAGAAACTTATATATATGTTGTTATTAGCTGCCACCTAGTTGGCACCCAGACTCAGGGTGATCCCATACACAACGGGATCAGACCATTGTGTTCCACAGGGTTTTCATTTGTTGATTTTCAGAAGTAGATCACCAGGCCTTTCTTCCTAATCTTAGCCTGAAAGCTCTGCTGAAACATGTTCAGCATCACAGCTACATGCAAGCCTCCACTGAAGGATGGGCGGTAGCTGTGTTTGAGATGCATTGGCTGGTGATCAAACATGGGTCTACCACATGGAAGGCGAGAATTCTACCACTGAACCACCACTTCTCTTTCTCTCTCCTTCTCTCACTCTCTCTCTCTCTCTATATATATATATATACACACATATACATACACGTATATGCATATTGTCTCTCTATATATGTATGTATATGTACATATATATGTATTTTTTTTTCCAGGTGAAAAGTTAAAGTCAGCAGCAATTCTGAACCCTGGGAAGAAAATACTGTTGGGGGAAGAGGGGTACTCTTTAGTACCCTTCCTTTCCTGCAGGAAGTAGATCTTTGACACTTTCCACCAAGCAGGGAGACCTTCCTGCAGATAACCACTAGGAAGATCTGGCTCTGCAGGAAGCAGAAGGAATTCTGCAGTTTACACTCTGCACAGAGGGAAAATGATATGATCCTGGCAATGCCATCCAAAAAAGCCCCCAAGGACCCCATCCTCTTTGCTGCATCCTCATGTCCCTGACCTGGGGAGGAGGATCCTGCAAGACTAGAGAGACACTGTGCTCTGGGGAAAGGAGAGGAGGAGCTGTCAGAACATATTTCACGTACTTCACAGCAGCGTTTGAACGTGGCCTATTAGTGCCAGGAGGAGAGAGCAAAGCAGCAAAGAGCCTCGTAGAAGACACAACAAAATGTAACATATTTTGAGAAAAGGCACTACGTGGTAAGAGCTCCATCCCACAGGGTTACAGACCACATCTACCTAAAGCCACCAACACTGATACAACAAAAAAGGCTAGAGGCAGCAACTCAGGGTCATCCCGTTTTTTTTTTTCCCAGATCAGAGTTATCCTGATCTGACATTGTAAATGCTGAAGGGAAGAGGGATTGAAGGAACCAAGGCAAATAAGGGGAGGGACAGAATGCTTTCTATATACTTTGCCTTTAAAAGTATAGTGAGGAAGCTCTATGCTAAAATTCTAAGCATCTGTAATTTTTGAGTCAACAGCCACAATACTTGTAATAACAGGACTACATTAATAATTTTAAAAGTCTATTACTCAATATTTGGGAATTTGAAAGATCCTTTAGCTCTCTCCAGATCTCCCCTGTACCTTATACAAACCCCTTTTATAGAACTTATCACTCATGGTTTACTGTTCGTGGTTTATTGTACTGTAAGCTCATTGAGGTCAGAGACCAACTCTTAATCGTCTTTGTATTCTATATTTTAGCAGAGTGATGGGCAGAGTAACAAACACACAGTAGAGACTTTATAAATACTTACTGAATATTTAAGTGAATGAAGGAAGGGAGGCAGGGGGAAGAAAAAGAGGAGCAAGGGGGGTGGCCTGAAGGAGGCAAGCAGGAGTCAGGCCGGGAAAAAAAAGGAAGAGGAATGATAATATGAAGGAGTCCTGGTGGCACAACAGTTAAGCACTTGGTTGCTAACTGAAAGGTTAGCAGTTGGAACCCACTAGTGGTTCTGCAGGAGAAAAACCTGGCGATTTGCTCAGGTAAAGATTACAGCCTGGAAACCCTATGGGGCAGTTCTTCTCTGTCACAAAGCGTGCTGTGAGTTGAAAATCTACTCAACAGCACCTAATAGCAACAATGATAATGAGGGAACACCACACTATAGTGGAAATAGACCAGGAGACTATATTTATTGATCATCTATCACAGGGATGGGCAAATGTTTTCTATAAAGAAAGCCTTGGAAACCCTATGGGGTAGTAGAAACTGCCCTATAAGGTCACTATCAGTCGGAATCAACTTGACGGCAATGAGTTGGATATCATTTTCATGTGTCACAAAATAGTATTCTGGCTTTGATATTTTTCAACTTTTTAAAAATGTAAAAACCATTCTTAGTTTGCAGCCTGTACCAAAACAGGCAGTGGGACAGATTTTGCCTGCAGGCTATAGTTTGACAACCCCTGTGGTATAGATCTAGGAATTAGAAAAATCTGGCTTTAGTCCTGATTCCAAGAATTATTAGTCCTTAACCTTGGCTATATCACTGATTTTAGTTTTCAAAAGAACACAATAAACTCTTCCCTACTCACTTCAAAAGTTATTATAAGGATGAGATGAAAATCATATCATGTACTTTGTACATGATAACAATATTGATACTTTCATATGTTTAGCTCTATCTTACTCTTCAGAAATAAATAGTAACACTAACACTAAGGTGATGATCGATTGAGTCTGAGTCAAAGAGTCAGGGTGGGGCAGAAACAAACACATAAGCCCCTTCAATCAATGGCATGTTCAGATGGAATCAGTAAAATGATACACAAAATGTCTGCACGCACAAAAAAGGCTGCCAACAGCCAGAGGGCCTTCTGAGAGAAGCAGCAGCTCCAACTGCAAGTGTCCATTGTCTTTGGTCCAATTTGACCCTGGGCTTCTGCAGAGTCAAGAATTTCTTCTTTTAGGGAATGTTCTGGACTAGGAGAGACCTGCTGCTGACTATGTGTGCTATGTCTCAGTTCCCTATATAATCATTCTAGACAAACATTCATCAACCACTAAAACCCCTTTGCCATCTTGAGCCCATTTCTATCATGCCAATGGCTGACAAAGCCATAAATATTACCCTGTATGCAGAAATATCTTCACACTCACAGCCATAAAGAATTGGAACACAGCCACTGTGCTCTGTGGGGGCTGGACTTGAGCTCACAGCTCCAGATTTTCAGGTCTGGCACAAGGCAAAGCCAAATAAAGCACCAAGGAATAAAAAAAAGAGTTCACAGGAGGAAATGTCATTTTGCTAATACTGCACGGGGCTGTAGACCTCCCTGGAATTGAGTTATGCCATTGAGGAGCTGAAAGGATCCTTCCAAATTACTGGAGTAACATGCCATGGTCATAAATCCTTAGAAAATAGGGATTTTTCTCAAAATTAACGATTCCAGTTCTACTCTGTCCCTAAGACTGTACATTTCCTTGATATTGAGAGATATGTTGTCTCTAAATTTATTCTGAGTTCCTGACTCCTTATACTCTTGTTTAAGGTAACAAAATAGAATCCATATCCTTGATCAGCTCCTAGATGCTACCAATACCCATAGTCTCATCTTACTTGTTGCCTCCATCCCTATTCCCAACATTCCCCTACCACACCACCACCTTCTGTCTTCAAGAGAACAGAGATGGAAATCGATGATTACTGAGCATCTCTTAGCAACTTGCCACCCTTCTCCTAAAAGATGCTCACATAAAAGCATAGGTAGGCCAAATATGTCCCACTTGGAAACAGGGCAGCTTAACTGAAAGGGTATGGACTCAAATTCCAGCTCTGCCTATGTTATGTAGACTGGGGTTCATCACTTAAATTTTCTGAGTCTAAATTTTTTATCTGTAAAATGAAAACCAGACTATCCATCATATAGTGTTATTTAAGAACTTTAGACAATGTCGACCTTAATGATGTGGATGGAGTAAAGTTTTTTGGAACTTCGTTTGCTTATGTGGCACAATTCAAAATTCAAAATGAAAAGAAATAGCTGCAAACATCCGTTAAGAAACAGAATGTGGAATGTATGAAGTAGGACAATTGGAAGTGGTCAAAAATGAAATGGAACACATAAAGATTGATATCCTAGGCATTAGTGACCTGAAGTGGACTGGTATTGGTCCTTTTGAATTAGACAATCATATGGTCTACTATATTAGGAATGACAATTTGAAGAGGAATCATCAAAAAGAACATTTCAAGATCTATCCTGAAGTACAAAGCAGTCAGAGATAGGATAACATCCATATAGCTAAAGAAGGACCAGTTAATAGGACTATTATTCAAATTTACGCACCAAACACTAATGCTAAAGATGAAGAAATTGAAGATTTTCACCAGCTTCTGCAGTCTGAAACTGATAACACATGCAATCAAGATGCATTGAAAATTACTAATGATTGGAATACAAAAGTTGGAAACAAAAAACAAGGATCAGTAGTTGGAAAATACGGCCTTGCTAATAGAAATGATGCCAGAGACCACATGATAGAATTTTTCAAGACCAATAACTTATTCATCACAAATACCATTGACAACAACATAAACAGCAACTATACACATTGACCTCACCAGATGGAACACACAGAATCAAATCAAGTACATCTGTGGAAAGAGACTATGGAGAAGCTCAGTATCATCAGTCAGAACAAGCCCAGGGACCAATTGAAAAACAGACCATCAACTGCTTACATGCAAGTTCAGGTTGAAGCTGAAGACAATTAAAACAAATCCAGAACAGCCAAAGTACAACCTTGAGTATATCCCACCTGAATTTAGAGACCATCTCAAGAATAGATTTGACAGAAAAAGAGCTGAACAGATGATTTCAAAGGGCAGCTCGAGAAGACAAAGTATTATAATGAAATATGCAAAGACTTGGAGTTAGAAAACCAAAAGGGAAGAACAGACCATAATGTGAAGGAAAATTTCAAGCCTCAAGTTGCAATATTGAAGAATTCTATGGGCAAAATACTAAACAACACAGCAGGCATTAAAAGAATTAAAAGAAGGAATACACAGAGTCACTATACCAAAAATAATTGGCCAATGTTCAACCATTTCAGGAGGCAGCATATGACCAAGAACTAACGGTATTGAAGGCACTGGTGAAACACAAGGCTCCAGGAACTGACGGAATACCAACTGAGATATTTCAACAAATGGTTGCAATGCTAGAAGCACTCACTGATCTATACCAAGAAATTTGGAAGAGAGCTAGCTGGTCAACTGACTGGAAGAGATTCATATACGTGCCTATTCCAAAGAAAGGTGATCCAACAGAATGTGGAAAGTATCGAACAATTTAATTAATATCACACGAAAGTAAAATTATGCTGAAGATAATTCAAAAATGGTTGGAGCAGTACATTGACAGGGAACTGCCAGAAATTCAGGCCTGATTCAGAAGAGGATGTGGAATAAGGTATATCATTGCTGATGTCAGGTAGATCTTGGATGAGAGCAGAAAACACCAGAAAGATGTTTACCAGTATTTTATTGACTATGCAAAGGCATTCAACTGTGTGAATCATAACAAATTGTGGATAACATTGCAAAGAATGGAAATTTCAGAACACTTAATTATGTTCATGTGGAATCTGTACATAGACCAAGAGGCAGGCACTGGAACAGGACAAGGGGATATTGCATGGTTTAAAATCAGGAAAGATGTGTATCAGAGTTGTATCCTTTCACCATATTTATTCAATCTGTATGCTGAGCAAATAATCCAAGAAGCTGGACTATATGAAGGAGAATGAGGCATCAAGATTGGAGGAAGACTCATTAACAACCTTTGATATGCAGATGACACAATCTTGCTTGCTGAAAGCGAAGGGGACTTGAAGCACTTACTGATGAAGATCAAACACTACAGCCTTCAGTATGGATTACACCTCAATATAAATAAAACAAAAATCCTCACAACTAGACCAATAAGCAACATCATGATAAATGGAGGAAAGACTGAAGTTGTCAAGGATTTCATTTTACTTGGATCCACAATCAACACCCATGGAAGCAGTAGTCAAGATACCAAAGGACGTTATTATTATTACATGGCCAATCTGCTGCAAAAGACCTCTTTAAAGTGTTAAAAAGCAATGATGTCACTTTGAGGACTAAGGTGCGCCTGACCCAAGCCATGGTGTTTTCAATTGCCTCATATGCATGTGAAAGCTGGACAATGTATTAGGAAGACCAAAGAAGAATTGATGCCTTTGAATTATGGTGCTGGCAAAGAATACTGAATATACCATGGACTGCCAGAAGAACGAACATGTCTGTCTTGGAAGAAGTACAGGCAGAATGCTTCTTGGAAACGAGGATGGCAAGGCTTCATCTCATGTACTTTGGACATGTTTGTTATCAGGAGGGACCAGTCTCTGGAGAAGGACATCATGCTTTGTTAGGTAGAGGGTCAGCAAAAAAGAGGAAAACCTTCAACAGGTTGGACTGACACAGTGGGCTGCAACAATGAGCTCAAACACAGCAACAATTATGAGGATGGCACAGGACCAGGCGGGGTTTCATTCTGTTGTACATAAGATCACTGTGAGTGGGAATTGACCCGACGGCACCTAACCACAACAAAAAGAACAACAACATGCTCAATAAATAGCAGCTATTACAATTATTTCCTGAATGATGCAAAAGGTTTTGCACCATTCTTGGCTACTAGCCAAAATTTTGGAAGGTTGAGTGCACCCAGAGGTGCCTCAGAAGAAAAATTAGCCATTGACAATCAGCCATTATGGACAGTTCTACTCCAACACACATGGAGTCACGTTGCAATTGACTCAACAGCATCTGGTTGGTTGGTATTATTATGTTCTCCAGCTCTGTCTCCAACCACACCTAATTTACAGAGTTCACAAATGCCTATATATAGGGATGTGCAACCCAAGCACAGAATGTTAGATGGGGAAGCACCGAAAAGCTACAAGCTTACTTGAAACTGGAGTTCTAGACCAATAAGCTGTTGAGAGCAAGGAGTATGGATTGGCCCTCTATTCTCTCAAATGATCTTTAGATTATTACATACTCTTAAAGTTTTATTCTCCTAGTTAAACTAGATGGATAATAACTTATACTAGGAATACTATACAGTAACTGAGAAGAAAGAAAAGTGTTATGGATGATCATTTTGAACATACACCCAACACAAACACTGAGGGTTATGCCTGCAAATCTGCATTATTGAGAAGAACATTCCAGGAAGCTTCCATGGGTTCACTCCAGAAAAACTAAACAAAACATGATCTTTCCTGCAATAAGAGCTAGAACAGTATCAGAAAAAAAAGAAAAGAAAGAAGGGGGGAGGGAGGGAGGGAGGAAGGAAGAAAAAAATTAAATCGTCTTTTAACTTGAAAAAGTAAATTTCACCCAGCTAAAACAACAAGAAACCTTACTTTATAACCACAGTTACTTTCTGAGGTTTAAAAAGGACATTGATATCAAGCCTACCTGTGGTGGCTTGATTATGAGATTCCCTCCTTCAAACTTCTTAAGAAAGATGAGAATGAACCTGATGGCCAGCCTTGGACAGTGGAGTCGAAGGTGCTGAATGCTGGGAGGGATTCTTAGCATGGGGGAGGGGGTGGGAAGGATATTTTTTTATCATAAGGCTCTTAACACATTTTTCATTTTTTCTTTTTCTTTTCCATAGTCATTCCTTGTACTAATATATGCCTAAATAGATGAGTCTTTAAAAAAAAAACAAAAAACCACCATCTATGTTAATGTTTAGTTCAAGCTAGTGAAACACTAATGTGTAAATTTGTAAGTGGGTAGGAGATAGGGAGAAGGTAAAGGAAAAGACACATTTCCATAATTATCAGCTATTACAAATCATTTAAATGGACGCACAACAGGAATGGAGGTTGCAAGGCCCAATGTGATGGGTTCCTGTGTAAAAGCCCAGCACTGTCATCAGTAAATGAATGGTGATGTGCCATTATCTCGGACACTCTGAGTGATGGTTTGACAGGAAATCAATGGCTACGCAATTTTACTGCTCACGAGAAATAAAAATAAGAATGTCTGGCTTGCCATAAGCACATTTCATAATTAGAGCACTGACAGATGCAGTCCCTATCCTAGTTCTAAACTGCTGCATCTTCATTTCTTCAGAGTTTATTTCGAGTTCCACCTGCACAAGAGCTCCAAGTGCAAGGCTAACAAGAGATGATTAAAGTGTTCCCCAAGGCTTGGGGAAATCCCATCCTTTTTTTTTTTTTTTTTTTTTCATTCCTTTCCAGCTGCCCTGGGACCATTTATTCAACAAACATTATTGAGCACTTATGTTTCAGGCATTAGCCTGGTTACTGCTGGGAGTACAGAGATGAATGAGATATGACGCGTGCCTCCAAGAGATGACAAGCAAATGTGTGAAGCGTTCACATTCTTTGGAGAAGCTCTTCTGAGTTCTGTCTTTGGTTTTACTCTCTTTCAGGTCTTCTTTCTTTCCTGTGCAATCTCTTCTTTCTTTGTGCCATTCTGTACCTTGTACATACATACGTCTATAAAACAGTCTTTTTGACATTGTATTTCATTTATTTGGCTATGTTCCTCTCAGAGAATTCTTTGACAGCAGGGACCCGCCATACTCATAACCCTATTCTGAATGCCTGACACAGTAGAAAAGGGGCAGTGGTGGCTCAGTGGCAGAATTCTCACCTTCTGTGCAGGAGACTCTGTTTCAATTCTCAGCCGGTGCACCTCACGCACAGCCAGCATCCATTTGTCAGTGGAGGCTTGTGTGTTGCTACGATGCTGAATAGGTTTCAGTGGAGCTTCCAGACTAATGCAGACTAGGAAGAAAGGCTTGGCAATCTACTTCTGAAAATCGGCCAATGAAAACCCCACGGATCTGGTCTCAGGGAACATAACAGTTTATAAAGACAATGTTCTACATTCTACCTTGGTGAGTAGTGTCTGGGCTCTTAAAAGCCTGTGAGCAGCCATCTAAGATACTCCACTGGTCTCATCCCTTCGGGAGCAAGGGAGAATGAAGAGAACAGGATACAAGGAAAAGATTAGTCCGAAGGACTAATTGTCCACAGCTACCAAGGCCTCCACCGGACTGAGTCCAGTACAGCTAGATGGTGCCCGGCTACCACCACTGACTGCTCTGACCAGGATCACAACAGAGGGTTCTGGACAGAGCTGGAGAAGGATGTAGAACATAATTCTAACTCACAAAAAAAAGACCAGATCTACTGGCCTAAAGGAGACTGGAGAAACCCCGAGAGTATGGCCCCCAGACACCCTTTTAGCTCAGTGATGAAGTTATCTCTGAGGTTCACCGTTCAGCCTGGTAGTGGACAGCGCCATAAAACCAGATGAGACTAATGAGGTACAGTAGTCCAGTGGCAACAGCCAGAAGGCAGCTAGGGAACCAAAGTTTGAGTAAGGATATTGTTAATGTGTTGTTGTTATTATTGTTAACCATTGTCATAGGGCAACATTTGTAGTAGCTGTTAAATGAGAAACTATTTTGTTCTGTAAGCCTTCATCTTAAGTGAGAATAACAGCACAACTAGAAGAGCATAGTCAATGTCACTGAACTGTGCATGTAGAAATTTTTGAAACGGTGTATCTTTGGCTATGTGTATTTTCACAAAAAAAAAAGGTTGAGAAGTTAGAGGGTTGACATGTTGTGGGGTTGTTAACCAATGTCATAAAACAATATGTGTACTACTGTTTCATGAGAAACTATTTGTTCTGTAAGCCTTCACCTGAAGTACAATTTAAAAAAAAAGAAAACCCCATGGATCACGATTCAATCCCTTTGTATATGGGGTCACTATGAGTCAGGGACCAATACGAAGGCAGCTAACAACAGAGTAGATATTAAAAAAAAAAAAAAAAAAAAAAGATTTGTTGAATTTGAAGATAATCCATCCACTCCCATGGCTTCAAATCTACCTATATGATGATCATTCTATATGTATACGCCCATCCTTGATCCCCACCTCACCCCATCACAAGTTTCAAATTCATTATTTCCAATTGCCTACTAAATATCTCCACTGCCATGTTCCACAGGCACCTACAACTTGACTTGTTCAAAACTGAATGCATTACATTTCCTCATTCCAAATCTGTCTCTGATTGTTTATATTTTGGTTAATGTTTGAAACCATCTATTCACTTTTCAACCACAAACCTCAATGTCTTTTTTGACTCTTCTCTCTTCCTCACCCACCACATCCTATTGATTCTACCACAGAAAGCTTTCTCAAATCATACTTTCTTTTCCCATTGCCCTTGCCACTGCCTTAGTTCAAATTCTGTCTCCTTTTACTTAATTTCCACGAGGTTTCAATGTCACAGTCCATCCTCCATACGATCAGAATATCTACCTAAAACAAATTCAATTCTGCAATTTGCCAGTTTAAAGATCTCTCCTGGCTCCATAACGCCTATAAGAATATAACCTTGCTACTAAGCATGGTGTCTGCTGACAATCTGACCCAAACCTTATTTCGTCAGGCTAGATTCTGACCCTGTCCACTACATATCCTATAAGCTAGTCACAGGAAATGTTCATTGTTCTCTGAATAAGCCAGGAAGACCTTGAAGTCTGTGCACACAGAGTACTATTATATTCCCTCTGCCCAGAAATTCCTTCTCCTAATCACCTGGCCAATGCCTGCAAACATTTCCATGACTCCTTCAGAAGCAGTTAGTGGTTTGTCTCCCTGTGCTCCTAAAGCCCTTCATTCTCATGTATTTTATAGTATCTTATATCGGTCTCGCTAGCTAGACTGCAACTTCAGTAAGTGCTTGAGAAGGCAACTTACACAGTAAATGGTCAATGAAAGATTGATAAATAAATGAATTGATCAATAATTTAATACTGTAAAGTTGATCAGAGGTACAGATTGAGGTACCAACTATATAGAGGAGTAGTTGAAGCCACAATAGTGATTGAGATTGCTTATGAAAATAAATAATGATAGACAATGCAAAATGGTACAACCATTTTGGAAAATGATATGTGCTTCCTTAGAAAGCTAGAAACAGAAATACCATATGATCCAGCAATCCCACTCCTAGGAATATATCCCATAGAAATAAGAGTTGTCACACGAATAGACATATGCACACCCATGTTCATGGCAGCATTGTTCACAATAGCAAAAAGATGGAAACAACCTATATGCCCATCAACAGATGAATGGATAAACAAACTATGGTAAATACACACAATGGAATACTACACAACGATAAAGAACAATGATGAATCTGCGAAGCATCTTACAACATGGATGAATCCGGAGGGCGTTATGCTGAGTGAAATAAGTTAATCACAAAAGGACAAATATTGTATGAGACCACTACTGTAAAAACTCATGGAAAGGTTTACACACAAAATGAAACTATCTTTGATGGTTACGAGGGAGGGGAAGGGTGGGGAGGGAAAAACACTAAATAGACAACAGATAAGTGGTAACTTTGGTGAAGGGTAACACAGTACATAATACTGGGGAAGCCATAACAACATGTCCAAGGCATGGTCATGGAAGCTCCATAGACATATCCAAACTCCCTCAGGGACCTAATTACTGGGCTGAGAGCTGTGGGGACCATGGTCTCGGGGAACACCTAGCTCATTTGGTATAATATGGTTTATAAAGAAAATGTTCTACATTCTACTTCCGTGAGTAGTGCCTGGGGTCTTAAAAGCTTGTGAGTGGCCATCTAAGATACTCCACTGGTCTCACCCCATGGAGCAAGCAAGAATGAAGAAAACCAAAGACCCAAGGGAAAGATTAGTCCAAAGGACTAATGGACTGCAACTACCATAGCCTCCACCAGACTGAGTCCAGTACATCTAGATGGTACCCAGCTACCGCCACTGATTGCTCTGACAGGGATCACAACAGAGGGTCCTGGTCAGAGTTGGAGAAAAATATAGAACAAAATTCAAACTCACAAAAAAAGACCAGACTTACTGGCCTGGCAGAAACTGGAGAAACCCTGAGAGTATGGCCCCCAGACACCCTTTTAGCTCAGTAGTGAAGTCACTCCTGAGGTTCACCCTTCAGCCAAAGATTAGACAGGCCCATAAAACAAAACGAGACTAAA
>NW_004444041.1:1668938-1679214 GCF_000243295.1 Trichechus manatus latirostris | reverse complement strand
CAGAGCTGGAGAAAAACGTAGAACATAATTCTAACTTGCAAAAAAAGACCAGACTTACTGGCCTGATAGAGACTGGAGAATCTCCAAGAGTACAGCCCCCGGACACCCTTTTAGCTCAGTAATGAAGTCCCTCCTGAGGTTCACCATTCAGCCAAAGATTAGACAGGCCCATAAAACAAAACGAGACTAAAGGGGCACACCAGCCCAGGGGCAAGGACTAGAAGGCAGGAGGAGACAGAAAGCTGGTAATAGAGAACCCAAGGTCAAGAAGGGAGAGTGTTGACATGTCATAGGGTTGGCAACCAATGTCACCAAATAATAAGTGTACTAATTATTTGATGAGAAGATAGTTTGTTCTGTAAAACTTGATCTAAAGTACAATTATATATATATACATATTAGCAATAAAAAAAAGAAAGAAAAAAATGTATAATGATAAGAAATAAGGGACTGGGACAAACAGCCAGGCAGCAGAGATATTTATTATAACAGAAGTGAAAGAACTCATCCAAAAACCCATTGCCATCTAGTCAATTCGGACTCATAGTCACCCTATAGGAAAAAAGTAGAACCATAGGGTTTCTAGGGAGTATTTGGTGGACTCAAACTGCCTACCTTTTGGTTAACAGCCAAACGCTTAATCACTGTGCCATCAGGACTTAGTTCAAATTGTCTCCTCTTACTTAATCTTTTTTACCAGATTTCAACGTTGCAGTCCATCCTCCATATTGCTATCAGAACATCTACCTAAAACAAATTTGGTTCTGCAATTTGCCAGTTTAAAGATCTCTCCTGGCTCCATAATGCCGACAAGAATATGACCTTGCTTCTAAGCATGGTGTCTGTTGACAATCTGACCCAAACCTTATTTCATCAGGCTAGATTCTGACTCTCTCCACTACACACCCTGAGAGAAGAACCATCTAAAGATATGAGAAAAAAAAAAGTCAGAGGAATAGGAGAAAAAACAGATTAGAGTGTTATCACAGAAGCAAGCCGAAGCATTTCCTGGCAGAAATATTCAGAACTATAATCTCCTGCTGTGTGCTCCCATCTCATGCCATACTTATTCCTATCATAGTGCTGATCACAGTGTTGTTGTTGTTCTTGTTAGATGTTGTTAGAGTCAGCCCCTGACTCACAGTGACCACATGTGTTATAGAACAGAATAGCTCCATCGGGTTTTCTTGGCTATAATCTTTACAGAAGCAGTTCTTAAGGCCTTTCTTCCATGGAGCCACTGGGTGAATTTGAACTGCCAACCTTTAGTTTAGCAGCCTATTGCAAACGGTTTGCAATCTGTAACCCTGATAGAATATTAGTTCTTCAAGGACAAGGACTCTATTTTATTGACAGCATGTTCTCAGCACCTAGCACAGTGTATGGTACATAGTTGGTGTTCAGTAAATATTTGTTGAAGAAGAAATAAATGCTTAAATAAATGAGTGAAATGCAGCCAAGAAATCATATAAAGATTCAAGGATGTCCCCCTGGTTTTAGTAGTCAGAAATACACTAGCTGACCTCTATTTTTGCGTTTTACCCCAGGGCATATACCCATATAACTCTCACTGGTTTCACATCATAAGTTTCAAGAATTTGAGATAAAATGAAAAGCCGATGGCCGTCATTGGGCCTTCCTCCCAGAGTGATCACAGTGAAGATGGATGGACAGTTCTGAATAGGTGTAAATAGGTTTTATCTGAGAGTTTTCACCAAATAGCACATAATAGAGCCATTATGTCCCATAAGAGATGGAAAGTCAAATACATTGTTTCAAAATTGCATCAGCAAATAGCATTATCCTTAAGTCAAGGCAATTTTACAGAATTGTAATCAACTCATCTCTTACAGTGAGCTTGAATTTTGGCTGTTATTTCCTGCACATGCTATAAGTATATGCCTTCTATTTGAGGAATCATTACAAAAGGGGAAAACAGATTATTTATCATCATAAGCCCCAAGTTGCTGATACAAAGGGAATATTTTGATGATTCAATCCCTAGACAAATGAATGGGACAGAACTTCTGACAGATTGCTAATGGTTTGCTTTTTGATTTACAAATGAGAGGAACTAGAAACAAGGAGGATTGAAAATGGAAAATATAAAAACAATCTGTAGAAAACAAGTGTCCTTCAGAATAGAGATGGGGAATTGGAAGGAAACATTTCAGCAAGAGTCCCTTGGTGGTGCAAATGGTTAACATGCTCAGCTGTTAAATGAAAGGTTGGAGGTTCAAGTTCACCCAGAGGTACCTCAGAAGAAAAGCGAGTGATCTACTTCCAAAAAATCAGCCACTGAAAACTCCATGGAGCACAGTTCTACCCTGACACACATGGAATCGCCCTGAGCGAGGAAGGACTCTACGGCAACTGTTTATATTATATTTAAGCAATTTCTCGGAGTTCCTGGGAACTGAAATTCGGCTGCTCAGGGCCTGTGCAAACAGAATGACGATCAGTAAAAGGCCTTCTCTCTCTAGAGGCCCTTCTTGACTTCACCAATGAGTGCCATTTGCACACCCAGGACTATCTAAGTAAAGAAGGTATAGGAAAGGAATTAGCCCGTTGTTTCTCAGCTTGCCCCTTGGGGAGTTAAGGAAAGTTGACTTTATCATTGTACCATGGTAGAAAGAGTTTAAGATTTGTAGTCAGAAATACACTGTTTCAAACAGTGACCCATAGTAGCAGTATGACTTTGTACAAGTTACTGAATTTTTTGGGTCTCAAGTTTCCTCATCTCAAAATGGAAACAATAAAGCCCACTTCACAATGTCATGAGGATTAACTAAGATCATTATGCAAAGTATGTAGCTCAGACATCTGGTGGGCAATTCAATAAATGTTCTCTCTTCCGTTCTCAACTCCTTACAAAAATTAAACTAAAAAAAAGAAATTAATCTGTCAAACAACTTTTAAGGCAGCCCTGAATTCTGATAACTTAAAATAGATAAATTATAACATCAGATAGAGTATTTGATCATATAGAAAGACATCATTGATTATAAGGCAGATCAGGAAGAGAGAAAAAAAAGCTGCCAATTATAATTGTATGTTTCCATTGGTTACATGAAGCATCACGATTTCAAAAGTGCTAAAATTGAAAATATATGCATCATGTTGTTGTTGCTGTTAGGTGTGGTAAAGTCAGTTCTGACTCATCGCCACCCTATGTACAACAGAACAAAACACTGCCCGATCCAGTGTCATGCTCACAATCATTGCCGTTTTTGAGTCCCTTGCTGCAGCCACTGTGTCAATTCATCTTATTGAGGATCTTCCTCTTTTTCAGTGACCCTATACTTTACCAAGCATGATGTCCTTCTCAAGGGACTGGTTGCTCCTGATAATATGTCCAAAGTACATGAGACAATTCTCGCCATCCTCCCATCCAAGGAGCATCCAGCTGTACTTCTTTCAAGACAGATTTGTTCATTCTTCTTGCAGTTCAGGGAATATTCAATATTCTTCACTAACACCATAGTTCAAAGGCATCAATTCTTCAGTCTGCCTTATTCATTGTCCAGCTTTCGCAGACATATGAGACAATTGAAAATACTACGGCTTGGGTCAGGAACACCTAAGTCCTCGAAGTGACATATTTGCTTTTTAACACTTTAAAGAGGTCTTTTGCAGCAGATTGGCTCAATGGAATACATAGTTTGATTTCTTGACTGCTGCTTCCATGGGCGTTGATTGTGGACCCAAGTAAAATGAAATCCTTGACGACTTCAATCTTTTCTCCGTTTATCATGATGTTGCTTACTGGTCCAGCTGTGAAGATTTTTGTTTTCTTTATGATGAGGTGTAATCCATACTTAAGGCTGTAGTGTTTGATCTTCATCAGTAAGTGCTTCAAGTCCTCTTCACTTTCAGCAAGCCAGATTGTGTCATCTGCATATCAAATGTTGTTAATGAGTCTTCCTCCAACCCTGATGCCTCATTCTTCTTCAAAGTCCAACTTTTCAGATTATTTGCTCAGCATACAGATTGAATTAGTATGGTGAAAGAATACAACCATGATTCACATCTTTCCTGATTTTAAACCACGCAGTATCCTCTTGTTCTGTTCGAACAACTGCCTCTTGTTCTATGTACAGGTTCCTCATGAGCACAATTAAGTGTTCTGAAATTCCCATTCTCTGAAATGTTATCCATAATTTATCGGGATCTGCATAGTCAAATGTCTTTGCATAGTCAATAAAACACAGCGAAATATCTTTCTGGTATTCTCTGCTTTCAGCCAAGATCCATCTGACATCAGCAATGATATCCCTCATTCCATGTCCTCTTTTAAATCTGGCTTGAATTTCTGGCAGTTCTCTGTCAATGTACTGCTCCAATGGTTTTTGAATCATCTTCAGCATAATTTTACTTGCATGTGACATTAATGATACTGTTCGATTATTTTCAAATTCTGTTGGATCACCTTTCTTTGGAATGGACATAAACAAGGATCTCTTCCAGTCGGTTGGCCAGGTTGCTGTCTTCCAAATTTCTTAGCGTAAACAAGTGAGCACTTCCAGCATTGCTTCTGTTTGTTGAAACATCTCAATTGGTATTCCATCAATTCCTGGAGCCTTATTTTTCACTAATGCCTTCAGTGCAGCTTGGACTTCTTCAATACCATCAGTTCTTGATCGTATGTTTGTTCAGCCTGAAATGGTTGAACATTGACTGCTTCTTTTTGGTACAGTGACTCTGAGCATTCTTCTTTCTTCTTTTGATGCTTTCTGCATTGTTCAATATCTTGCCCATAGAATCCTTCTAATCCTTGTAACTCGAGGCTTGGATTTTTTCTTCAGTTCTTTCAGCTTAAGGAATACCAAGCATGCTCTTCCCTTTTGGTTTTCTGACTCCAGGTCTTTGCACATTTCATTATAATACTTTACTTTGTCTTCTTGAGCGCCCTTTGAAATCTTCTGTTCAGCTCTTTTATTACTTCTTCCATTTGCTTTAGCTACTCTACTTTCAAGAGAAAGTTTCAGAGTCTCTTCTGACATTCATTTTGGTCTTTTTTTTTTTCTTTCCTGTCTTTTTAATGATCTTCTGCTTTCTTCATGTATGATGTCCTCGATGTCATTCTACAACTTATCTGGTCTTCAGTCATTAGTGTTCAATGCATCAAAACTATACTTGAGATAGTCTCTAAATTCACGTGGGATATACTCAAGGTTGTATTTTGGCTCTCATGGACTTGTTTTAATTTTCTTTAGCTTCAACTTGAACTTGCATATGAGCAACTGATGGTCTGTTCTGCAGTTGGCCCCTGGCCTTGTTCCTACTGATGATGTTGAGCTTCTCTATTGTCTCTCTCCACAGATGTAGTTGATTTGATTCCTATGTGTTCCATCTGGCAAGGTCCACGTGAATAGTTGTTGTTTATGTTGTTGAAAAACAGCATTTCCAATGAGTAAGTTGTTGGTCTTGCAAAATTCTATCATGAGATCTCCACTGTCATTTCTATCACCAAGGCCATACTTTCCAAGTACTGACTGTTCTTCTTTGTTTCCAGCTTTCATGTTCTGATCACCAGTAATTATCAATGCATCTTGATTGCATGTTTGACCAATTTTAGACTGCAGAAGTTGGTAAAAATCTTCAATTTCTTCATCTTCAGCATTAGTAATTGGTAAATTTGAATAACAGTCATATTAACTGATCTTCCTTGTTAATATCCATAGGATTAATATCCATATGCCTATAAGGATAACCAGTTAATGTGCATCATAAAATCAATGAAACCCAGTAAGTGTCTAGCATTCTAGAAAAGCTTGAAGATACAACAGAAGCAAAAACCAGGAAACAAAGAGACGCATATTTTCCTCTGGGGCTCAATCTTTTTATCTTGAGATGAAAAAAAAAACATCTCACAAAGGTGTTGGTCAGAGTCAGGTTAATTGCTCGATTGGGAGTTCCTTTAAATATCAGTGTTTATACCAGTGACTGGAACTATGCAAATAGCGTTTCAGGGAAAGGCATATGGAAGAAGGAAAGAGGATTCTAGAAGTTTTTACTATAGCTTTTCAAAAATCATATTCCCTCCTTTTTTATGTCCATCTTACACTTTTTTATATTTGAGTTTAACTATTCAACATGCTTGGTTCTAAATCTAAAAGGACACTAAATAGTAGTTCTCTAGGCTTGTAGAACAACACTAATGCTGAGCTCCCCTGAACTTAGTTATGTAAGCTACAGCGACATTTAGTGGTATCTCCCTCAAATTGCAACCAAGTGGCCCAAAGGGGCAGGACAACTGCTTGGATAGAATGACTCAGCAAAATTCTCCTTTATCACATTGTGAATGAGGTCACTATAATCTTGCCTAACAGAGGTTACAAAGAGTTCTTGTGGAGGTGGTACTAGAGGTGGCAGCAGCTAATATCATTGCAATCTTCTATTTTATATAGTTCGGAATTTTCTACATATCCTCTACTTCATGATAAAATCACAGCATTTGAAAAGACCCTAGAGTTTATCTAATCCAATTCTCTTATTTGCAGATTATGAAACTGTGATCTATAAAGGCTAGACCAAAACCATGCAGCTAGGTAGGGATAGACCCAGGCCTTGAACCAGACCACCCAATTCAGAGTTCATTGCTCCTTCAATTAAATTACTTTGCTACTCATAAAATACAGATTAGAGCACTGGCTATACATTTTTCAGCACTCATTCATTGAGTGCTTGATATGTGTTCAAGAGTATTAAAAAGACATTTACAGTTCTGTCAGAAAGTTTAATATGAATTAGACATTGGTACATGAACAACTCAATTCCAATAGAATGTGGAAATTATCAAACAATATCATTAATATTACATGCAAGTAAAATTTTGCTGAAGATAATTCAAAAGCAGTTGCAGCAGTACATCGATAGGGAACTGCCAGAAATTCAAGTCTAATTCACAAGAGGACATGGAACAAGAGATACCATTGCTGATGTCAGATGGCTCTAAGCTGAAGCAACAAATACCAGAAAGATGTTTACCTGTGTTTTATTGACTATGCAAAGGCATTTGACTCTATGGATCATGATAATTATGGATAACACTTCAAAGAATGAGAATCCAGAACACTTAATTGTGCTCATGTGGAATCTGTACATAGACAAAGAGGCAGTTGTTCGAACAGAACAAGGGGATACTACATGGTTTAAAGTCAGGAAAGGTGTGCGTCAGGGTTGTATCCTTTCAACATACTTACTCAATCTGTATGCCAAGCAAATAATCCAAGACGCTAGACTATATAAAGAAGAATGGGACAGCAAGAGTGGAGGAAAAATAATTAACAACCTGCAATATGCAGATAACACAACCTTGCTGAAAGCGAAGAGAACTGGAAGCACTTACTGATGAAGATCAAAGATTACAGCCTTGAGTACAGATTATACCTCAACATAAAGAAAACAAAAATCCTCACAACTGACCATAAGCAACACCATGATAAATGGAGAAAATACTCAAGTTGTCAAGGATTTCATTTTACTTGGATCCCCAATCAACACCCACAGAAGCAGCAGTCAAGAAATCAAACAACGTATTACATTGAGCAAATATGCTGCAAAAAACCTCTTTCAACTATTAAAAAGCAAAGATGTCACTTTGAGGACTAAGGTACACTTCACCCAAGCTATGGTATTTTCAGTTGCTTCATATGAAGGTGAAAGCTGGACAATGAATAAGGAGGATAGAAGAATCGATGCCTTTGAATTATGATGTTGGTGAAGAATATTGAATATACCATAGGCTGCAAGAAGAATGAACTAATCTGTCTTGGAAGAAGTACAGCCAGATTTCTTCCTAGAAGCAAGGATGGCAAGACCTCGTTTCACGTACTTTGGACATGTTATCAGGAAGGACCAGTCCCTGGAGAAGGACATCATGCTTCGTAAAGTAGAAAGTCAGCAAAAGAGAGGAAGACCCTCAGTGAGATGGACTGACACAATGGCTGCAACCATGCAGCATAGTAATGATTGTGAGGATGGCGCATGACAGGGCAGTGTTGTACACAGGGTTGCTATGAGTTGGAACCAACTCAATGGCACCTAACAACAACATGAAAAAACAAAGTCAATGAAAACAAATAATTAATAATTTATATACCTCTTACTACCTTATGAGAAAGAAGCCCTGGTGGCACGCAGTTAAGTACTCGGCTGCTAACTGAAGCATTGGTGGTGCAAACCCACCCAGAGGCTCCTCAGGAGAAAGACCTGGTGATCTACTTCTGTAAAGATTATAGCCTAGGAAGCCCTACAGGGCAGTTCTACCCTGTCACATGGGGTCAGTATGAGTCAGTATAGACTCAACAGCACCGAACAACAACATCAATAACAACCTTATGAGATGCATACAGTTATCCCCACTTTACAGATGTAGAAATTAAGGCACAGAGAGTTCCTGGTAATTACTAACTCCAAAGAAAACTAAAAGCTACACAGGAAAGTAAATCATAATATACTCAGCTATAAATGATAGTAACATAGGCACAAAAATGGAAACCAAAAATTTATAAAATAACCATATTTGGAAGACAAAAGAGAAAGTTGTGTTGGGAAGTAGGCAGTGGGGCAAGCGAAAATTGTGACTGTAAGAAAACTATATTATCAGTTTCTATAATAAGTATTAACAGAAAGTGTCTTAGTCATCTAGTACTGCTATAACAGAAATACCACAAGTGGATGGCTTTAATAAAGAGAAATACATTCTCTCACAGCCTAGGAGGCTAGAAGTCATGGTTCCAGCTCCAGGGCAAGGCTTTCTCTCTCTGTTGGCTCTAGGGGAAGGTCCTTGTCAATCAATCTTCCCCTGGTCTAGGAGCTTCTCTGCGCAGGGACCCTGGGTCCAAAGGATGCGCTCCCCTCCTGGTTCTTAATTCTTGGTGGCATGAGGTCCCACTCCCTTCTGCTTGATTCTCTCTTTTATATCTCAAAAGAGATTGACTCAAATACAACCTAATCTTATAGACTGAGTCCTGCTGGATTAACATAACTGCCTCTAACCCTACCTCTTAAAATCA
Source organism: Trichechus manatus latirostris (assembly GCF_000243295.1). Taxonomy (NCBI): domain Eukaryota; kingdom Metazoa; phylum Chordata; class Mammalia; order Sirenia; family Trichechidae; genus Trichechus; species Trichechus manatus. The sequence continues at coordinate 1,670,194 of NW_004444041.1, read as the reverse complement.
TAGAGGTAGAATTTACACCACATATGAAAATCACATCAGATCACAAAATGGTAGACAATCACACAATACTGGGAATCATGGCCTAGCCAAGCTAACACATATTTTGGGGGGACATAATTCAATCCACAACAGAAAGTATCTAAAAATTAAAACAAAAATAAAAATTTAAACATAGAGATGTGAAGAGAAATCCAGATGAGAAAGCTAAGAGAGTTGAAGTGGTTGCCTGTGGAAAGTAGATATGAAGAGTGTGGAGAACTAGGATGCAGTACTGCTATTTTTAACTAAAAGGCTTATCAAACTATTTGACTCTTTAAAACATGTACATTTATAATATGACAAAAAAAATCAAATTAAAAAATTAAGATGTATAATTTGAAGAGACTTAATAAAGTTAAGTCACTAAAAAATATTGTTTAAAATTACGTGTAATAAAGCACAACTTTTATAAGCCTGGAGGGTATGGGGAGGGATCTAGAAGATTTGTGCACTTAGTTGTTTCACAAGTACCTCTAAAGAAATTGAAACTAGACATTTTATACAATGTGGTTTGCACAAGATATAAAACACCAACCAGAGGACCCATATTCAAATAAAGGCCATGATAAAATCAGCAAATAAATATATATTTATATATTTTAAGTTGAAATAGAATATTTGTGGATGTAGATATCATTTTTTATGATTCTTTCCTCTTCAGGACTAAGGCACTCAGTCCCCCACCTGCTGGGAGTGTTGGCAGCTGATGGCTCTCAGCTGAGTTACTCTTCAGTAATCACAGCTAAAAAGTTCCACCTAGCTCAAGGTCACCAGCCCTATCCTATAATTGGTCAATATGGTGTTATAAAGGCCTGGTCCTCTTGTTTCAGAATTATCTGCAAGGAACAAGTTTATCTCTTGACTCAAGATAGAACAACTCTGAAGGGCTGTCCCAGCTCCAGAACTCTTTAAGGACCTGCTTCCTTTCCCTCCTTCCACAGCTGCTGATCCCATCCCGAGGGCACTGACCAATAAACTTCTTGCACAAAAAAAACTTCATGGTTATATATCTAGGGAATCTGACATAGTCAAATAAGAGGCCTTTTACTGTTCTACTAAATACAGTACATTATGAAGAATGGGAATTCCAGAACACTTAATTGTGCTCATGAAGGACCTGTACACAGATCAAGAGGCAGTTGTTCAGTCAGAACAAGGGAATACTGCGTGGTTTAAAGTCAGGAAAGGTGTGCGTCAGGGTTGCATCCTTTCACCAT
>NW_004444041.1:1575772-1668838 GCF_000243295.1 Trichechus manatus latirostris | reverse complement strand
GGAAGACTTATTAACAACCTGCATTATGCAGATGACACAACCTTGCTTGCTGAAAGTGAAGAGGACTTGAAGCACTTACTGATGAAGATCAAAGACCATAGCCTTCAGTATGGATTATACCTTAACATAAAGAAAACAAAAATCCTCACAACTGGACCAATAACCAATATCATGATAAACTGAGAAAAGACTGAAGTTGTCAAGGATTTCATTTTACTTGGATCCACAATCAACACCCAGGGAAGCAGCAGTCAGGAGATCAAAAGACGTATTGCATTGGGCAAATCTGCTGCAAAAGACTTCTTTAAAGTGTTGAAGAGCAAAGATGTCACCTTGAAGACTAAAGTGCACCTGACCCAAGCCATGGTATTTTCAATTGCATCATATGCACGCGAAAGCTGGACAATGAATAAGGAAGACTGAAGAAGAACTGATGCCTTCGAATTGTGGTGTTGGTGACAAATATTGAATATACCACAGACTGCCAAAAGAACTAACAAATCTGTCTTGGAAGAAGTAAAACCAGAATGCTCCTTAGAAGGAAGGATGGTGAGACTACATCTCACATACTTTGGACATGTTGTTAGGAGGGATCAGTCCCTGGAGAAGGACATCATGCTTGGTAAAGTACAGGGTCAGCAAGAAAGAGGAAGACCCTCAACGAGATGGATTGACACAGTGGCTGCAACAATGGGCTCAAGCGTAACAATGATTGTGAGCATGGCGCAGGACTGGGCAGTGTTTCGTTCTGTGGTGCATAGGGTCACTATGAGTCAGAACTGACTTGACGGCACCTAACAACAACAACAACACTAAATACAGTGCTATCATTATTTTTAAGAGACTTTAAAGATGAATGAGGTCCCTAGACTGATTTACTCTCCTTTATTTCCCTTTTCAGAGAGTTTTAAATGGTACATGCCATGTGCATTGATCTTACAGAGCTAATATTTACCTTTAAAATAATATTTGTTTGAATGTCCACCGTATGCAAAATACAGTGAAAAGTGAGGGGGGTGGGTAGAGGAGGATACTCAATGAAAATGTAAATGAATAAGACCTTTTTTCTTTCTCAGTGAGTTTTTAGTTTAGTAGAAGAGATCAGAATGTACAATAATTACAGTACAAACTAAAATGTGACAAGGAAAAAGTGGTATGGAAGTTCTGAGAGAAGACAGTTTTGTTAGTTTTGGGTTTGGTTGGTGGTAGAGAGGTGGAGGGAGGGGTTGCAGGTTTGTTAAAATCCCGTACGTAATCTATTCAAGATCAAGAAAGAATCTGAGCCAGTCCTTCCAAACTGGGTTGAAGTTTGACAGGTGAAAAAAGGAGAAAAGCAATTTCAGATGAGAGCACTGGATATGCAAAAAGGACTAGTGAAGCCAGTGCTTGAGGGGAGAGGAGTAATTTTTACAAACTAGAAATTTCACAGGCAATGAGGGAGTTTGACAATTTGTGAATATGGAAGTGATAGGCAGTTCAGACTTGTGCTTTAGGAAAAGTTACTGGTCATCAGTGTAATTTCTCCAAAGAAGTTGTATCCCTGAAACTACAGTCATACCACCGGCCTTGAGATACCTCTTCTTCTGTTCCACCCACCAAATCAGATACCATAGGATAAGAAAAATAGTTTTGACCAAGCGAGAGCTCATCACACATCTCTGGATATGTCATGAGGATTGCCTGTGAGTGCCGCTTGGATTACAGAATCCTGGGCAGCCATGAGGCCCTCACCCACTCTGAATGACTTTGCTTTTCTATTTATCTACCACCAGAGTCCCAGAGGGTTCTGTCAAATCTCTTCCGAGGAGTTGCTCTTAATATATTATTCCATTGTTGTTAAAAAGCTATAGTCTCTCCATTAAAAAAAGGGGGGGGGGCGGTTTAAATGTTTCATCAGCTAAATTTTCTACAAAGTTATCTTTTGGTGCTTCTAAAATGAAAAATATTTTTGTTATCATAAAATGATATTTTTTTCATAGAGATTATCTTACATTTGGCCATATATATTTCTAGAAACCCTGGTGGTGTAGTGGTTAAAAGCTATGGCTGCTAACCAAAAGGTCAGCAGTTCGAATCCACCAGGTGCTCCTTGGAAACTCTATGGGGCAGTTCTACTCTGTGCTATAGGGGTCGCTATGAGTTGGAATCAACTCAGCAGCAATGGGTTTGGTTTTTGGATCTATATTTCTAAATTTGTTGTCTTATTTAAAGATCCTCATAATTTAAGTTCATGAAAGCAATTTAATTCTCTCTTAATACACATTCTTAATCACCTCTCTCTTTTTTATTTTACAATTCTACTTGTTGTTGTCGTTAGCTGCCATTGAGTCACCCCTGGCTCATGATGACCCCATGCACAACAGAGTCAGACCATTGTGATCCATAGGGTTCTCACTGGCTAATTTTCTGAAGTTGATCACCAGGTCTTTCTTCCTAGTCTTTCTTAGTCTCAGGCTCCACTGAAGCCTGGCCAGCATCATAGCAACATGCACAGACAAGCAGTGGCTGCTCTTGAGGTGTATTAGCTAAGTACTGAACCCAGGTCTCCCACATGGAAGACGAGAATTCTACCATGGAACTACCACTGCCCTCACACTTCTACTTACTTGGCCTAAATCTATAGACCGTAGGAACACCATGTTTTAATTTTGTTTTCTAGGTAATGAAGAGGGACCATTGTACCTTCTTTCTTGATAATTAGTGGTCTAATCCCAGAAATCATTGCTGTTTGTTGGTTTTTAAGAAAATTCCTGAGCATTTTTTAAAAAGTCATAGTCATATTTATTATATGAAGATCTAACTTTTATAAGTTTAGACTTGATACAACTCACACTTACATAAAGATAACACCTAAATAAACTTTTTATATCCTAAAGTGGACTTGTCTTGAACATAAACTGACCAGTAAACCTTTCAGGCCATCGCGTGTTGCTGCTGTCAGCCGGCCATCGGCTCACTTTCAGCAGGGACACCATCTGCTCCTGCGCTGCAATATCTTTTTCGTGCAATTATTTAAATATTTTACCCCCCCCATCAAAATAAGACAAAAATCAATTAATTCCTACGCTAAAAGTAATCATAAGAAACAAAGATCTTATTAAATCATAATATAAAATAGCGACAAAGAAGCAAATTCTTAGCTCTACCAAAAAATGGTAAATACTAATTTTCAATCAGGACATCATAGGACTTAAGCCTGTCAAACAGATGTTGAGTGAGAAAGAAAAAAAAGTAAATAACTCACATTAAATGAGATAAATATATCAATGAAGATAATGCCTAAAAAGAAGGAGTAATTTAGGATTTTATGTTGAGTTCTCTGTCACTAGCTCTCCATCCCACATCATGGCACCTTGACAACATTCAAGTGGATTGATCATATTTGATGCATTCATCTTTCCTACATATTTTCAGGAACACATCAGGTCTGAAAGTAGGTGATCATCCTAACTCAGAGCTAATCTTATTTTAACATAGCAATACAGGCAGGGAGCATAATTTGCAAGAGTATACCTATGTCATAAAAACACATGACTAGGTACTAAAAAAATAAAAGCTATAGTTATTTGGCAATTAGAGCAAACTTCATTGAACTCTGCTAATGAAAACAGAATTTATAACTGCAGAAAAATTAAACAAGACACATGAGTCACTCCTCGATATGCAGTTCTATAAAAATCTGAAATAAACAAGACAAAAATGGAGACCTAGAGAAAGTAAGCCAAATGAAAATGAATGATTAAATACATATGCACTCAAGAGGGACACTAATCTATTCAAAACATGGAACAAGTAGCAAGAAGATTGGACCAGGTTTGGGTTCAGTGACGGAGCTGTCCAACTTGCAGCTCTTCATGCCAAAATCGCAGATTTGCTATTGTGTTGGAAATCTCCTCACTTTCCACCAAGGAAGAATCAAGGACCTTTCAATAATTACTTAAGTGAAGAAAGCATCCTGTTGCTACTCAAACTTTCCAACTTTACAGAGAGGTTCACCACAAGGGGCAAGAAACTTGTTATAAGATGATAATTTTGTCATTAATTTTACATCTTCACATCCATTTATTCCCACCAGCCTCTGCACTCCTAGTACTTAGAAAGTAGTTTTCAAACCTATGAGAAGTGTATTGAACTTCCTAAACTACCCAAAGACACAGAGTTTTAGTTCTTAAACAACTGAAAACATAGAGAGCACTCTACCAATTCTCTCTTTAGAAATAACTGATTATTTCTCTTAGAAAGTAATGCAGAAGAGTAGACAGGCTTCATTCAAATGTAATTCTTAATAGATGCATAAAGGAAAGAAATCATCATCCAGTTATAACTATTTGTAGAGAAATTAATAATAAAATGAAATAGAAGCAAAATGGGTAAAAACAGGACTTCACCTGTTCTCTAAGGATGCACCTTGGTCTTGGATTATTATCAACTCCTAATGTCCAACTCTGTGCCAGGTTTGCTTATGGGGGCTGGCCAGGAAAACCTTCTTTGGTGCCAAGCTTCTCTGGCCAAATATCAGCATGGGGACATCCCTATGTGTCAGTAATCTCTAGCTAATTTACCAGCAGTCCAGAAACTCTACATTAAGTCAGAATGGCTCATGTCTGCTCCCAACCAACAGAAAGCTACAAACTTATCATATCAGCTATCTATTGGCAGGTCTTCAACGTAAAATTCTATGAGTGACCATGACCCACATCCTCAGAGGGTCCATGGGTTCAGCAGTCCAGGAGAGGGTTTGGCTTTATTCCACAGCTCAGCATATGTCTGTCTGACTTCACGGTGGGACACAAGTCTTGCCAAATACCCTGGCACTCTACACCCTGGCTTTCAGAAGACTAAAAACCATGGAGCCATTTTAAGCAACCTGCCAAGACAATAAATTGGTACATCTCTCAAACAATTTCTTAACTCAGAATGAAAATAGACTTGGATAATTTCCCAATCCTCAGTAATTCAATACAGTATATTAAGTTCTATAAATATATATGGAAAGAAAAGAATGAAAGACTAAAATCTCACAGGTGGTGGTAGAGAAGCTACCCACCCGCATGCTACATAACACTTGTTCATAAGGTAGACTGAATATATTAAAGTGACTGAGAGTATGTTTTTATTCTGTTTAAATGCCAAAATAACAATAAAAATTCTAGTCTCTCTCAATCTCTTTCTTTCTCACTCTCAGTACATTGCCTAGAACAATGCCTGTACAAAACAAGTACTCAATAATTACATGCGAGTGAACACATAAACAAATCATGTCGGTTTCCAGAAGGAGACCAAGGCTCTCCTCCATTCTTCTGCTCCTACTCTTAAGGAAAGCACGTGATAGGGATGGTTGGAGCAAGGACAGTATTGGACCACAGAGAGTAAAGGTTTTGGTGTAACTTGGATAAAGGTTAAAACTGAAGCATTTCCTTTGGATTTGGCCATTTGGAGTCCTACCCTCATTTTGGATTCTCTCTCCTGCCCTCCTTCCTTTCCCACTGTGCCCACAGCAGGTAGAGGGAGGGGAGTGCCATTCTTCTCCTCCTCTTTCTGCTCGCATTTCCTCCACATTCCCTCCTTAGAAAGGCAAACAGAAACCAGGGTTAGTCCCAGGAGAAACGAGGCCTGCAGAAACGGCCTTAGAACTTTTGTAGTAGGCTGGCCAGAGACATTCTTCCTTCCCCTTTAGTTGCCAATCCTTGCTTCTTCTGGCCACCAGTATGGAAACAGCTGGAAAACCAACGATATAGCATGCGACTTAAGAAAAAATGGAGAAGCGGCAGCAGGGCACGTTTTCGGCCTGAGCCTCGGACCTACTTTGGAGAAAGATGTTCTTACAGCTCCTACATAGTCCAGTCCAGGAGATGAGGAGACCATAGGATGGTTTGTGACCAAAACCCCAGATAATAATGAGAATGCATTTGTCCAGCCTTATTTTGTTTTTATAAAATATCCCTTTACAGACCCCGTACTGATTGTAAAAGACAGGGTAAGGATTTAAAGAGCTTGATGATGGTCAAAATCATCTTGACATGATTAACATATAAATATACAGATTAGGAAGAACTGCTTCCAATAAATAGGATTAATTCATTACTGCTTCAAAAGACTTCAGAGTGGTAAGAACCACTGAACATCTATAAACATCACTGTGAAACTGTGTAGGGTAAAAGGGGGGAAAGGGGGAGAGTCGGTCTCCCTTAAAGACCTGAGATCAGGACGACAATCTCTGAACAATGAGCAGCATGAAGTTTATTTATATCCTCAAGGATCACCCAAGTCACCTATGACCCAAGTGAACTTCACCATTAGTAGGAGCAGCACCTAGAAGCAGTCCTCAGAAGGCTTCCAACATCATTATAATTACAGTCATTTGCAGATCTGTTTTGGTCGATTACCTACCTTACTTTGGTATACCTCAACATTCACTACTGACAGTTAATTGCTAACATTTCCATAGTATCTCTACTGAAAACTCGGTTCCCTCTATTTACTTTGAATGCTGAAAAGTGCGTAGGTGCTAAATCATTTAACTCCATTGCCTTTTTCAGGCCAAGGAGCCGCTCTGCAGGAGAAAGACGTAGCAGTCAGCTTCCGTAAAGATTGCCAAAAAAACCAAACCTGTTGCCGTTGAGTTGATATCAACTCATAGAAACCCTACAGGACAGAGTAAAACTGCCCCGTAGGGTTTCCAAGGAGCAGCTGGTAGATTAGAACTGCCAACATTTTGGTTAGCAGCCATGCTCTTAACCACTGCACCACCACGGCTCCCTGTAAAGATTACAACCTTGTCAATCCTATGGGGCAGTTCTTCCCTGTCCTATAGAGTTGCTAGCAGTCGGAATCTACCTGACGGCAACTGATTTGGTTTTTGGTTTTCTGATTTATTTATTTTTTTTTTGGTTTTGACCTTTTTTAGAGAAGGCTGAAGAAAGGCCAAAGCTTATATGAGCTTAAGAGTAATTACTACTTTCTATCAGGGACTAAGGTGTTCAAGGAGTTAGGCAGGGTAGCTGGAACAGAAGACATTCAGACTCTTTCTAATCCAGGTTTTTGGTGCCCTTTCATTATCTTATTTGAAAAGAATTCTCCAAACATTAAAGTCATTAAAAAAAAAAAAAAGCTGCAATATAAGCTATTTTGTATCATTTCTTAATTTGGATTGTCTTACGCTAAAGTTAATCATAACTCAGAACTATTCTACTTCTAAAATCTTTAACTGTAATATAATAATCTATGGCCACAATCATCTACCCATCCAGGTTTATTATTCGATTTCTCCAAACTATTCCTCTTCTTTCCCATTTCTCAAAACTCCCAAATATATATTTCCATCCATTTTCAACTCCAAAACATATCTCCGGAACCATGAGATCTGCCATTTTGTTAATCTACTGAGTCACGCTCTCCATCAAGGGTAGACTGAGGTGGAGTGGGCATATGCCTTTTAACTTGATGATGTCTAAGAAATATGGAAATCAATGGACTCAGATAAATCAGGTTGGAGGAGAGGACACTGGACTGGAAACATGCTTCTGCACCTACAGTTATAAAACAATGACCCCAAAATTAGTGTAGTCATAACCTTTCCTCTTCAGCTATCTTGCCAGAAAAATAGGTTTTTGTGGCTAGGACAACTACTAGTCTTGGGTTTTTTGTTTTGTTGATTTGAGGTACAGCATAAATTGGAGAACAGGAGGAGTCCAAACAGCTACAGCATAAATTGGACAACAGGAGGAGTCCAAACAGCTAATGTGATTTGCATTAGAACAGAAGCGATCCAGAAATGCAAGCGAGACATTGAGAAGGACAAAACCCAATGCGCCTTGTTTTGTGGTGGCGAAGTTCTTTAAGGAAAGAAGTTATGGGAGCAATTGTTATGCAATGTGAAATATTTCATTGAATCAAAGAAAGGGTATTGCTCACAAGGGAATATTATTTTATTTACTGATAAAATATGGAATTCAATGAAAGTAAGATGAGGAAAGGATTTTTATATACTTTGCTCTGTTTTATACGTTACATCAGAATTGGTATGATAAAGGTGAGAAGACTCAATCTGAACATGTTGTTGTTAGTTGCCACTGAGTCGATTCCAACTTCCAACTCATGACGACCAGGAATACATCCGAATCCAAATTAAGCATTTTCGAGACACTTCAAAATTTGTTTTTAGGGCTTTTTAATGGGATATTGGGCAGGTGATTTTTTCATTTGTTTGTTTGCTTAAAGAGACAAAGTGCAGAATTTAACGTAAAGGCTGCTCAGCTTTATATAGTTAATTTAACTGTCTAGAACCCTTCTTAACATTAAAATATATAGGCTCTTCAGATGTTCCTTCCTGTATCCCTTACTGGCACTAAGTTGATAAGGAAGGAATAGGGAAGCCGAATAATGATAATAGCTAATATTTTAGAATAATTTGATCTCAGTTTTGTAAATGAATTAATTCATTTAGTCTTCATAAAAATTCTGAGATAGACACAATATATGATCTCTACCGAGGGACAGAGAGTTTAAGTCATTGCACAAGTTTATATAGAGTCATTGTGAGTCTGAATTGACTCGACAGCGTGTAACAACAATACAATCAGTAAGTGGCAGAGTTGGGGTTCACATCCAGGCAGTCAGGATCTGTGTCTATGCTCTTATCTACCATAGTCTACTGTCTCATGCTTTTAAGGTATAGTACTTATTTTTCCATAAATGGAAGCTATTTATTATTCTTCCAAGTGAATGAAGCCATTCACACTGTGACTTTATCCAGTGTACTTCAGCCAGTAGCAATATATACCCAGAAGTCTAAAATAATGAAGAAACCAACCACTCCATTCAAACGCTCACAGATTTTAAAAAAGTTATTAGACAAAGTGAAGACTGAATTTCTGACAACTATAGGTATTTAAGATAGAAATTAAGGTGCAAGTAAATGTAATCAAGGAACACAGTTTGAGTCATTCAAAGAAAAAAATAAAGGCCAAAAGACACTGGTAAGAAAGTTGCAAATATTGAAGAAGATTCTGTTCATTTTGACATTAAATTATGCAAATAATATGCAAACTATGCAAATTTGTATAAGATAGTGAGAGAAAAGCTATGGTTGTTTTTCCTTTCTTAAAGCCTTATGTAAACACTTTCTGAAATGAACAGTGAAGGGTACTGAAAGTGAATTTCACAACTGGATGATTTTCTAGGTACATTAAAGTCTAGTACATAGAAAATTCACTTAATCACATTCTTTAAAATGTGAATGCTAAAGAAAAATCTGTGATCCTTTTGTCTCTATGGTCATTAACAAATGGTTTTTAAATACCAGCTTGGTGGCACAGTGGTTAACTACGGCTGCAAACCGAAAGGTCAGCAGTTCGAACCCACCAGCCACTCCCTGGAAACCTTATGGGGCAGTTCTTCTCTGTCCTATAGGGTTGCTATCAGTCGAAATTAACTCAATGACAACAGGTTTGGTTTTCGTTTGATTTTAGGACTCTTTCTCCTTCTGAATCTCTAGCCTCCATATAGTTTATCTCTCCTCTTTGCACTGGTGTTGAAAAGCAAAAATGTCACACCATAAGTCAAATATGTTACACCAGAATTGGTATTGTGAGAGAAAAAATCAAATAACAGACACCTTACTTTGATTTTAAGGGATTTTTCTTACCCACAAAACTAAAAATTAACCTTAAAAAAGCCTAATCCAAACTGCAAAAGTATTTTGACTTGTTTTTTTTTTTCATCAGAAACTACTCTGCAGCATTGTAAATTTGTCTTTTCTGGCTAGAAAAGGTTAGTTAACAACAAAACCATTATCTAGCAATTTAATGAAAAAGATTGTGGGTTTCCTCAATTTTAATTTCAAGAGGTCTCATAGCTACAAATGGGTAAAGAGCCAAATTTTCAAGAGCTACTTTTTAATGTGAACTCAGTAACCATTAAGTACTGTCACTATGGAAACTTGTATTCATTTAAAATATATATATATATATTTTAGCTTCTATGAAACTCCAATCCTCAGGAGCTTTTCTTTTTCTTCATTTCCTTCATGCAGGGAGACTTGTGCTCTTTCAATTCACAAATTGTTTATTAAATTATGAAACAATAAAATATTATTGATTTGAGCTCATTCAAAAGTTTATATTTAACAATCGTAACTAGCCTACTTTTAGTCACTTCTTTTTAGAAACGAAATGATCTCACTGCATGCATACAAAATGACTGCTCAGAATAAATCTTATGTTTCAATTTCTTTTTTTCATTATTTTTAACAATATCATAAGGGTTAGAAGACTCAGTCTGGCCATGTATATATTCAAATCCATATATCAGTGAACTGAATTATAACAAACTAATGCACAGGATAAAATTCCAAGTATTTGATTCTCTGCGGCCGTTTCCTATGGCGAACTTCTCTACTGCTGAACAACTGTTCGACACCGTACTGTTCTGACTTTGGACGAAAACAATTACATCAAAAACCCTGCTCTTAGAGAGTCCCTGATGGAGCAGGAAAAAGTGGGGTGCAGAACTCAAATTCTAGTAAAAAGACTAGACTTAATGGTCTGACTGAGGCTGGAGGAACCCCAGAAAGCATGGCCCCCAGACTCTCTGTTAACCCAGAACTAAAACCATTCCTGAGGCCAACTCTTTAAAGATTACACTGGACTATGGGACATAAAATGATACTTGTGAAGAGTGTGCTTCTTAGCTCAAGTAGATACATGAGACTAAATGGGCAGCTCCTGTCCAGACGCGAGATGAGAAGGCAGAGGGGGTTAGGAGCTGGTTGAATGGACAAGGGAAATCGGGGTAGAAAGGAGGAGTGTGCTGTCACAAAATAGGGAGAGCAATTAGGGTCACATAACAATGTTTGTGTAAATTTTTGTATGAGAGACTAACTTGAATTGTAAACTTTCACTTAAAGTACAACAATAAAATAAAGAAAAAGTTTGCCAACCCCGGTGATGGTGATAAGTATTTTCCATATGAATAAATGAATACGTAAATAAATGAACTATGGTAGCAAAAAAAAAAAAAGCCTGCTCTTCAACCTATTCCAGTAACACAGAATACTTTCTTCACTACCTTTTCTTTTGAGCCTATAACCCTTGAGATAAATGAGAAATAACTTCCCAAACTAAAAGGAAATAGAAAAGTAGATGCATAGAAAATATGATGAACATGAAGAGAGTTAATTAAAAGCCCAGAAAGATTTGTCAGTAACTTCTTTAGAAAGAAAACACACTAAAAGATAGAGGAGATACAAAGATAAATGAAATATGATTTCTGCCTTAAAGCTTCTCGGATTTTTAAACTTTCAATTGGAACCCATGATATAAAATTTCAGTATTATCAAAGCTCAAATATAGCGTTGAGGAGGTCCTAAAAGAGGCCCAACAATCGTCTACAAAGTAAACCATCCTGTTCCTAGGAAATACAATATGTTCTACTCTCCAGAAGACAGACGTAGCCAGGAAGGAAATTGAATCTGTACTCATTGGTCAGGTGAGGAAATGGAAAGAAATCGAGGTCAAGAAAGTTAAGCAGCTTTCTCAAACTCACACAGGTACTTAGTGACACTGTAATGGGACCTAGTTCTCCTGATTCCTATTATTATACCAAGTAATTTTTATCTTAAGAATTTTAATTATTTATGTTTTCCTAGCCCTGTCGACACAAACAGTTAAGCGCTCAGCTCTAACCAAAAGGATGACAGTTCAAGCCCACCCAGCAGTTCCACCGAAAAAGGTCTGGAGATCTATTTCTGTAAAGATTCCAAAACCAAACCAAACTTGCTGCTATCAAGTCGATTCTGACTCATAGTGACCCTATAGGACAAATTAGAACTGCCCCATAGGGTTTCCAAGGCTGTAAATCTTTACGGAAGTAGATTGCCACATCTTTCTCCCGCAGTGTGTCTGGTTCATTCGAACCACTGACCTTTCAGTTACCAGGCGAGTGCTTAACCACTGTGTCACCAGGGCTCCTCTGTAAAGATTACAGCCAAGAAAATTCTATGAGGCAGTTCTACTCTGCCACATGCAGTCGCTATGAGTCAGAATCGATTCAACAGCAATTAACAACGATGACAGACCCAAATTATCATAGTTGGCTGCTGACTACATGCTCCATTAAAGTTAGCAATAACATCCTCTCATGGATTGCTTCTAGAGCAATCTTCCCAAAATATAAAATTGATCATGTCACTCTCCTGCTTTAAAATCATTTCACCCTCAAAAATAAAATCCAAATCCCTTAGCATAGAACACAGGTTCTTTCACAGCATAATTCTCCAGCCTAGACTTCTAGATCTCCCACTTCATACCTTATATTCCAGAAATACCAAGCTACTTGTAGCTCCCAAAATGAGAAAGACTGTTTAACACTTCTTTACTTTGCATAAGCTCCTTTCTCCACCTGAAATGTTCTTCTCCCTCTTGTTTTCAAGAAGAATTCCTACTCATCCCTCAAAACACATCTCTTTCCTAAAGACCACCCATTCCATCTGTCAAGATGGAATTAATCACAGCCTCCCCTGTACTTCCAACAGTCCTGTGGTTTTGAACTAATCACATTGTTTAATGATTATCTCTTTCTATATTTTTCTCTCTAGAAGACTGTGATCTCTCAAAGGCAGAAGAGTTCTGCTTTGCCTCTTTATATTCCCAGTGGCTAGCACATAAGAAGTACTCAATAAATATTTGTTAAATAAAGGAATAGGATGGGCGTGAAAATCGGTGTAATTATTTCTGTCTCCTTTGTTTATATCAAGGAGCCCAGGTGGCACAGTGGTTAAAGCATTTGACTGCTAGCCAAAATGTTGGCAGTTCGAAACTACCAGTGGCTTCACGGGAGAAAGATGTGGCAGTCTGCTTCCATAGAGACAGTCTTGGAAACCCTATGGGGTCTCTATGAGAGGAATCGACTCGACGGCAGTGGGTTTTGGGTTTTTGTTTATATCAGAGAAAACTAGTTCAAAATACTATTGAAAACAATGAAGGAGATGTGATAAAGCTAAAGATTAACATTTTCAATTATTGTTTTAAATTAGCAGGAAAATATTTAAAAACTGATTGTGGAAAAGGGGTTGCAGCACAGAGAACAATTTATACACAATGCACATTGATTTAAGCGGGTTTTTATGTAAGAAAAGCTTTCCTGGAACAGGTGACCTTTATTACCACTTTGCTTTAATTGCAAATACTTTTAGTACCTGATGCCTATTAATTTGCCAGCCCTGCCAGTAGCAAACCCAAGAAACCACAACAAAAGAAAAATAAACCTTTAAATGCAGGCCATAAAGAACTGGCTCTGAGTAACAATTACCTTGGGTAATGCAGAAACGCTAAGTAGCTAGTACAGTTCACTAAATAAATTTCATTCTTAATTATGGAAAATAAGGAGGGCAAAATTAAAAAAAAAAAACCATCATTCATTGTAATTTGTAGTAATCTAAAGGGAAGTACAGATTGCTTCATTTTGTTTTATGGAATAAAACAGTTCAGTTTCACTGAGGCAATAATACCCAGCAGAAAGGCCCTTGCCTGCAATCTGTGTGCAATCAAGAGGCAGAGGGTCCAGATATAAAATGCCAAAGAATGTCTCTCCGGCCATTCTAGAGGTCACTCCAATGATAGCAAGTCAATGAAACTAAAGACATATTTAGCTAGTGTTCCATTCTTCCTGAAATTTGACTGGATGGTAAGGTTGAGATCAGTATAATATTTGAAGCATCCATGTTGTTCTTGTTAGCTGCCGTACAGTCAGCCCTGACTCATTGAGATCCCATGCACAAAAGGAGACACTGCCCTGTCCTGCACCATCCGCATTGAGACAGAACTCCCACAGTGCTATATTATTTACCTGGCTTCCTCCCCTAGAGTGTTGTATTGCAAAATCCTTTCTTTTCCTGGGCTCTCCTCCCACCCCCCACCTCTAGCTTTGCATTTGAATCCTGCTTTTGCTTGGAGGTTATCTGTAAACCCCACTCTGCCTGCGTAGTATGAGTGAGAATGTAATTTGTATGAACTCTCTACTTGTAAACCCCTGTAAAAGTAACCTGCCTGCCTGCCCTTGGCGAGCAGTCTTGGCAGCAACAGCTCCAAATGCTCCATTTCCTTGTACAAGGAAATAAAGGGGCCTTTCTTGTTCTCCCACCTCGGTCTCTCATTTATTGGCCAATATGAGTCATGCTGAGTAAGAACCTGGGGGTTTGAACCCAGTAACACTATGATTGGTGGCAGCTTAGACCTTAGGGATCCATAGGGTTTTCACTGGCTGATTTTTGGGAGCAGATCACCAGGCCTTTCTTCCTAGTCTATCTTAGTCTGAGACTCCACTGAAACCTGTTCAACATCATAGCAACACAGACGGTGGTGGCAGCACATGAGGTGCATTGGCTCAGAATCAAACCTGGTCTCCCACTGAATCATCACTGCCCTTTAGAGTATCCGTAGTGCTCTGATATTGCAACATACCAAAGGACATATATTTTAGGTGTGCAACTATTTCCCTAGAAGTCTAAGTTCTTGTGCATTCCTGACTTTAGTGATTTCAAATCCACTGACTGGCTATGGATCAAGTACCCACTCCAGGAGCTAAAGGCAAGGTAGATGGAGGCAGGTAGTGTACAATCTCACCTAATTACACAGCTCAGAAAGGAAAGGGGATTGCCTAAAAAAAAAAAAAATTGGAGGGCCGTTACCTGAGGAAGAGAGAATGGGAGAATGGATGCTGGGCAGGTGAAAACATAAGGTGTGCATTTCAGAACCTAAGAAAGTTAAGGAGTGCTAAACGTAAGCAAGGTTCCTGGGTGGCACAAACAGTTTGCACTCAACTACTAACCTAAAGGTAGGCAGTTGAAACCCACCCAGCGGCTCCACGAAAGAAACAGCTTTCCATGAACTGTTTCCATGAAGACTACAGCCAAGGAAACCCTATGGAGTAGTTCTACTCTGGAACACATAAGGTGTCCATGAGTCAGAATCAACTCAGTGGCAATGGGTTAAATGTAAGCCAGGAGTCCCTGGGTGGTGCAAATTGTTAACGCCCTCAGCTGCTAACCGAAAGGTTGGAGGTTCGAGTCCAACCATAGGTGCTTCAAAAGAAAGGTCAGCTATCTACTTCCAAAAAACTAGCCACTGAAAACCCTAAGAAGCACAGTTCTACTGTGACATACATGAGTCGCCATGAGTCAGAGTTGACTCAATGGCAACTGGTTTTTAAATGTAAGCCAAGGAATAGAGATGTAATAACATGTTCAAGTACTTCAAGCCTTCTGAACATTATGTAGATTTATCTCATGTGTGTCAGAAGAACAGAAAGCTAGGACCAAAAAGTAGAACTTTAAAGAGGCAGTTTCAACTTAAAATAAGGAAGAACTTAATTAGAAAAGGAGATGTTTAAAAATAAGTAGGCTACGACCTGGATTAGTCTTGAAAACATGCTGAGTGAAGTAAGTCAGACACAAGGAGAAATATTTCACGATTCCACCTGAATGAAATACATAGAATAGACAAATGCATAGAGAGAAAGGTTTATTAGCGGTTACCAGAGGTGGGTGAGAGGAAGAATGGGCAGTTATTGCTTAAGCCGCACTGAGTTTCTGTTAAACCAAAAAAACCAATCCCGTTGCCATCAAGTCAATTCCAACTCATAGTGACCCTATAAGACAGAGGAGAACTGCCCTATAGGGTTTCCAAAGAGTGGCTGGTGGATTCGAACCGCCATCCTTTTGGTCAGCAGCCGAGCTCTTAACCATGCGCCCCCAGGGTCTCAAATTTCTATCAGACGTGATGGGAAAAAAAGGAAATGGAAAATGATGATGGTTGCACAACACAGCGAACATAATTAATATCACTGAGTTGTACATATAAAAAATGGTTGCAATGGCAATGTTTTGTTACATATATTTCACCACAATACAAATTTAAAAATAAATAACCAAGTAGGATGCTCTGTGAGAGTGGGTTCCAGGACTGAAAGGGTAGAACAGCGATTTTTCCTCCAGTATTCCTGCCTTGGGCCCACCTCTCTGGTTTTAGGGGCAAACTTTCTGTCTCTGCCTTCTATCCTCTCCTACATACATGCTCCTTCCCATGGGAGGAGGAGAGGCTCGATGTCATGTTAGGCAAAGCTGTCTCTGGGCTCTCTCTGTCGCAGAACTGCCTGCAAACCAATCACATCCATCCTCCTCCCGATATCTGCCTCCTCTGTGAAATGCTCACCAGGACAGGTCCTGACCCTAGGGCGTGGGGAGACCTGCAGTTACCCAGCTGTGCAGTATGCATCTGCGGGGTGGGCTCAATCTAGGACATAAGAAACAGGAAGCCCACCGGGACTGCATGATTCCAAACCCACTTTTCAGCATTAGAATCAGTGTTTGATCCTCGTCTAACTTCTTTATGTACTTCTTAAGTGGTTCAGGATTTAAAGAGGAGAGGGATATGATTAATTGGCTCCTTGAAGCTCTAGCATTTCTTTAGAAGAAATTCCAGCACAGAACAAGATGATGTTTGGAATGAGGCTGGTGTTTGGAATAGTCCTCTAAAATGCCTTCCAATCTGTGATAAAAGTTGTAGGAGGCAACAAAGATCACTAACAATAGCCAGTAATTGTTAGTGCACATTGATTCTGCAGAAATAGTCCAAGATCTCCACCTGAAGACAAAAGTCTAGCACCTGTCTTGTACTGAGAACTGTTTGCCTCAGGCAGCATGGTCTAATGTAATTCACTTTCCCTAAAGGCAAAAAGCACTGTAAGTCTTGTCAGTTTATCGTACTGTGGTGGCTTGCGTGTTGCTGTGATGCTGTAAGCTATACCACCAGTATTTGAAATAACAGAAAGGTCACCCATGATGGATAGGTTTCAGCAGAGCTCTCAGACTAAGACAGACTAGGAAGAAAGGCCTGGCAATCTGATTCTGAAAATTAGCCAATGGAAACCCTTTGGATCACAACAGAAAATTATTGATACAGTGCTGAAGATGAGCCCGATACACAATGGCTGCAACAATGGACTAAAATAACGATATTGCAAATGGTGCAGGATCAGGCAACATTTCATTCTGTTGTATACAGGGTCACCAGGGGTCAGAGCCTACTCCCAGAAACTAACAACAACAACAAAGGCAGAAAACCTGATTCAACCTCACCAAGTGGCCAAATGGTTTCTATCAATTAACCCCTCTGCCCCAGAAACTCTTTTCATGAAATAAAGTAGCAATGACAACATTTCACTAAAATGTTGGGAGAATTACTGATTGGTTGTTTATTATTCATAAAATATCCATAATGTGCTAAATGTTAAAAAGTACTTTCAACTTTCAAAAGTTGATAGACTTGTAAAGTAATATTTGCTATGTTCTCAAACCAAAATTGGTGGAAAATTTAGTAAAAATGAAATAATAAAAACAACAGAAATGCGAAAGGACTATTATAACTAAAGCAATCAAGAAAAGAAGAACAGAATTGTAGAACTTATACTACCTGACTTCAACTATAAAGCTACAGAAAGCTAGATAATGTGGTACTCGCATGAGGATCAACAAGTAGATCAATGTAACAGAACAGAGAGCTAAAAAACAAAACCACTCATTTAATTTTTGACAAAAGCAATCTAATGGGGAAGAAAAGTCACAATAAATGGTGCCAGAATAATTAATATGAGCAAAAAAATGAACTTTGACCCCCTACTTTAAACCAAATACAAAAATTAATTTGAAATGAATCATACTTCTAATCATAAAAGTTAATAATAAAGCTTTTGGAAGAAATCATAGGAAAATATTTTTAAAACTTGGAGGTATACAAAGGTTTATTAGCTGAATCTTAAAAAAAGAAAAAAAAGGAGGAAGGGCAAAAGATTTGAGCAAATTCTTCACTAAAAAAATTATATGAATGGCCAACAGCACACAAAAAACTGCTTGACATCATTAGTCATTAGAGAAATGAAAAGTAAAAACTCCAATGAAATACCACCACGTATCTACCAGTATTATTAAAATTAAAAAGACTGACAACACCAAATGTCGGCAACAATGCAGAGCAACTGAAACTCTCATACATTGTTGATGGAAATATAAAGTGGTACAACCAGTAGTGAAAAGGGACCAGCTTGTGCTGGCTCACAGGATTTCCATCTCTGCCCTCAATGACTTCACACTGTAACTTAAATGGGCTATGGTGGGAGTATTTACACCATGGAAACTGGCAATTTAGAGTCTCTTGTTCTTCTTGTTTTTGTTATCCTCTTCTTCCTCCTCCTTCTCCCCTTCTTTTGAACACTGGTTGATGAACATTTACCAGCATACCACTGGATACAGCTACTTTGGGAAAATTTATGGCAGTTTCTTATAATACTAAGTATATACATACTCTATGACCCAGCAATTCCACAAAAAGACTTGTACAGTTCCTTCTAATATACAACTATTTGTCTCTACTCATCAGGAACAAAAGAGAAAGAAAAACACCAGTCTCAGAGAAGAAACTAGTTTACAGGGCTAAGAGCCTACACAAGCCACAGCCCCATCTACCCTAAGACCAGAAGAACTAGAGGATGCCCAGCTACCACTACCAACTGCTCTGATCAGGGCCACAATAGATGGACCCTGACAGAATAAGACAAAAACATGGAACAGAAGTCAAATTCTTAAAAAGTCCAGATTTACTGGACCAGTTGAGACTAGAGGACTCCCTGAGACTATCATCCTGAGATACTCTTTAAACTTTGAACCAAAACTATTCATTGAGGTCACCTTTTAGTGAAACAACAGGTTGGCACACAAAATAAAGGATATCACCTGTGAGTATGCTGCTCCATTAAAAAACTATCTATATGACACCAAAAGGTCAACAATTACTCTAAAGCAAAGATGAGATGATAAGAGGACAGGGAAACCAGAGTAATGGAAACAGAACAACTGGAATGAAATGAAAGAGAATGTTGATACATTGTGAAAACGATGTCACTGAATAATTTGTGTAGAAATTGTCAAATGGAAACTTAACTTGCTGTGTAAACTTTCACCAAAAACATAATAAAATATTATTTAAAAAAAAAAAAAAACAGCAAAACACAGTGTGATACTGCTTCACATCTACTAAACCAGAAACCAAACCCATTGCCATCGAGTTGATTCTGAGTCACAGAGACCCGATAGGACACAGTAGAACTGCCCCATAGGGTTTCCAAGGAGTGGTTGGTGGATTTGAACTGCCAACCTCTTGGTTAGCAGCCATAGCTCTTAACCACTGCGCCACCAGAGCTCCTCACACCCACTAGGATGACTATAATAAAAAATACAGATAATAACAAGTATTATTAAGAATGTGAAGATGTTGAAACTTTTAACATTGCAGTTCCTAGTTACCATATGGTGGAGCCATTCTCCTAGTTACACGCCCAAGAGAAATGTAACTATATGTCCATACAAAAATGCGCACAAAATTTCATAGTAACGTTACTCATAATACCTAAAGAGTGGAAACAATCCAGATGCACAGCAACTAATGAATGGATAAATACAACGTGGTATATCCATACAATGGAATATGATTATCTGGTAATAAAAATGGGTGATACATGCTACAAGACGGATGAACCTTGAAAACCTTATGCTAAGTGAAAGTTATTCACACAAGACCACGTACTGTATGATTTCATTTACACGGAATATCCAAAATAGCAAATCTATAGAGACAGAAAGTAGATTAGTGGTTGCCAGGGGCTGGGGCATGGGGTTTGGGGGGAAATGGCAGTGACTGCTAATGTGGCTTCTTGGGGTTGATGAAAATGCTTTAAAATTGACTGTGATAATGGTTGCACAACTCTCTGCATATACTAAAAAACACTGAATTGTATACTTCAAATGGGTGAATTGTATGGTATTTGAATTGTATTTTGATAAAGTTTGAAATGGATTTTACATGACTGACAGATACCTTAACACTAGTGAGATTTATGCTACCTGTTGCAG
Organism: Trichechus manatus latirostris; assembly: GCF_000243295.1. Lineage (NCBI taxonomy): Eukaryota > Metazoa > Chordata > Mammalia > Sirenia > Trichechidae > Trichechus > Trichechus manatus. The sequence goes on along the minus strand of NW_004444041.1, from coordinate 1,648,878 downwards.
CAAACCAAAAATAAAACCAAACCTACTGCCGTCGAGTCGATTCCAACTTACAGCAACCCTACAGGACAGAATAGAAGTGCCCCATAGGGTTTCCAAGGCTATAAATATTTACGGAAGCAGACTGCCACATCTTTCTCCCATGGAGCAGCTGGTGGGTTCAAACCGCCAACCTTTCAGTTAGCAGCCAAGCCCTTTAAGCACTGTGCCACCAGGGCTCCTCTCCTGTTGCAGCAGCTAGTATTAATCCATCTGTCTATAAAATTAAAAGATATGCTTTCAATGTTGAAAAAAAACTTGTACAGTTATGTTTATAGCAGTTTTATTCATAATAGCCAAACCCTGGAAATAGCCCAGGTGTCCATCAGTAGAAGAACGGATAAACAAACTGTAGTACAGTCATACAATGGAATAGTTCTCAGCAAAAAAAAGAAAGAAATGAACCACTGGACACACAATAACATGGATGAATTTCAGAAACATTATGTGGAGTACGAGAAGTCTAACACAAAAGTGTACATAGTGTATGAGTACATTTATATAAAGTTATAGAACAGGGAAAGCTAATCAAAGCTTAGGAAAAAAACAAAAACAAAGCAGTGGTTACCTCTGGGGAGTGGAGAGTGGGAGTGGGGATTGACTTGGAAGAAACATAAGGGAACTTTCTGGGGCCATTCTGGGGTCATGTTCTGTAACTTAAGGGGAATTTGGACTAAACAAGTGCATGCATTTGTCAAAATTTAGTGAATATACATTTAAGATGGGCTATTTCTTTATAAGGAAAAAATATTTTACAAAAGAAAAAAGGTAAACAAATATTGAATTCTGGTTCATGATTTGCATGCTGAAGTATTTAGGGCAAGTGTACTCATGTCTGACACTTATTTTAAAATGCATCAAAAAAACTGGATGCATTGGTAGATGGATAGAGAGATGTACAGATGTATAATAAACACGTATAGTAGGATGATAATGGATGACACATGAACCATAGCCTCCACTAGCCTGAGATCAGAAGAACTAGATGCCTGGCTACCACTACCACTGCTCTGACCAGGAGCACAATAGATGGTCCTGGTTAGAGTGGGAGAAAAATGTAACAACAAAATTCAAATTCATCAAAAAGTCCAGACTTACTGGTCTGATAGAGACCGGAGGAACCACTGAGACTATTGCCCTCAGATACCCTTCTAACGTGGAACTGAAGCCACTCCCAGAGACCACCTTTCAGCAAAATAATAAACCAAAACAAACCCATTGATGGCGAGGCAATTCCAACTCATAGTGACCCTATAGGGCAGTGTAGAACTGCCCCCATAGGGTTTCCAAGGAACAGGTGGTAGCTTTGAACTGCCAACCTTTTGGTTAACAGCCAAGCTCTTAACCACTGCACCACCGGGGCTCCAAACCAAATAATAGACAGGCCTATAAAATAAACAATAACACCCATGAAGAAAGTACTCCTTAGAACAATCAACTATATGAGACAAAAAAGCCAACATGTGCCTGAAAGCGAAGATGAGAAGGCAGAAAGGGGCAGGGAAACCCAAGGAATGGCAGCAGGGTAACTAGGGTGGAAATGGGGAGAGTGCTGACATGTTGCGGGGATTATAACCAACGTCCACGGAACAATTTGTATATGAATTACTGAATGAGAAACTAATTTACCACGTAAACTTTCACCTAAAGCGCGATAAAATGTTCAAAAAAATGTTAACGGGCAAATCTAGGACATGAATGTGGTTGTTCACTGTTCAATTCTTTCAATTTTTCTGTATTGTAAAACTTTTTATAATAAAGTGTCAGAGAAAATCCGGAAAAGACAAAAATTATAGCTTTTATTTACTGAGTGCTTTCCATTGCCAAGCACTATGCTAGATGTTTTATAAGCATTATCTAATTTCATCTTCATAACCACCCTGTGAGTTAGATGCTCTTAACATTCCCATTTTACAAATAGTTAAACTCAGAGAAGTGAAATTACTTGTTCAAAATCACAGAACAAGTAAATGAGGTTTGACCTCAGCTCATTCTCTCCTAACTATATATTACATATACTTCTTTTCTGTATGGAAGAAGAAAAACAAAGTAAAAGTGAAAAAGGAAAGCACTCTCAAATGGTAATAAATAAGAAATGGGAACATTTCGTCAGAGTCCCTGCTTACTAAACTACAAACAGGAGTGGCTACATAATTTGTGGAGCCTAGTGCAAAATAAGAAGACATTGGTGTTTCAGTGGTAAAATTCTCACCTTCCATGCAGGAGACAGACCCAGGTTTAATTCCTGGCCAATGCCCCTCATGTACAGCTACCACCTGTCTGTCAGTGGAGGCTTACATGTTCTATGATGCTGAACAGGTTTCAGCAGGTCTTCCAGACTAAGATGGACTAGGAAGAAAGGCCTGGCAATCTACTTCAGAAAATCAGCCAGTGAAAACCCTATGGATCACACGGGTTCAATCTGCAACCTATCATAGGGATGACACAGGACTGGGCAGAGTTTCATTCCATCGTGCGTGGGGTCGCCACATGTTGGAGGCTGACTTGACAAAGGCTAAAAACAACAACAGTGCAAAATAAAAAATATGGGATCACTTGTTCCAAAATTATTAAGAATTTCAAAATGGTGAAAGCAGAGCATTAAACCAAGTGTGACACCTTTCTGAGCTCCAGCTCAATGAGGCTGCATAAGTTACGTGGCCATGAAGCTGGCCCTAAGAACCAAAAGTGCTCATTGTGATTATCATAACCATTAATTTCTCAAACCACCACCCGTCTGTCACTTTGTTGTACTCTGGTGGCTTGTGTGTTATGCCACCGATATTTCAAATACCAGCAGGGTCATCCATGGTGAACAGGTTTCAGCAGAGCTTCCAGACTAAGACAGACTAGAAGAAAGGCCTGGTGACCTACTTCCAAAAATCAGCCAATGGAAACCCTATGGATCACAACAGAATATTATCCAATATGGTACTAGAAGATGAGCCGCTGGTTTGAAGGCACACAGCAGCTGCAACCATGGACTCAAACATACCAAAAATCGAGAAGATGTTGTAGACCAAAGTTTTGCCTACTGGATAGCAGCTAACAACAACTTCTCAAAACATCAACCAAAACCAAATAAAACCTTTTGCCTTAAGTCAATTCCAACCCATAGCGACCCTATAGAACAGAGTAGAATTGTCCCATGAGGTTTCCAAGGAGCAGCTGGTGGATTCAAACTGTACACCTTTTGGTTAGCAGTGGATCTCTTAACCACTGCACCACCAGGGTTCCCAAAACATCAAACAACTCTTTATATTTTTTATATTTTCCCGTCTTCCCTTCCTGGAGACAGGTTCTGCCCAAGAAACAAAAGTGTATAAGCAGAAAAGGCAAGCCTCAGCCTGGTGGTCATGAAGTCTGAATACTGAAGCTATATTAAGTCTCCACAAAACACTGTTTTATGTTCTTGACAAAATCAAGAAGCATTAGTCATAAAGGTACCGATCTTTCTCCCAAAGTGGTCCTCACAGGTGCAGCTAAGAAATGCTGATGGATCATCCTCTGAAGGTAAACCAGTTTAGAAGGGGTAGGCTTTGTCACTAGGGGAATAAATTGGATTATCCGTCATTCCCCTCCAACTCCAAAATTCATCAGGCAGTCAAAGAATGTCTCCTCCGCTTATGCACTTATGTAGCCCCCTTTCACCCTCAGGATTTCTAACCAAAGAGCTCATTTGTACTTTAGAAAATAGAGACCATGGCACCAATTGAAAGTGCTTAAAAAAAATAAAGTTCCCATCTATTTCCAGGCCAGGACAATTCAGCAGCAGCTTCTTTGCTTCCTGCCTGGGCTGCCGCTGTAATCAGTAATTCTCAGACAGACATAAAACACAGTAGTTTGCTATGGATAATAGGATGTTCATCCACTGAAAAGATTTCTATATTTTTTTCATGTACTGTACAAAATGCTTCATTTGGACTAGAATCAAAACGACAAATCCTTTCACATCAGAGTTTTGCGGGCTGCTTGAAGAAGTGAAAAATACTTTCACTGGAAATAACTGGGAGGATTTCAAGAAGCCCAGCCGAGGGAAAGTCTTGGGAGCCATGATTGACCTCCCTTTTCACTCTGCACCAGGCACAGGAAGGGTTATTCCAATTAGAATGATCACTCTGTAGGCCTTGATAGCTCCAAATTCAAAACTGATTCCCCAAATCACCAAAATTTAATACCCGTGTCTTAGAAGAAATACAAACTGGAATGCTCCTTAGAAGCGAGGATGGTGAGACTTTGTTTTGCTTCCTTTGGACATGTCCTCAGGAAAGAGCAATCTTTAGAAAAAGACATCATGTTGGTAAAGTAGAGGGTCAGTGAAAAATGACGGAAACCCTCAATGGATGGATTGACACTATACGTGCAACAATGGACTCAAACACACCAATGATCATGAAGATGGAGCAGGATCAGGAAAGTTTTCACTCTGTTACACAAAGGTTGCTATGAGTTGGAGCCAACTCAACAGCAATTAATAAGACCCCTGTATAAGGAATACGACAAGAAGATGTAGCGTAAGAAGGGGTGGTTTTGAGAACTTCCAGGAAGTCCTTAATTTTAAAGGTAAGAAACCACTTAAACTGCGAACAGGGGTGAAACATTCAATACGCTGATTCCCTAGCAATTTCTGGGGCTGCTACCTCATTGAAGGCTACAAAGGCCACTTTGTGAAATGCAAAAAGCCAGCATGCTTCCACAGTGACTGAGAGGCCCAGCTGCCTCCCTTTTGGATTGGGAAAAACTGCTATGCGTTTTTACATAAGAAGATTCTCCTCTTCTTTCCAGACTTGCCTTCAACATGCCTGGAAATATTGTCAAGAAATTCCCCCACATAGGCTGGGCTGACTTATTTGGATCAAAGTCTCTTATGACTTGGTGGGAGTGGAGAACAAAGACAGGTAAAATCAGCATGGCTTTTTAATTTGGAGAATTCACCAGCATTGGGGCAACTGAATTCAGTAAAGCAAATCACTGGAATGAAGACTTGGGGTGGATTTCCTGCCGAGTATGTTTACAGCAGAGATCAATGCACATCAGCTGTGAAGCACAATGCTGAGGAGGGAGCTGAAGATAGATGTCTCTATTTATGGCTTCAATTACCTCCAAGCAAAGTCAATCCCTCCCTCAAAGAAAGTGAACAGAATAGATCATTTACCAGGACTGGAGATGCAATGGATAATGTGTCTGACTACAGATAAACTCATTTTTCTCTACTCTTGATTTGAGTGAAGACAACCAATGATGTCTTTAGAAACCACTTATTATTCACTTCTATTGCTATTGTTGGAGCCGTGGTGGTGCAGTGGGTAAGAGCTCCACTGTTAACCAAAAGGTTGGCAGTTCAAATCCACCAGCCGCTCCTTGGAAACCCTATGGGCAGTTCTACTCTGTCCTATAGGGTCTGTATGAATTGGAATTGACTTGAGGGCAATGGGTTTGGTTTGGTTCTTTTTGTTACTGTTGTTGGTCCCTGGGTGGCACAAACAGTTTGCTCCTAGCTACTAACTGAAAAGTTGGCGGTTCAAATCCACCCAGCAGCATGCAGAAGAAAGGCCTGGAGATCTACTTCCATAAAGATTGTTGTTATTGTTAGGTGCCATCTAGTTGACTCTGACTCATAGCGATCCCATGTGACAGAGTAGAACTGCCCCATAGAGTATTCTTGGCTGTAATCTTTACAGGAGCAGATTGACAAGTGTTTCTCCTGTGGAGCCACAGGGTGGGTTTGAACCACTAACCTTTGGTTAGCAACTGAGTACTTGACCATTGCACCAGGAGGGCTCCTTCTGTAAAGATTAAAGCCAAGAAAACCCTATGTAGCAGTTCTACTCTGTAACACATGAAGTTGCCATGGGTTGGAATCCACTCGACAGCAACGGGTTTATTTTTTTGGTTTATTACTGTTATCTCCTCTTCTGAGCTGGGAGGCATTGAGAACGGCATCATTTTATCTAGAATGAGAAAATATCTATTTTTTACATAGTGCTCTGAAATCCATATTTCTAATATTTTAATCATATCACCATTTGCACCTCTCAGTTTTTCTCCAAAGTGCTAAACTGGGAAGAAGATAAGCTTTGTGATCAGGAAAATCAAGTCTGAATCCTAACTGCATCCGTTAGTTACTTGTAACGCTCAGAGCAAGTGCTTAACTGCTCCAAGTCTTGGTTTTCCTCATTTATAAAATGGCGGAAATGATAGTACCTCATTTGGGTGCTGTGAAGATTAAATAAAACAATCTATGTAAGACACCCAGCCCAGGCCTAACACACAGAAGGTGTTAAACACACGTTGTTGGTTCCTTCTCACTCTCTCCTTCCCTTTCTTCCTCTCACCTAGTTAGTTGTGGAATTACAGATGGGCTGCATTCTTTAGCATGCCAATGATTGCCTGAAGGTGGCTGCAGAGCAATTTCAACAATTTCAAGTTATTCTACTTTTTAGGAGTTACAATGAATAATAAATACAACTTGTTAATCATTCTAGACAGTTTTTCAATTGTAAAATCACACTGACCTTTGCATAACAAAAGGTTAAAAGGATGAGCCTCAAAAGGAATAAGTACATCTTGATCACTCAGCTCAAAATTCAGTTATTTCCTACCTTTGCCTTTCAAATGAGTCCTGCTAAAGTGTCTACAATTGCCTTCTCTCCATGTCGTTTAATCCATATTTCTAGTAGGTATTAGTAACTTTGCAAGATCCTGCCTCAGAAATAGTGACATGCTCAGGCCCAGGGGCCAGACAGCCTGGGTTGTAATCTCAGCTTCTTCTCTCAGTAACTGTGCGTGACCTTGGCTAACCACTGAGCCTCTTAGGCCTGGGTTTCCATGACTTTGAAAGCAGATAACAATAGCACCACTTTCACCTCATCAAACTGTTGATAGGATGAAATAGATTTATGATGTAAAGCACATAGCGCAAAGTAAGAGCTCAAATAACTGTGTCGTTGTTGTTTTTATTCCAGGTAACACATCAGTTGGGATTTTGTCTGGGAATGAGAGCATTGTACTGTTCTCTTCAAATAGAATGTGGTCACCATTTTCCTTGGAAAGGTAATTTCTCCATTTGAAAAATGTGCGCTACGAGGCACTAGAAGGGTAAGAGTAGGAAACCGGGAGGAGAAAGTGGGGTTGAAGATACCTGAAGATCTGCGCTGGCTGGGGCCTGGTATACATGCCCCAAACACACACACACACAGGCACATACACCAGTTAAACCAGTTACCATGGAGTTGATTCTGACTCACGGAGACCCCATGTGTTACAGGGCAGAACTGCTACATAGGGTTTTCTTGACTGTAATCTTCATGGAAGCAGATGGCCAGTCTTTCTCCCACGGAGCTGCTGGGTGGATTCGGACTACTAACCTTTCAGTTAGTAGAGTACAAATCACTTGTGCCACCCAGGGACCTAACAGCATGCCGGGGGTGGTAAGTTCTATAGAAAATAAATAACACAGAATAAAGGAGACAAGTGCCAGGCCTCGGTTAGAGGTGGATGGGACATTTATTTAAGAAAAATCTCAATAATGAGGTGACATTTGAAGAGAAACAGTAAGGAAGTGAGGGATGGCACCATGTAGATATGTTGGGGAAGGCTGTGATGGTAGAGAAAATAGCAAGTTGAAAACCCAGGACTGGAAACTAGAATGCGGTGTTCTTGGAGTATTGTGAGCAGTGGGTAGAGAGGTAGAAGGTGAGGACATATTTTGAGTTGTCATGAAATATTACTTAGAGTTAAAATCATGCTAAGTGAAAATGGGAACAAAACAATGCTATAATAATTATTCTAACTCATGATGAAAATGTAGCCCTGGTGGCATGGTTGTTAAGAGCTCGGCTGCTAACCAAAATGTCGGCAGTTCGAGAATACCAGCCGCTCCTTGGTAAACCTATGGAGCAGTTCTTCTCTGTCCTATAGGGTTGCTATGAATTGGAACCGACTCTACGGCACCGGGTTTGGTTTGATTTTATGATGAAAATAGGAGCTGTGGTGGTGCAGTGGTTAAGCGCTTGGCTCTAACCTAAAAGTAGGCAGTTCGAATCCACCAGCTGCTCAGTAGGAGGAAGGTGTGTCAGTCTGCTTCCATAAAGATTACAGCCTTGGAAACTTTATGAGGTAGTTTTACTCTGTCCTACAGGATCTCTATGAGTCAGAATCCACTTGACTGCAGTGGGTTTGGTTTGGGTTTTATGATGAAAATGGATTTTAAACAAAGATAATGTTAAGGGACCCTAGAGGCTGAAGACACCTAATTAATTAGTACACCCTCGGTTATCAGACCATGTCTAGTCATCTTTCCCACCACGTCACTCACTTCCTCGAAGTTGTTTTGCAGACCCTCTGGAAAGCCGGGACAGGTCCAGATCTAACTGGCTCAGAATGGTCAGACATGGGCAGAACAAAGATGACCAACAGATCACCCCAGGCCACCACACGTGCTCAGTAACACAAGAGAACTCATGTCAAGGAACCAAAATCAGCAGATATATGTCATTAGCAGTAGCTGAGCCCATTTCAAAAGCAAAGAGTCCGTCGGCCACTTATGGGCCGAGTCTTAGCCCCGTCTCGTAATAATCAATAGAAACTATGAATAGTTAAAACTTTCTGATCCTGCCCACCACCTTCCTCCACCCCTATATGAATACGTATAAGTATAAAATGTGATTTCTCACTCAAATTGAGGAACTCAATCTGACGTCGATACCTCTGAGTGTCTGCTTGCTAGCCTGTAAAATAAACTTTCTTCCTTTCAAAAACAGCGTCTGAGAGACTGGCTTCTTGCACCCTGGGTGTGGACCCGTTGGTCCAGTTTCAGTTTCACCTACTATCAGTGGCCTTTAGTTAGAACTCAAAGGTGGATCACCCTTTCTCTTGAAAAAAACAGGTAAAGCCGTGTCCTTCTAACTAAGAGTTACAACAGGAAATATAATAAGGTCTTTAACATGAGAATGGTAATTCCAAACAGTTAAGTAATTGCTGAGGTGCTTCAGAGTATGGGAAAACGGATGTTTTTTTCATTTGGTAAACAGCATATTACAAATTAGTTTGTCTATCAAAATGATCCTTTCTAACAGACGCCCCAACTAAATGAATATCCATCCAAACGTGCACCTGGTGGAACAGAATGCTACAGAGCCAGGACTTCTGCTGTCAGTTCCAACACACACAGATGTGTCTCTGAATGAACATTCAGATATTCATGTTGGTTAGAACACATATTCAAAAGTACGTAGACCATTGTTCCAGGAATTGATGTTCTCCCAGAAGACTCAAATAAACATCACTGCAGGTACATCACAAATCACAAATTTATCCTGTGGCTTTTTCTTTGTGCTACACTCTGCAGGTAATACTCTGCACCAGCAGGAGGGCAGAGGGGTACGGGTTCAGGGAAAGGAGGAGGAGCCTGGGGGCACTGGCACAGCCAGGGCAGAGGACTGGTGTGACTTATATTTAACAATAACTGATAACCATTAGCTCTGTGTACCAGTTGCTATGGAGTAGTTTCTGCCTCGTGGCAACCGTGTATGTATCAGAGCACAGAGTAGAACTGTGCTTCACAGGGTTTTTCAGTGGCTGATTTTTCAGGAGATCACCAGGTCTTTCTTCCGAGGCACCCATGGGTAGGCTCAAACCTCCAACTTTTTGGTTAGCAGCCCAAGGCATTAACTGTTTACACCATCCACGGACTCCATTAGCTCTGTGCACCACCTCAATTATGTGGAACCCAAACTTGATACCAGGAACAAATCCACCGTTGACCAGGCACTCTCCTTGGCTGAGTCCTCATCGTATAAATATATGTTCAAGGGTCTCCTATCTTAAAAAAAAAAAAAAAAAAAAAAAAAAAAAAAAAACCTTTTATACATGTTTCCCATCACAATTAAAATAAAACATAAACTCCTTTCCATAGTCCTCAAAGCCTTCTTGATCTGAACCGTGACACCCTCCCACACTCTTCCCCTCAGTAACTCCATTCCAGCCACACTGGCCTTTAGGCTTTTCAAGACCACACCAAGAACATTCTTTCCTCAGGGCCCCTGCAAGACCTGTTCCAATAGCCAGAAGAGCTTCTGACAAATATCCACATGGCTCCACCCCTAACTTCATTTGGGTCTTTGCTCACATGTCACCTCTTCATAGAGGCCTTTTTTTGTGTAGCCCATCTAGATCAGCACCATATGACTCTATCACCTTATTCTGCATCATTTGCTCATATTACTATCATTAAAAACTAGTAGTCATTGAGTCAACCCGACTCATAGTGACCTCAATTCATGGCGACCCCAACTCATGGTAACCCCACGTGTATCAGCGTAGAACTGTGCTCCATAGGGGTTTTAATGGCTTGTTTTTCAGTAGATAGCCAAGACTTTCTTCCAAGGTGCCTCAGATTTGAACCTGTAACCTTTCAATCAGCAGTCAAACGTGTTAACCGTTTGCACCACCCAGGGACTCCTACCTGACATGACATCATAAGCTATTTTTTAGTGCCAGTGTCCCCACTAGAATGTAGCTAAGCGTTGTTTTCTTTTGTTCACCACTGTATCCTTAGGATCTAGAAACGTCAGGCACACATTAAGTGCTCAGTAAATATCTGCTAGATGAACAATTGAATGAATAAATGAACATGTTTAATTCCTTGACGTGTAGTAAAGTAGATATATTGGCTTCCTGTGTATATTGTATTGAAATTCTGGTTGTAGCTCTAGGTTTACTTTCAGGCAGGCACTTAATTATTCAGTGATATCCTTTTCAAGCTAAAAGAGTGAGAGAAATGATGATACAGATATTAGTGCACAAAACAATGCACAAAAGGAAAGAGAAGGAAACAGAGCAGAACCAGCTCCCCCAGGAAAATGGCGTAGATAAGCCTAAATGAAGGAGTAAATGAGCATGCAAGAAAGATCATAAGATGGACCAGACAGATAAATGCAAAAATGTCTTCCAACCTGCATAAATAATAACTTAGCAAGAGGAGGTCTTCAATAGATGCTGGATAAAGAAAATAATGATAAAGTAGTATAGAAATTACTTGGTGGATCATCAAACTCTGCACAGTCCAGAACAGAAATCCAAATATTATTTTTTCCACAAGAAAGATTACATTAAAAATATAATTTTTATAAGCAATGGTTTAATATTCCTTAACATCATGATTCTTTTGAGGACCCCATATTCCATTTCTAGGTGATAATTTTTATTTATCCAATCATAAGCTATTCCATGGGTCATAAACTTAAATGTCTACTGGAGTCTCGCAGGCAGTGTAAATGAGCGAAGTGGGCAAGGTACAGGCTGGGGCCACCCAGAGATGGCCTGCCATGCCCCTTCCAATGGGACAGCAGCTACTAAGCTCCAGCCAGGAAGAGTGCCCCATGTTGTTGGGAAATCTGGGTTTTCAGGTAAGATCTCTTGATTATTATTGCTGAATAGTAATTAAACATTTTATAAAAACCATGCAAACAAAACACATCTGCAGCCACCATCAGCCTTTAGTTTGTGATTTCTGATAAACTATTCAAATATGGAATCCAACTAGAAGGACAGCAGCAATATCTCTACCTTCTAATTATCTGACCAAATTCCAGAAAAAAAGAAACAAATTTGCTGTCTATACAAATATAGAGGGCCCAGTGACTCAGTAGTAGAATTCTCACCTTCCATGAGGGAGATCCTGGCCAACGCGCCTCACGGCCACTGACCTATCTGTCAGTGGAGGCTTGTGTGTTGCTATGCGCTGAACAGGTTTCAGCAGAGTTTCCAAACTAAAAGACTAGGAAGAAAGGCATGGATATCTATTCCAAAAATCAGCCAATGAAAACCCTGTGGATCACAGCGGTTCATTCTGCAACTGATTATGGGAATGGCGCAGGACCAGGCACTGTTTCACGTTGTGGTTGCCATGAGTTGAGGGCCGACTCAACGGCAGCAAACACCAACAACATACAAACCCCGGTCTGTGTTAGCTATAAATGAGGGAAACTTTGAGAGAAAGCTAAGATACTCCAGCAACTAAGGGCTTTATGAATGGAACATTAATAAGATGACTTCATTTTCATTCATAGATTGTTAAGGTCTCAGTTACAAGTAGAACTGCCCCATAGGGTTTCCAAGGGGTAGCTGGTGGATTTGAATGCCAACCTTTTGGTTAGCAGCCAAGCTCTTAACCACTGTGCCACCAGGGCTCCTACAAGTATATAGTCAATACTAATTCAGTTGTAAGGTATTTGTTGATCAACATATGAAGTACTTAAAGAACAAAGTAAAGATTCAGCTAGCCTACTTACTACCTAATGTATTCGTTTAACTAAGAAACAAGCCTATAACTAAGTTATAAAATAAAGACCATTAGTATTTGTGGATTTAACATTTGTGCTTTCATTCTTTGCAAGAGCCCTGACAGACAAAGATCTCCAACTTGTTGAAGAGGAACTTGGTATGTGGAAGCAAGCCACTTAGTTGAGCTGGTGAGGGAACTAGCAACTGCCTGGCATCTGCATCTCACTGTAGTTTCATTGCCCTCCACTCATCATCATATACACACAGATTTTCCCTAAGTCTCTAAAGGAAGTTCGTTTTATTTTCAGTCATACTTTATTGCACTCTGTGATCAAATGTCAGTGTTACCCATAAACAGCATACTGGAGACTCGCAAAAGGATTGATATGTTTTCCTCATGAGTGCAATGATGCACCTCGCCTGTTACATCCAGTGAATGCAGTTCTTACCTTAATGAAGATTTCCAGAGCCTAGAGGCTTTCGCATTCTCCCAGCTCTCAGGCTGCTAATTTCACTTGCCTTCCTATCTGGCCTAACAACTCATCTCAGCCTGCCTTTGTGCCCTAGCTCCTGCTGCCTGCTGAATTTATTCTCCCCCTCATTAAACCTGACTAAACCCAGCCATTCCTCTCTTGACTTCCTAGCTCAGCCCGCTGGCCTAGTGGGATGCTGTTATCAATTTGGGTTCCACTGCAGACAACTGACACTACTGTAGCTAGTTTAAGCAAAAAGGGTTTTATTGCCAGGCAGTGGTTTCTCTGCACAATCATTAGAGGAACTGAAGGAACAGACCAGGCTGAGCTTCCAGGATCAGGTCCTATAATCACACAACCTCTGTTGTTGTTACTGTTAGTTGCTGTCAAGTCAGGCTCTGACGTGTGATGATTTCATGTACAACAGAATGAAACTCTGCCTGTTCCTTTGCCAACCCCAGGATGGCCAGCATGCTTGAGACCACTACTGCCTTCCAACCTAGGAGGCTCATCTGCTACCACTGTATTAGACAATATTCTATACAACCTCTGCTGTTATTAAAAAGCTCCTGTCATGAATGATGCAAAAATATCTAATGAGAGAGCTGCTAACTGTAGAGCCATACCGCTTCAACCACGATGGGAAGAGCTCCACAGCCCACAACGGAAGCCAACGAACCAAGACGCTAGTACTTCACGCCTTGCCTCTTACTCCTTTTATACTTTATGAGTGGTTTTAATAAGAGGAATACAAACCACACCTGAAAAGAAATCTGACCAATGGGGTTTTAACTTTCTAGGCTCTAGCTGACTGGAAGGCATAGTAGAAGGAGCTTGAAAAGGAGATCCAGCATAGCAGTCCACAGTAGCCACCACAGAATCCCTGCCAGGCATTATATATGTGGTTCTTACTGTGACTGCCATTTCCTTTTGAGGGAGAGCCTTTAAATCTCTGAATTGTAAATCATAGTAGTCACCAGTAGAAAAATCGTCAGTTAACACTAATACCTAATACTGAACATTTACAAATCAAACAAGAGACGGTACAGGGATCACCTGAAGACAATCCTAGCAGCTGCTCTTGATAAGATGGGCAAGTATATAGTCCTATTCCCTGAGATGAGATATAATAAGCCCTTTATGTCTGAAGGTCAAAAAAATCAGAGGTGCCAGACCACTCGGGATGGAAGGAGGATTTGGGGTTCATGAATGGTGGACTCCTAACCCTAATGCTTAAGCTATGAAAAACCTAAGCAAGCTGCTACTTTGATGTCAGCCTAACTCACCATCCTGCCCACAGCATGAGAGGCCATTTATGAATTCCCTTGGCCTTCCCACGACATGGGGTTGGGGGCTGATGCCCCAATACCCTAGGGAAAGACTGGGACATGGCATTCACACGCACACTAAGCTAAGCAAAGAGGAAACTGGACACTCTTATTAAAGTGAAATTCACATAACCATACTAACTGAGACCACGGTACCTACTCCCCGTCTGGTTCCACTGCTGTCCCACAATTTTCCTGGTATATGTCCTATAAGATTCTTCAGAGTACTTTTTTGGAATGTCTTCCATTCTTCTTAAGACCCTGTTCCCCTGCTTCCGATTCTTTCCTCTTTTAACATAGCCTTTCTGATATGAACTCCTTCAACTTCCCTCTCCCCTCTTTCTCTCACCTTCTCTGGGGAAGAAGTGTCCTACACCTTTTCAAGCTAGTGCCACACTCCTTCCACTTCAAATCTTCTAGAGGGTCTGTTTTTGTAAATAAGTTTTTAGTGGAGCACGGCCATGCCCATTCATCTTCATATTGTTGCTGGCTGCTCTTGCACTATAGTAACAAATTGAGTAGTTGTAACAGAAACCACCTGGGCCACAAAGCCTAAGGATGAGGCTAAAGTATTTACTACCTGGCTCTTAACAGAAACAGTTTTGCCGACTTCTGTTCTAAAGGATTCACCTGTTTTTACCCTCTAAATTTTTTCTTATCACTATCTCCCTTCCCTCTGTTATCTTCAACCTCTCCATTTCTACCGTTGACTTCCCTTCGACTTCTAATATGTACATCACGATTCAGTCACTCCCTCTCAAAAAACCCCAATTGAGCACCTACCAAGTGCCAGGTGTGGGGCATAAGGATACAAAGATTAATAAAACACAACCCCTGCCCTCAAACTGCTTTTGGTCTAGGAAGAGAAGGGAAATATATAAGCAGCCAAGTGCTCTGTAGTATTTTGGAAGCAAGTAAGGAAGTTCAAATAATGCTCATTGTTTCTTACCTATGGAGTTGAGGATGGTCAAACATATCAAGGTAGTTCAAAAACATGTACAAATAACAAGTATTTCATAAAGGAGGTGACTCTTAAACAAATCCTCCCAACCTTAAAAATATATCTTCCCTTAATTTTCCTTTATCCTCACTCTGCTATTCCCTGCTCTCTGTTTCCCCTCATTGTGAATATTCTTGACCTTCAACTCGCTCTATAATTCCTTGCAACCAGGTTCCATCGGCATCACTTCACTGAGACTGTCCCCTCAAAGGTTTTCAGAGACCTTGATTGACTTGTTTACAGCCTCATCTCATTTCTCATCTTATTCCCTGTGCAGTATTTAACTATTGCCTACTCCTTCATTCTCTTGCCTAAAAGTCTTCCATAGCTCCACCTGCCCAAGTTTCAAATACATAAGAAAAATCTTCACAATATCTATGTATCTTCTTGACCACAGAGTACTTCTCAACTCTGCAAACATCCCCCATTTTGTCATATATGCTTGCCTTTCCGTGCTTTGCCAATTGCCTGGAATAGTATTCACTATCCTTCCCATCCTTCAAACTCCTACTTATTCTTCAAAACCCAGTTCATATGCTACTTCTGCTGTGAAAGTACCCCAGGTTGAGTTTGTCAGATTTTCCCACCCTCTTCCTCTCTATTCTCAGAGTACTTGGTCCATAGCTCTATTGAGCACTCTGGACTCCAAGGATTTGTTTAGATGTATGACTCCCCCACTTTACCATGATTGGGATCATGTCTCCTACCTCTTTAAATCCCAAGTACTTAGACTAAGTCCACATAAAGTAATAATAAATGTTTAGAGTAGCAGTCAGGCTTGGCAGTTCCAGTGAGGGGAAAAAAGTTCAAATCCCTAAATATATGAAGATAAGTTATTTTCCAGGCACACATTTCTTAAAATTCAATAAACTTTCAGAATATGCAAATGACAATAAAACTTCCCTTCAGCACATTAGAGTGACAGTTACAAGAAAATGACATAAAACTGCTCCCTATGGATCCGTCTCAAGATAGCATCAGACACTCAGGGTTGTCACTATGAAGGGCACCACCTAAGCTATATTTTTTTCAACTTTAATAACAAAGACTGCACAGTTATCAGTATATTTTCATTACCACCTCTGTCTTCAGAACTCTATTTGTTCCGGGCCTGAAAGCAGAAAAGTATTTATTATGAATGTTAAGCATGGAACAACAGAGGACTAATGGATTTTACACAAATAAGTTATCAGTACGAAAGATGTGGATTTATGATCTACTGGATGCTACCTTCTCAGGATAGCAAAGGAGATGCTCCATCCATGAATTTTCCTGTGTGAACTAGTCTGTATTCCAGCTCATGGATACAGGATGAGCTACTTGCTCAAGTTCCGGTCACTCTCAGAGTCTGTCCCAGATGCTAGGTCCCATCACAGCTTTTGAGTCAACAAGAGCCCAGGAGCGGGAGGAAGAAGGCAGGGCACTTCCACACAATTAATATTCTCGGAGTGCCCACAAGGCACAGAGTACAGTAGAGAAGTTAGATAGTCGTGCCACTCTGCACACATTCTAGGAGCAACTCTGGGTCAAATTAAGGTCCAGCTGAAGCCCATTGCCAATTCTGCAGGGCAGAAAAATGTTCATCAACTCCAATACAGAATTTTCCACCTTATGGCTCTTGCAAATAATCAGCTAGTCAAGTGTCAGCACAGAGCCTGGAACTCAGGTGCTTTGTGGCTTTCACTATGACAACTGCATTTCCAAGTCTATAGTTGCAGGCAAGACAACATTTGTAATCGTATTGTTGGTTAAGGGTAAAACAAAAACACATTTAGATCACAACAGATAAACACTTCCTCTGACTTAATTACACTTGGGAGACCAGAAGATGCACTTCTATGAGGGAAATTGAATCTTATAATAGCAAACCCACCCACCAAGAAAACAGCTCCTTGAAATAGAGGGAAATTTTAGAATATTCACAGTATCCTTCAAGCAGGAGCTCTTGTTATAAAAGAAGCCCATTAAAAAAAAAAAAAAAAAAAAAAAAGGCAGCAAATAGATAAGGTTAAAGGAGCCCTGGTGGTGCAATGGTTAAGTGCTCAGCTGCTAACCAAAAGGATAGCTGTTTGAACCCATCCAACAGCTCTGCGAGAGAAAGACCTAAGATCTGCTTCCAGAAAGATGAAAGCCTATGGGGCAGTTCTACTGTGTTATATGGATCACTGAGAGTCAGAATCAACTTGAAGGCACCTAGAAACAACAACAACAGATAAGGATAACTGAGAATGTCTGGGGGTGAACTTCAGTCTCACGGGGTCATGTTTCCAGAAAATCCTTCTCACCCCAACTAGTGAAACTACAGGCCCATATGTGCTTGGCACAGAAGACCATGGAACCCCCTTTTCCATACACTACTGACAGGAGAGAAAGTAGCAAAAGCCTTCTTGGTGAAAGCCCCTCACTACAGAAGCCATAAATAGAAGATTTTTTCCCTTCTTTTTAATACATAAATTTAGAGGTGCGTTGCTATTCTGTTCAGAGCAGAACTGAGTAAGTTAAGACTATGTTTGATGGAGGAAGAAAGGGAGAGAAAACATATTTTGTAACAAAGCAGGCCCTGTATACAGGATTACTATACAGCCCTGTACTGGCCTTTGAGAGTGGAAGGTGAGCAACACAATCAGTTATTAAACAAAGTCACTATTAGCTGGTGAAGCATATTGAGGCAATCCAGAAGAATGTACAAAGCACTCTTTTACCTCAACTTAGTCGTATCGTCTACGTACAATGAGTTTTTCCCAGAGGTAAAGAGGAAGGGGGACGTTAGTGGTTCAGGGGTAGAATGGTTCAGAATTCTCTTCTTCCATGTAGGAGACCTGGATTTGACTTCCGGCCAATGCACTTCATGTGCAGCCACCACCCATCAGGCTTGTATGTTGCTGTGATGCTGAACAGGTTTCAGTGAAGCTTCCAGACTAAGATGGACTAGGAAGAAAGGTCTGGTGATATATTTCTGGAAATTAGCCAATAAAAACTCTATGGATCACAATGGTCTGATCCATAACCAATTACAGGGATGGTGCAGGACTGAGAAGCATTTTGTTCCACTGTGCATAAGGTCGCCATGCATCAGGGGCTGACTGGACAGTTAACAACAAAGAGGAAGGGGTCTTTCAATACAGACTTCTTCAGGGGCTGCTGCATATGACAATCCATAAGGAAAAAGTCCCTCTCCTTTGAGTTTTTGTCCCTTTCCTTTCCCTTCCCTTCTCTACTGTCTTTGGTCCAGTTCCTCAGGAAAGACTCTGAGATGGAGAGTTACATGATGGAACTTTACTGGGGACTGCTCTTGGGAACCACAGCTGCGAAGGGTTGAGGGCTGAAGGAGAAGCTGAACTCAATGCAACAGAGGTCTCAGCCAATCTCATAGGCCTTTCAGGGATGTCTGCAATGAGTCATTGTAGCGCCAACTTCACTAGGGAGGGGTGGTAACCATGATCTAAGCAGTTCCCTTCAACCAGGACACTTCCTGGGAAAGGTCTCAGCTGTGAGCCTTCAGCAGCCTATGCAGTCCTGGCAGCTGGGGAGGGAGAGAGTGATTCTGTCGCGGCGCACTGCAACTCCAGTTCTCTTCCCTTCCTTTCTGTACCTTTTCCTTTCCTTCCCTTCTCATTGCTTCCCGTGGCCCTGAGTCCCTTGCACTCCTTTGTTCTTCTTTTTCCAGGGCCCTGCCTCTTTTTCTCTTTGGCGGGTAGGGCATATTTTTAATAATTCCATTCCATCTGTCTCCACTAGTCTGGGGTAAATACAATACTATCAGCTGTTCACACTGATAATATGTAACTCCTCTCAGCAGACCTCTAGTAAGTTTTTAAGAGGAAATTCTTCCTTTTACCTAAAATCCATGCTACCAAATGGATACCATAAGTTACCCTAGCCTTAGTATATATGCCATGGTCCCAGTAGTAACTATTAATCTAAAAGTTTCCACATCTTCTTCTAACTTAAGACATGTGACTAAATGCTCTCCTTGGGTTACCCTACTTTTGCATGTGCCATGATCCTAGTAGAAGAAAGACAAGTGAGCAGTGCTTGGTTTGTTAACACAATTAAGTATCTTATTTGAGTTAAAATATTAAAAGTAGCAATATTATAATAAAATCTATTGCAGTTGAGTAGATTCTGACTCATAGTGACCCTACAGGACAGAGCAGGACTGCCCCATAGGGTTTCCAAGGAGCAGCTGGTGGACTCAAACTGCTGACATTTTGGTTATCATTTGAGCTCTTAACCACTGTGCCACTAGGGCTCCAATATTATAATAGCTCTCATATATTAAGCATATGTCCAGCCCTACTGCTAGCCACTTCAAATACATTGTCTCATTTAACACTTACAATAACTTTGCAGGGTAAATATATTATCCTCATTTACAAGTAAGGAAAATGAGACTCAGAGAGATTATGCACTTGGCTAAGATCAGACTGCTTGGAAATGCTAAATATCTGTGTGATAGAGATAGAAAAAAAAAACTGTCCATTAAGATCCGTATTTCTAATTGATGCATCTTAGATGGCTGCTCACAAGCTTTTAAGATCCCAGATGCCACTCACCAAAGTAGGATGCAGAACATTTTCTTAATAAACTTTGTTATGCTGATTGACCTAAATGTCCCCTGAAACCATGGTCCTTAGCCCCCAGCCCCAGCTACTCCTTCCCTCAAAGTGTTTGGTTGTGTTTAGGAAACTTCTTAGCTTTTGCTTTAGTCCAGTTGTGCTGACTTCCCCTGTATTGTGTGTTGTCCTTCCCTTCTTGGGCAACCCACTTGGAGCAAAGGAGGATGAAGAACACCAAAGATACAAGGAAAATATTAGCCCAAGAGACAAAAGGGCCACATAAACCAGAGACTCCATCAGCCTGAGACCAGAAGAACTAGATGGTGCCCGGCTACCATTAATGACCTCCCTAACAGGGAACACAACAGAGAGTCCTTGACGGAGCAGAAGAAAAGTGTGGTGCAGAACTCAAATTCATGTAAAAAGACCAGATTTAAAGGTCTGACTGAGACTGGAAGACCCCCAGAAGCCATGACCCACGGACACTCTGTTAACCCAGAACTAAAACCATTCCAGAAGCCAACTCTTCGGACAAAGATTAGATTGGACTATAAAACATAAAATAATACTCGTAAAGAGTGTGCTTCTTAGTTCAATCAGATACATGAGACCAAATTGGCAGCTACTGTCCGGAGGCATGGACACAAGAAACCCAGGGTGGAAAGGGGGAGTGTGCTGTTACATTGTGGGGATTGCAACTAATGTCACATAGCAATATGTGTATAAATTTTTGTATGAGAAATTAACTTGAGCTGTAAACTTTCATCTAAAGCACAATTAAAAAAAAAAAAAAAAAGAAAGAAAGGAGACTAATGAGGCCAGGGTCAGAGATACGTGATCTGGATGCAATCTTCTATGGGAAAAACTGCTATATAAAGGACATTATTGGAACAAATGGCAACATCACAGTATGGACTACAGAGTAGATAGTAATATTTTATCAATGTTAAATTTCCTATATTTAGTTACTACCTTGTTTATATAACAGAATTTTTTCTTAGAAACTGCATGCTGAAATATGAAAGAGTAAAGGGGTATGATATATGCAATCCACTCTCAAATAGCACAGAATGAGCATAATTGTGTACATAAACAGAAAGATGGAATAATTTTTAAAAAATGTGGCAAAATGACAACAATTGGTTAATTGAATACAGTTCTTTAGACTATTCTTGGAAATTTCCTGTAAGTTTGAAATTTTTATTTAAAATGTTTTTAAAACCTCATAAACAGTGAATAGAATTAGGAGGCATACAAATTCTAAGTTCTGCTTGAATGCCTCAATTTCAATTCAGTGCTTTACTATTGATGTAATCTTATCTGAAAGGGAAATATTAAAAAAATTATATCATCTTTTTCATTTTTAAGCCACATTATCTACAAATTTTTGCAGTTACAGAAGACAATAAAGATTCCATAAATCGCAAAAAATAAAATCCGTTATACTGAGTTGTCTCTTTGAGGAAGCTGCCCAGTAAGAGACCACATGTCCCTGTCTCCTTTGTCCCTAAGTGGGGCCATGTGATTAGCTGTAGTGAAATGAATGCGAGCAGAAGTGGTATGTATCACTTTCCAGCCAAAGCAGTTACGAAGTGGGTATGTCTTCTTCACGCTCTAGTCCCTGTCTGCCAACTATATACAGTGGACTCAAAAGCCCTGGAGGAAAGCAAAGCTATGATGGAAGGAGCCTGGGTCCCTGAATCACGAAGTAGAAGAAAGCTACCCACTAATCATGAACACCACATTAGACTATTATATAAGTAAGAAATACAATTCTGTTGTGCAAAGCCACTGAAATTTGGGGGTTTACTTGTTACAGCATCTAGCGTTACCCTAATGCACAGGATGAAACCTAGACTTCCATTTACAAATTCACTTATTCATTCAACTAGACATTATTTGAGTAACATCTACCAGCTAGGCATATACTAGACACTGGAGATGTAAAGATACATATGACATGTTGTTGTCAGCTGCCATTGAGTCGGTCCTGACTCCAGGCAACCCTGTGCACAATGGAACAAAATACTGCCTAGTCCTGCACCATCCCTATGATCACTTGCCTATTGGACCATGGTGATCCATAGGGTTTTCACTGGCTAATTTTCAGAAGTAGTTTGTCAGACCTTTCTTCTATGTCTGCCTTAGTCTGGAAGCTCTGCTGAAACCTCTTCAGCATCATAGCAACACACAAGCCTCCACTAATAGACGGCTTCACATGAGGTGCTGTGGCCAGGAATTGAACCCAGGTCTCTGGCATGGAAGGCAAGAATTTTACTACTGAACATGATCTCTTCCTTTAAGAAGCTCATGGGATAATGAAGAGGAATTATTCACGGCACTGTGGAAACAATGAGTGGGAATGACTGACCCTGACTGATCTCATTTATGGAATTTCTTCCCTGTGGGGGCACAACACTCACAAAGCAATCTTATCTTTACTTATTTTTCCTAAATTTATTACATTAATATAAATTCTTCCCATGTGGATTTTCTGATAAACATAGAGACCTATCTGAGGGGAAAAAAAATTCCATGAAATCAATTCTTGAGAATGGGGGGAGAAGGGGTTATAATTTAACCTTAGACAATGCATTCATCCGTTATTAGTAACTGTCCTAGAAATCATTGTTTGAGTGCTGGTCACTTCTGTCCACTGCCTTCAAAAATCCGTTGGTAAGAATGGCTAGATTAAGAAATACAATAAATAAAGGTGCAAGGGACAAAAATGAGTTTTTTCTTTCCTGGTCTCACTTTCAATTATGCCTTCTTATAAGAGCAAAATGGAAACCCTGGTGGTGTAGTGGTTAAGAGCTACAGCTGCTAACCAAAAAGTCGGCAGTTCAAATCCACCAGGCGCTCCATGGAATCCCTGCAGGGCAGTTCTACTCTGTCCTATAGGGTCACTGTGAGTCAGAATCGACTTGATGGCAACGTGTTTGGGTTTTGGTTTATAAGAGGAAAAAAAGCAAAGTAGAACAGAAGCAAAGTAAGAAATGCATATCTACACATCACATATTCCTCAATTCCTCCTCTGTTACATCACCACCCAAAACTCCAAAGCTGCCCCAGAATGTTTTCTATCCTGTTGCAATTCTGTGTTTTCACTGATAGGAAAAACCTGTTCTTACCCTCCTGTTTCCCATCCATTTTTCCATCCTTATCCGTTCCTCCACATCCACTCCAACACCAGACCAAAATCAAATCCACTGCCCTTGAGTCAATTTCTACTCATAGCAACCCTATAGGACAGGATAGAACTACTCCCATGGGGTTTCCAAGGCTGTAAATCTTTACGGAAGCAGACTGCCACATCTTTCTCTCGAGGAGCAGCTAGTGGGTTTGAACCACCGACTTTTTGGTTTGCAGCTGAGTGTTTTTACCTCTGTGCCACTAGCCTCTTCATTCTCTAAGTATTATAGACCACAAAGATCTCTTTCCCTTTTCTGAGCAACTCTACAGTTACAATTTCACTGTAGTTATGAACTTACATGTTCCCTCACTATTTAGTTCACATCGAGGTTGTCTTCCAACGTGACTACAAACTCCTTGAAGACAGAAAACAAGACCTGTTTTCTTTTTTAAAAAATTCTCCACATACCTAGAAATGTACTGAGCACACATATAATCAAAAAGGAAAAAACTAATGATCAACTGGCTGACTCTTCCTGGATGATCCCATGGGGACTGTTATGAATCAAATTGTGCACCCAAAATATGTCTTGAAATCCTAATCCCTGTACCTGTGGATGTAACCCTGTTTGGAAATAGAGTTTCTTTGTTATGTTAATTAGATCATACTTGAGTAGAGTGGACTCTAAATGTAATCAGGAGCCCTAGTGGTGCAGTGGTTAAAAGCTCAGCTGCTAACTAAAAGGTCAGCAGTTCAAATCCTCCAGCCACTCCTTGGAAATCCTATGGGGCAGTTTTACTCTGTCCTATAGGGTTGCCATGAGTTGGAATCGACTCGACAGCAACGGCTTTTGGTTTTTAAATGTAGCCACTTCTGAGTTATCAAAAGAGCAGATTAGACACACATACATACACACAAGGAAAGACAGATGCCATGTGAGGATCATCTACAAGACAAGGAACCAGGGAATGCCCAGGACTACCTACATGGAAGGAATTGACAGGGCCGAGACCCTGTTTTGGACTTTTCACCTCCAGAACTGTGAGAAAAGAAATTTCTGTTCTTGAAAGCCACCCACCTGTGTTATTTCTATTACAGCAGCACTAGGAGACTAAGACAGGACTCATGACAAGAGGCCTTTTGAAGCCACGAGGAGTCATTGGCTTTTGCAAGCTTTTAACAACAGGCAACACAATGTGGTGCTTGGGACGGAGCCAGGGATTAAGAGCAAATCAATCTTAACTCCTTCCATTTCAACCCCAGTGTGGCCTTGGGTGGAGCACTTACATAAATGTCTCTGAGCCTCAGTTTCCTCAACTTAAAAAAAGGAATAAAAATACCTTCCTCCTAGGAGACCTGGTGGCACAGTGGTTAAAGCGTTTGGCTGCTGACCAAGAGGGTGGTGGTTTGAACCCACCAGCTGCTCCACGGGGCAAAGACATGGCAGTCTGCTTCCATAAAGATGAAGATTACAGCCTTAGAAACCCTATGGGGGCAGTTCTACTCTGTCCTTATAGGGTCACTATGGGTCAGAATGAGTGGGGATCAAAACAGGTTAAGTAGAAGAAAACTCTAATTTATTTAAGGGATTTCCTTCTGTATTGAATTAGTGGGTAATAGAATCCAGTCACTCTCATTCTAAGTAATTCTAATAAGCATTCTAATAATGACTAAAGAGGGATCACACCTCAGAACAAAACAGCGTCTCCTTCTAAAAACATGCTTCTCTCCAAAACTAATTGACTAAATAAATGAAAGATATGACACATTTAACTCTGTGTGTTTTGCTTTTGCAACCTCAAGAGTTCTGCAAACTGCTGAAAAGGTACTTCTCCTCTAGTGGAACCGGGAGGGCAATGGAGAATCATCTGGTCACAAGCCCCAGCACGTACAATATGGAGAGGTGTCTCCGGTCTTTGCACTGCTCATTAATTGTCCCATATAAGGTGAGTCATGGGGGAGAGGAGCTCTTCCAAGATGCAGCAGGGCCATGGAATTAGGGGAGCCCAGCAGGATGGGCCCCTGCTGCTCTGTCAACAAGCTTCAGGCCAAACTGGGGGCCCAGGGCTCTCTCTGAGAGCTTTATTTTTCTGTCAGCTATGACTCCCTCTCCTCTCATTAATGCATGTCCTGGGGTCTTCTCTTCTGAAGCTGAGGCAGCATTCTTCAAGATGGTTCTCCTAATTGATGGAGGAGTGCTGGGAGGTACACATTCAAGCAGAAGCAAATGTTGACACAGTTCCTTCCCTCATGCCCTCCTCTCAGCAGTACTCACAAGTCCCCCGGGGCACAGTTTCCTTGGTGTGCAGTCAGGACTGGAGGCTTCCTTTATCCATGCCTGCTGCCTCCCTTTTTTTATAATTACTATCCCCAAGGTCTCACCATCAGTACAGAGTAGGTTAGGGTCAGACTGCCTGGGAATGCATCCTGGTCCTGTGTAAACTTCGGCAAGTCACTTCATTCTCTGCTTCCTAATCTGTGAAATAGAAGCAGCTGTATCGCCTTTCTAGGTCTATTGTGAGGATTAAATGACTTAACAGATGTAAAGCACTTCCAAGCAAAGCCCCCGCCACAAGTAAGTGTCAATATCAATTATCATCAACTGTCCTCTTTGATCACCTATAATCTGGTTCCTGTTTGTGCCCATTCCACAAAACCACTCTCCCTCAGTAAAGACTTTAACAACCTTCTCCCATCCTGATCCAGCCATTTGACCTTCTCCTATTTCCTCTGCTGCTCTTAGCTGCAATATACGAGTTTAGATGATTCTAGAATGCTGGGTACTCTTTCCACAGGTTAAGATCATACTTGGGTCTTCTGTGCAAAAATGCAGAGTACTACAGACCACCTGGAAAACTCACAACTACTTTCCATTGTAGTTTAGTCCTGTTGTGATTTGAAATTATGAATCTGTATAAAGACAAGGGAACAAATCCCCATTCTATAAGTGATAGGGAGGAAAATGTTGCAATGTGATTTTTCAGACATAATCTATCACTTTCATTGTTTCCCTTTCTGCCCTCACAAATTTAAGAAAAATGTATGTTTTCATAAGGTCAGTGTCTCAGCTTTCCACAGAAAGAAAATTTAAGAGAAAAAATATATATATCTTTCTCCTCACTCAGTTATTCTCCATCATAATTAAAATGATCGTTACTGGATTTTCAGTTTCAAGATAGTAGACATTTCCAACCCCTCTCATCTCAAAATCACCCTAATAGTCAAAAAAATAAAAATCAGAAGTAAAAATTTAGTCATTGATCAATCTAGGAGACAGCTTTAATTCTAACTAAATCATAAGATGACATAAAGCAATGCAGAGGCCAAAGATGACTTTGCAGAGAGGAGAATCACCACCAGTCTCAGTTTATCATACTGTGATGGCTTGCATGTTGCTATGATGCTAGAAGTTATGTTACTGGTATGTCAAATACCAGCAGGGTCACCCATGGTAGGTAGGTTTCAGCAGAGCTTCCAGACTAAGACAGACTAGGAAGAAAGACCTGGCGATCTACTTGCAAAACTTAGCCAATGAAAACTCTGTGGATCAAAACAGAGTATTGTCCATTGTAGTGCTGGAAGATAAGCCCCTTAGGTTGGAAGGTACTCAAAACACACAGTGACTGAAACAATAGACTTGAGCATACTAATGCAGATGACACAGGACTAGACAAGGTTTCATTCCGCTATTGGAGCTGTCTCAAGGGCAACTAATAACAGACAGGAGGAAGAATACATCTAAGTGTTTGCAAAGGAAGATACTGATGAGAAGCAAATTCAAAATACCCACAGAATCCAAACAGGCTAGTAGGTAGAGCACCGGGTAACTCAGAAGGTGAGATGAGGCCAGGACCAACTCCTTCTCCTCCACCGTTACAGGGAACAGGAGGCAGAGTCTCTGAAGAAGGTGAAGGTCCAAAGTCAGGACACCAGGTGGAGGTGAGAGTGCAGATGAGGCATGTAAATGAAAAGATGGAGATTCAGTGGAAGTGTTCAGACTGAACAGAAAGTACTTTCGAAAGGTTGAAGGAAATTTCTGTAGAAAAAATTAGAATCACCTCCAGACAAAATACAAATTCTGATATTTGGAAGTCCCCAATGAAAATGGTTTAAAAAGTGTGCAGCAGGATTGTATCCTTTCACTTTATTTATTCAACCTGCATGCTGAATAAATAATTCAAGAAGATGGACTATATGAAGAAGAACATAGTATCAGGAATGGAGGAAGACTCATTGACAACCTACAATATGTAGATGATACAACCTTACTTGCCAAAAGTGAAGATGAATTGAAGTACTTACTGATGAAGGTCATAGACTACAACCTTCAATATGGATTACACCCGAACATAAAGAAAACAAAAATTCTCACAATGGACCGATAAACAACATGATAAACAGAAAAGAGACTGAAATTGTCAAGGATTTCATTCTACTGGGATCAATAATCAATACCCAAGGAAGCAGCAGTCAAGAAATCAAACAATGTATTGCATTGGGCAAATCTGTGGTAAAAGACCCGATTAAAGTGTTAAAAAGCACAGATGCCACTTGGATAACTAAGGAGCACCTGACCCAGCCATGGTATTTTCCATTACCTCATATGTACATGAAAGCTGAACAATGAAAAAGTGAGATATAAGGAGAATTGATGCATTTGAATTGTGATGTTGGAGAAGAATACTGAATATACCAAAGACTGCCAGAAGAACAAACAAATCAGTCTTAGAAGATATACAACCGGAATGCTCCTTAAAAGCTAGGAAGGGGAGACTTTAGCTCTTTTACTTTGAACACATCTTCAGGAAAGACCAATCACTAAAAAACGACATCGTGGCTGGTAACATAGAGGATCAGTGAAAATGACGGAAACCTCCCATGAGATTGATTGACCCAACAGCCGCAACAATGGACCAAATATACCAAAAATCATGAAGCTGGTGCAGGACCAGGCAGTGTTTCATTCTGTTATACACAAAATCCATGAGTCAGAGCCGACTTGATGGCAACTAACAACAGATAAAAAAGCTGTGTCATCCTGATGGCCCTCCAGTGAAGCCTACCAGTTGAAAAGTCCAACTCATGGATACGGAACTTCCAGTTTGCTCCCTAAAAATTCACTTTACACATGAACAGACAGCCAAAGATCACCAAGCTTTTGTGAAATGCAATATTAAAGTGAGACAAAGCAAACGAATCATGAGAAAATAAAAGGATCTCAGAAAAAACAGATACAATGCAGGAAGAAAAAAAAAAAAAAAACTTCAAAGACACTATAATCAACACTCTCAGGGGTTCTAAAACAGTTTTCTCCCCAACTTACCTAAGGGATATGACACATTCTGTGGCTGAGCTGCTCACTAGTCCCCTCCCCTCCTACAAGGGGACATGTTAGCATGTCTACTAGGGGAGGAAGAGAAGTAGGTAGCTTAAAAATAATTAAACCAAAACAACCAAACCCATTGCCATCAAGTCAATTCTGACTCACAGTGACCCTATAAGACAGAGTAGAACTGCCCCATAGGGTTTACAGGAAGTGGCTAGTGGATTCAAACTGCTGACCTTTTGGTTATCAGCCATAGCTCTTAACCACTATGCCACCAGGGCTCCCTAAAAATAATTACATCCATGAATAAAACCATGATGCTATAAAAATAAACACTAAAAAACAATAAAATCCTTTAGATATTAAAAACACTGCTAAATTAAAAAAAAAGAATAAATAAAAAGAAGGCAAGATTAGGTCAAGAAATTCATCCAGAAAGTAGAACAAAAATACATACGAATGGGAAAAATATAACAGAAACTTAAGAAAGTTAAAGGTTCAATTCAACCAATGGGAGTGCCAGAAAGACAGAACAGAGAAATCATTGATGAGGAAATTCTCAAAGGAAAAATTCAAGGAAATTTACCAGAACTGAAAGACATGAATTTCCTGCTTAAAAGGTTCAGGAAAATGAGTGAAAAAGGAACCCGTATTGAGGAATTGCATCGTAAAATTTGAGAATATTAGAGAAAAAGAGATCTTACAAGTTCCCAGCAAGGAAAAACAAGTCGCAGGCAAAGGAACAGGAATAAGAAAAACATCCATCTTCTCAAAAGCAACATTACAAGCTAGAAGTCACTAGATTAATATCTTCAAAGTTCTGAGAGAAAATTATTTTCAAGCAAGGATTTTAGATTTATCCAAACTATCGATCAGGTGTAAAGGTAGAATAAATACTCTTTTTCAAACATATAAAATCTCAGAAAATTTACCTCCCATGAGTTTCCAGGAAGCTAATCGAGGATGAAGGAGCCCTGGTGGCACAGTGTTTAAGGCTCAGCTGCTAACCAAAAGGTTGGCAGTTCGAACCCACCAGCCACTCCATGGGAGAAAGATGTGATGGTCTGCTTCCGTAAAGATTATAGCCTTGGAAACCCTGTGGGGGCAGTTCTACTCTCCTATAGGGTCACTATGAGTCAGAATCGACTCTACAGCAATAGGTTTGGCTTTTTGTTTTTACGAGGATGAAGACATAAACTAAAAACAAAAAAGACATGGAATCCTGAACACAAGAGAGAAGCCAACTGAGTTAGGAAAAGGACGGCAGCTCTGCGGCAAGCCAGAGAGCAACCGATCAGGCTGGAACAGGAAAATGGAGGGCTACGGAACAGAGTTCTCAAAAAACAAACAAATAATGGAACTGATTATTTGTTGGTTTGACTATGAGACAAATTTAATAAGCTGCATTTTACAAAGCTGCTGGAGAGTATTGGAAGAGTTGGCCTAGAGATCTGAGGACAGTGAAGCAAATAAAAACAATGAATGAGTTAATTATTCTCAAAAAAACCAAAAGGTCATAAAATAAATCAAATGTAATCATAGCCTATTATTTGGCTCAGCAATAAATATTTACTTAGTAAAAATAATAAAAACAGAGAATATGGATTTAACCAAAAATTGTAAAATAACTATATTGAAATGATACAGGAGGTGAGGAAACAGGGTCTAAGAGACTAAAAACTCCAACTTCACATAATAGGAAGTCGTAGAACAATGAAAAAGGAGTCCTCGTGGTGCAAACAGTTAAGCACTGGACTGCTAACAGAAAAATTGGTGGTTTGATCCCACCCAAGTTCTCCATGGGAGAACAACCTGGTGATCTGCTTCCATAAGATTATAGCCAAGAAAACCCTATGGGGCCATTCTACTCTGTATCACATGGGGTCACTATGAGCTGGAATTGACTGGAGGGTACCTAGCAACAACAGAACAATGAAAAGAGTTGTATTATTAGTTCATCGCCTCTAGAGAATAAGGGGCGGGGGGTGTGTGTGACTCTTTTCTTTAATATAAGTCTTTTATCACTATTTGACTTTATAAAACCATGTACAGGTATTAGTGTGATAAATAATTAATATGAGTAAAAAAAATAATAATAACTGGATGAAATTACAAAGCAGTTAACCACGTGCCCTTTCCTTCTACCACTTAACTATTTCCCAGATACACTGGGGAAATAAGAAACCCTTCTCCATTAATGAAACTAAATTATTCATTTGTACTAAACTTATTTAAAAGATTTGGTTATAAGCATTAATTCCTCTCCCTCATCCATCGTTTCAAAAAAACAAAACCAAACCCGTTGCCATCAAGTCGATTCCGACCCATAGTCACCCTACAGGACAGAACAGAACTGCTCCATAGGGTTTCCAAGGAGCGGCTGGTGGATTCGAACTGCCCGACCTTTTGGTTAGCAGCCGTATCCCTTAAAGCCACCACAGCTCCTCATCCATCGTTACTACCCATAAATTACTGAAATGCAAAGTTGGTAACCTTGGAAGCCATCTTTCTTTCTCATATCATTATAACTCACTCTTAATTGTAGGTGTTTAAAAGTAATTCAGGACTCCAAGAATGTCTTTAAGGAGCCCTGGTGGCACAGTGGTTAAAACAACCGACTGCTGACCGAAAGGTGAGTGGTTCAAAACTACATGTGGCTCCAAGGGAGAAAGATGTGGTAGTCTGCTTCTGCAGAGACTTACAGCCTTGGAAACCCTATGGAGTCACTATGAGTTGAAATCGACTCGATGGCGGTGGGTTTTGGGAATGTCTTTATGTCAGAGGACTACAATAAACACAATAAACCTCTTCCCTCTTACTCCATCCCCTGTTGCTAAATCAGTTAAGAAATGTTCGCATTTGTTCCTAGCTATCTACCGTACGAGCCTAAGACTTGTAGCAGTGATATCTGTCATTTTTATCATATAATTAGGATTAATTATAAACTCTAAAGGCTACAATAAATAAATGCTGGCAGTTAGCAATTTGCCGAGTGTCATGAAGAACATGAAATTAGAAAAGATGCTCCCACGATTTATCAGAAAGAGGAGGCAAAAGCAAAAGTTAAATCAGGCATTCTGAACCATTTTTCTCCCCAACATGCCTATGGACATCGCACATTCATGGCCCAGAGGATCACTATTCCTCTCCCCTCCTCCAAGTGGGGAGGGTATATTAGCATCTCTACTTCAGGGAGAAAAGATGCAAGTAATTTGAAAAAATTCCACAAGTCATTCTATAACTGTGTGTCAGAGTAGAACTGTGCTCCATAGGGTTTTCAATGGCTGATTTTCTAGAAGTAGATACACTAGGCCTTTCTTCCACGGTGCCTCTGAGTAGATTTGAACTGCCAACCTTTCAGTTAGCAGCAGAACATGTTAACAGTTTGCACCACCCAGGGACTCCTGGGAAATCCTGGCAGGCTCCTATGTCCTACCACCCACTATTTATGGTTGTGTTTCCTTCTCTCTCCCCTTCCCTCTGCACCTTTTTCCTCTCATTCAACTGAGATCACGACTTTAGGGATCAAATTAAGAGGAAGGTAGGTGTCACCACAGAGCAAAAGATAAGAGCACAGAGAAACATGGCAATAGACTATTTTACAGTGAAACCTGTGAGAGCCAGAACTCAATGGGACTGCCTTGTTTTTCCATGTCTCGAAAGTTTTCCACCTTTGACAGGGTGCAGCTCATCACTTTTCCATCGCTCTCTATTAGTGGAAAATATTTGCATTTTCCTTCTCTGACAGGTTTCTGCCCTACACAGTTTCCGGCTTTTGCAGGTTTTGCCGTATAACTTGACTCCACCACCTTCCGTTCCAAGTTTTTGCCTGATTTTTCAAGTTTAATGTTGAGACTCTGGAATGATTTCAGAAAAGAGGGAACATCACACATATGAGAAATTTCTACCAGTCTTCCCATCACTAGCCCAGACATGGAATTCCCACAATTTCTCTTCTCCAGTCTCAGTCCCAGGAGAAACTCAAACCATCCCTACCCTGCTTCAAAAATGTACTTGTTTGAGTGCTTTGGTTAATGATTAAAATAATAATAATAGCCAACATTTCACTGGACTCTTATTACAAGCCAACGTTTTATAGAACAAAACTTCACACATGCCATTTAAGATTCTATCCATAACATTAGGGTATCTGAAGACTCTAACCATAATGAGAAAGGGTTTCATGGGGCTCCTCTGTGGTGCCCTTCACGCTCCAGATTTCACCAGGCAATCCAGCTGAGGCTAGCCTCAAGTAGAAACACATCTTTGCTTATCTCCTTTCTCTGCCCTAACCTATTTCTTCACTTCTTACACATCCTTCCCTCAATAAATCATTTGGACATCCCTGCCTCATCCTCTGCTTCTAGTGAACCCAATCTAAGATAAGATCCATGTTTTATAATTCCTAGTCCAGTGGCTGCCCAATGCAGAATGTCATGGGGTTAAAGAAACGTGAAGGGCACTAGATACTAGTTCCTAACTTATCAATGCAAGTAACTGATCCAGGATAGACAGAAAAATAATGTAAACTTATTTTCCAGTCTATTTCATGATAATACTACTAAGGACTATGTCTGCCTCAAATAAGGACAAAAATATTCTACTGTTAGATACAAACCTTTAAGTATTTCAATGAATATATTTCAGCTGCATCACTTTATATCACATTAGATCATTCGCTAATTTAAAATGTTATAAATCCAATGTGTACCATAAAGTCCATGTTAAAAAAGGATCTATGTAATTAACATGTCTAATTTTATAGTGGTATATAAAATGATTCATCAGGTCAGAAATACCTGCCTATAACATGGTACAGTTATTACCTCCTCAGTTTTTCACATATTATTCTCTTCCTTGAAGTCTAAAATAAAGCAAGTCATATAAAATTTACTTTTCAAAAAATTCCCACAAAGACAGCAGCTCACTCATTCTGTTGGCAATCATCCCTGGAAAGATGTCTGTATCAGTCAAGGTCTAACTAGGAAATCAAAAACCACTTCACCTAAAGCAGGAACTTCAGTACAAGGAAATGGTTACACAGGAAATGGAAGATCTAAGAAGCAAAATGGGAAAGCAACAGAGTTTAGCAACAGCAGAAAGTCACCACTATCCCTAGTCTGGGAGCAGTGGTGGTTCCATGGTAGAGTTCTCACTTTCGACGTGGGAGACCCAGGTTTGATTCCCAGCCAAGGAACCTCGTGTGCAGCCACCACCCGTCTGTCAGTGGAGGCTTGATTGTTGATCCACAACTGATATCGAGGATGGCACAAAACCACCAGGCAGCATTCCATTCAGTTGTGTGTGGGGGTCACCATGAATCAAGCCCTCCTTAGTCATTCGTTGAGCAGCTAACAACAAGAATCCCTAGGCTAGAGGGATAAAGGAAGAAGACAGAAGCTAGGGTCATCTGGAATGAGCTGGTGTCTGGCTTCTTCCATCCTCAATCCTCCAATCTCCCTCCAGTGCCTCCCATTGGCTGAACCCTGCCAGAGGCCAACTGACAAAAAGAAGCCTTACAAACAACCCAAGCTGCAAGGCTCACCCTCTCATCCCCCCAATAGGGAGCAGGGCAGAGTAGGGGAAGGTGCAGACCCAAGTCTAGCATGCTGCCATAGTTCAATGGCAACAAAGACCTTCAGAAGCAATCAAAGGCCCCCACAGGAGACGCAGCACATAAAGATCATTGCCTGGAATTCTAACATCAGAGAACAAAACAAGGTGGAATCTAGTCTTCGATTTTGCATCTAACAAAATTATAAATCAGAACCACAGGGAAGCCTTCCTACCCAGGTTTTAGCTACACTTACCCATATTTCAGAAACCCTTACACTAACATCATTAAGAGCAGCTTTAAGAACAGCTAGGCAGCTTTATTTAAAAGGCAAATTTCTATCATTTTGAAGAAAAATTAATCCAGTTTTTTTTTTTTTTTTTTTTTAGTGTAACCTAACTTCCAAGCCATTCTATCTGCCACTTATCTGCTATGGTATGTTTATTTAGGGGATTACTGAATTAAAAAAAAAAAAAAGTTTCTACCTTGTTAGGTGAAAAGCTTAGTATGAACGCTGAGTATTATAATAAATGCCTGCAATGATAGTCATCATTAAAATCAAAGAAAACATTGATTTAAGCATGAATCTTTGAAGCAAAAAATTAAATTTAGCAGAGAAAAATCTTGTGCAAACTGGACAAGTACTCATTAGTGTGATGTCTTTAAAATTATTACTTTTTGCCTTATTTCCAAGGTAATGTAATCAGAGTTATGAATAATTGGGATTTGTGGAAAGCAGAAAACTTGGAAAATCCAAAAATATGTCATAATCCCACTAACACAAATATTTTTAGTATATTCATATTTCAATAATCATTTATTGAGAGCCCCAAATAGGCTAAGTCCTGTGCTAGACCATGAACATACTTGATTCGACTTTAAGTCTAAACCAAGATCACAAATCCCAATCTTTCATAGTACAGGGGAGTGATAGGGAAGAGAAGAAGGAAAAATAAGGCCACCTGTCCTTCCCATCATACTTTAGCGACACTGTCCAAAGAAATCTACCATTGATTAGGATGCCAGTTACAATGCATCATTTGTCTGGATTCTCAGTAGAGTTTTCTATCTGCAGTTAGAATCATATGCAGACTCCATAAATAGCCACCTAAGACGAGAGTCCTACAGGAGTAAGAACGCAATTTCCCTCAAAGAAGGTTTTGTCCACCTTCTTGCTTCAGCTCCACCACCTTGTCCTTAAAATGTTTAAATCTGGAAAATTAGACATTTACTTTTGAAGACTTAAAACTCAAAGAGGTATCCCAGCACCTAGACTCTGTCACACAATTTAGCACGAAATAATTATATACTCTTAGTATTCAATATTGTTGTATGTGTATTCTTTTCAACTCTCATTGAGACTGTAAAGTAAGTATCAAATACAAGATCAGGTCTTGTATTTCCCTGTTATTCAACATCCCTCCCCCTTACTAAGCACCTAGTGTATTCTCAATGAAGTCCCTGGGTGGTGCAAACAGTTAGGACGCTTGACTGCTAACTGAAAGGCTCGAGGTTCCCATCCACCCAGAGGCACTTGGGAAGAATGCCTTGGTGATCTGCTTCTGAAAAATCAGCCACTGAAAATTCCTGTTCTACACTGAAGGAAGAGCATATTCCTTGTACAGAATTTTAAGGCTGACAGCCTTAGGGAGAAACACGGGTTTGTGGAAAACATCTTGAAGGGTTGCTTTGCAAAGGAAAGATGAAGCCACAAGGCCATTGTCTTGCAAAGAGATCTCAAAACAAAATGACAGCTAAACAGCTCTACATGAACTATGAAATGAAAGTTGCGAGTAGGTGAGACAGAAAAGAGGGAGGATAAGAGAGTAGAGAAATAGAGGACTAGTTAACACAGTGAAAAACCTATTTATCATTATTTGAGCCTAGAATCGAGGTCCTTTTTACATATAAACACAAAGTATTTTTGCACATATTCATCACATGTTGAATTTTCCAGGAAGAAAATTAACCTGGCGCCATCAAGTTGATTCCGACTGACAGTGACCCTATAGGACAGAGTAGAACTGCCCAATAGGGTTACCAAGGCTGTAATCCTTATGGAAGCAGACTGCCACATCTTTCTCCTGTGGAAAGGCTGGTAGGTTCGAACCACCAATCTTTCCATTAGAAGCTGAGCGCTTAACCTCTGTGCCACCAGGGCTCCTTCCAGGAAGGAACTATCATATAAATTGTATGGGCTTAAAACAACTGAAATTTAGTATCCCTTAGTTCTAGAGGTCAGAAGACTAAAATGGATTGGCAGGGCTGTTTTCCTTCTGGAGGCTCTAGAGGAGAATCCGTTCCCTTGTCCTTCCCAACTTCTAGAGTTTGCCCGCATTCCTTGGCTCATGGCCCTACATCATCTGACCTCTGTTTCCATTACCACGTCTCCTTCTCTGACTCTGACACTCCTGCCGCCCTCTTGTAAGGACCCTTGTAATTACAATGGGCCCACCCAGATAATCCAGACTAATCTTCCTTTTCTAAGATCCTTAATCATATCCATAAAGTTCCATTTGCCATGTAAAGTAACATATTGACAGATTTTAGGGATTAGGACATGGACTTCTTTTCGGGGAAGGGCCATTATTCTGCCTACCACAGTCACCATTTTGGGAAATCATGTCAATGACTACAACATTGTTTGTGGTTTTTGAATGGCTAATATAAAACACCTGTTTCAAACTGCATTCTTCACAGTCCCATTCTCAATGATTCTACAAAGAGATGAAAAATACCCGATGGCTTTATATGTCTTCTGGTATAGTCCCGCCCAAATATTTACACATAGCAATAGTCATTATTCATTAAATTTAATTTCCATGTATCTCTTCATGTAGAGTTAGAGCATTTTTAAAATTATGTATAAAATAGTTTATATTATCCATAAAGATAGTAAAAATGTCATAACAAAATGTCTGTTGAATATTTATTGTTCAAAGGGGTTGCTGGGTCTGATATAGATGAGAATCACTGAGTTAAATGGTTCATTATTATTTTTAGTGAGCGGAGTGGTGCTGGTAAGTCTACCATATGTATTTTTAATTCCACTTACAGCAGTAGCAGTAAGTCTGAAATTGAAAGTAAATATTCTATAGGAAAGAAGCCTATAAAGTAGACAGATGCTCTGCTTTTGCAGTGTACTGGTTGCTAGACTGAACTGTTTTCCCTCTCTATGCACTGGTTCTGGGATCCAACCCCTTCACAGTTTGCCCCCTCAGCCTGGTTCCCTCTGCTTCCAGCCCTGCAGGTATGGAGAAATTGACATAAAACGAAGCACTTAGAGAGTCAGCTGAGGGACCTCAGACAACTGGGCTCTTTATGATTTCATGAAGCATTGCAAAAGGAAAAGTGTGGCTCTGCTAATGAAAGCTCTTACATTATACTGACAATCAGAGGAGGCAGGATGGTCAGGAACAAAGGGAAGGCGGTGAAAGGACAGAAGAACAGGACAACTCAGACTGGGAAGACAGGGGCCAGGAAAGTGGGAACAAGGACACATTGGGCTTTTTTGGATCACGGTAAACACCTTAGGCTGCCTCTACTAAGATACGGATGTGTAGGGAAGGACGGGGAAGAACACACAGTACAGAAGCCAGGAAACAGGCTTGAGTGAGCCTGAGACATGCTCCTGAGACTGGACCATCATTTCAACACAGCTCTACTGACTGAATTATACCGGTTCCCTTCAGCTGCAGGCTTCCCTTATTCTCCATTCTCGGCTCCAATTTTATGGTGAAGCAGTCTCTTCCTCATTGCTCTTGCCCCTACCAACAACTTTATTCACTGTCTT
Source organism: Trichechus manatus latirostris (assembly GCF_000243295.1). Classification (NCBI taxonomy): domain Eukaryota; kingdom Metazoa; phylum Chordata; class Mammalia; order Sirenia; family Trichechidae; genus Trichechus; species Trichechus manatus. The sequence goes on along the minus strand of NW_004444041.1, from coordinate 1,611,391 downwards.
CATCTCACTGTCTTTAGGGTTCTGTCTCTCTCTCTGTATGTGTATTTCTTGCTTCTCCCTCTCCCTCTTCCCCTTTTCCTCTCTCTCCTTCCCCTCATTTCTCCTTTTCTTCCACCTCTTCTCTCCCTGTCTCCTAACATTGGATTGGACAGAAAGCATCCAGTACAGGAAAATCAACAGGATGTGTCTTCACATCAAACTAATTCAGCTCCCCGAGGCCAATCTATACATGGCTGCTCTGAGGTCATGAACCTATACCTGATCCCATAGCTACCGCCTGGGTAATGGGGTCACATCTGTGTCCACAGAACATGATGATCTAACTGCAGGCTGAGTTATCCCAGTAGCAGTAGGCAGAACAGTTCAGGGACATGAGAAGTTTCTGGAATCCAGCTGCCTGGATCCTGGCACTGTCCGTTACTAGCTATAACCTTGGGCAAATTACTCAACATCTTTAAGCCTTGGTTTTCTCAGCTATAAAATGAGGAAAAGGGTGGGCAATCATGGAAGTTATCTTGTGGAGTTGTTCTGCTTATTAAATTTTTAAAAGTATAAAAAGTGCTTAACACCATACCTCGCATAGGGCCCTAAAACCAAACCCACTGCCATTGAGTGGATTCCGACTCATAGTGACCCTAAGTGTTCCTAAATGCTGGCCAAATTCCAATGTGTGAGCCAATAAGACCATTTGTTCATCATGGATTATTTTTTCATTAAGTTTGATTTTTTTAAATGTTGCATTAAAATATTATTTATCTTGATTATTGAGTTTTTGGGCACTCCTTAAATTGGTGCCCACCTCCCTATCCCCACTTGCCTCACCCTAGACCTGGCCCTGCTGCATCATCTTCCTGGCTGCAGCACTGATTCCACAGTTCTGGATGAGGTAGCAGCAGCAGCCTCCCAAATCCCTGTCATTTGCATTTTAATGTCAAGATTTTCCTTGCTAAACCCTCCCACAAAAAAACAAACCCACTGCCTTCGAGTCAATTCTACTCCTAACGACCCTATAGGACAGAGTAGCAGTGCCCCATAGGGTTTCCAAGGCTGTAATCTTTATTAAAGTAGACTGCCACATCTTTCTGCCGTAGAGCAGCTGGTGGGTTCAAACCACCAACCTTTCAGTTAGCAGCCGAACGCTTAACCACTATGTCATCATGGCTCCTTTTCTTTGCTACTTGCTCATATTTCTCCCTCTTATTTCATCCCTCTCTTGGTTGTTTGGTGACTTGGGTTGTTGATGTTTAAAAATGTTTTTAGTTTGAAAGATTCAGGTTTGGAATAAGGTCTGGACTTGGACTAAGGTTATTACGTAGGAAGCTAGCATATTCATGTATTAGACACCAGTCTTTCGTTTCACTTAAAGGAAAATGATTCTTAGTGTAAATAAAATGCAGAACTGCCATTATGTAAGTCTTGGGCTTGATAGAAAACACAATACCGTATGAAACAAAATTACTTTTTATAGGAAAGTCTTAAATACCATAATACATTGGAAGAAATCATTTTAAACCAAAGATTCAGTTAATATTTGTTTAAATTCTTTGTTGAAATCTAAGCATGTTACTAAGAGAACTTGGACCCTAATGAATGAATTTGATAAATAGAAGGTGTTTGCAAGACAGCCCAGGATCAAGTTAAAACATCTACTTAGAATTCTTCAAAGAAAGAAGTGGTATAATATCCCATAGAATAGATGTCAAAACTCAAATGCATATAACCCATTGCCGTCAAGTCAATTCTGACTCATAGCAACACTATAGGACAGGGTAGAACTGTCCCATAGGGTTTCCAAGGAGCAGCTGGTAGATTTGAACTCCTAGCCGAGCTCTTAACCACTGTGCCACCAGGGCTCCCAAATGCATATAGGGGCCAGGAAAGCAGTAAAAGGTGTGAGTTGGAGAGTATCAGGAACACAATAGGGAAAGGTGAGGACTGTGGTGAACTGGAGGCGCCTTGCCTTGCTTGGAAGGCGCAAGAGCCCTTCAGGTATGGTTGTTGTCATTTGGAAATCCATGGCTAACATTCCAGATATTCCATTTTTTCAGGATAAGCCAGAAATACAAATACGTAAAACACTCTCACATTTTTAAATACTGGCTCAGCACTTTTTTTTTAAAATCACTTGAGTAGGCAAAATAAAATATGACTGGGCTGTGAATTTGCACTCTCCATGGAGAGTCATCTTTGTTCTAACAGAAGGGGGAAAATAATTACATTTTTATTCTTTCCTTCTGAAATCTTACCTGGAGCATTTCTGAGGCATGCATGCTTTTTAACTTATGCTAATTGAAATACCTTCTTTGTTTTAGTAAACCTAAAATAAAAAGTCACTTAGAAAAAACTGTGGATACAAAATCAAAGTTTAGACTTTTCCAGAACAGCCTGACACAGGAGTATCCAGACCAACTTTCCTGAGTTGAAGTGCCATACATTTTTCAGAGCTAGTATTCCCAGCAGCTAAGAGAAGAAATTGCATTGCATTTGTGCTGCTCTACAGGTCCTTTATGACACTTCCCAGCAATCCTTTGCCTTGTCCCTACCTCCTATCAGGTTTAAGCTCTCCAGTTCTTCTTGTGAAGTGACTGTAATTCCAAAACACTGGGTTTACCTCACAGGCTAAGAAAGCACATGAGAGGAACAGGACAAAGAGACTTTCTGAAATGCAGAGAGCCACGGGAACTGTGTGGTAACCATGTTTAATATTTAACAAGCAGAGCTGTACTCACAGGCATTACTGTTTTTTCTTTGCTCCAGAAATACCAGGCGAATGCTTTCAGCAATTCAGCTCAGGTCTCACCTGCCGTGAGATTTATAAGAATGCATCTGCTCTTTGCTGAGAGGGGGTCTTCAATCCACTGGCCTATACTGCCTTCCCTGAGAACAGACTCTTCAGAGTTTGAAATGCTGGGCTCTACTGAGTGATTCTGATCATGCATTCTTCTAGCCTTGAAATGTCTTGCGGTGTTGGAAAATTAAGGGGGAGAAGACAGGAACAAAGGAAACCCTTAGCCTGAGCCATCGGACAATGAGACATGGAAGGAGTAGAAACCTTGGAAAGACTTAGGGTGCTCTCCAACAAAGCAAGGGAAAGGAAAAAGGATAAGATAAAAAGGGAAAGGAGTCCAATCCCCATTTAACAAATGCCATGACATTAAAAATCCATGATACCATCCCAAAGCCTCAGCCCAAGGCTCATATTATCCAAACACTTTTCAATATAACACAGAGGGATGAAAGCACTGGACAGCCAGTCCCCTGGAGCCCATTGCAATAGAATTTGACCTACATTGCTCAAATGCCTGGCTTGTCCTTCTGGGTCTTTTCATGGCTAAAATTTAAAGAGGAAATGACTGTAAAAGTTAGTGTCAGTGTGTCTGACATACACCCTTTAATCTTTTCAATAATACCTTTATCAAAAAATTCCCTCTATTTAGAAAAATAAGTAATATTTTTGAACTAACTAAAATATAAAGTGTCAATTCGAGTTTTTCTGGGGAAATTTAAAAGGGGGGGCTCCTAGAATCCCTATTGTTGTGAGTCTGTAGAGATGAGCTATCTCTTTTAGATTCATCTTGTTTGTTTTTTTGCTTTTTATTTATGCTGAATCTCCCAGAAAGCCACTGAGCATCTTTCATGACAGGCCATGAAAAGATAACGTGAACTAAAGATTATACGGACTCCTCTTTAGGGAATCTGATTTCCTTTCCATCGTCTGTCTGGACCATCAGGGGGAATTGTCGCTACCAAAAAGCTGTAACTTCTAATCTCCCTTAAGCTAGATTCAGTATCCAGATCCTTACAGACATGCAAAACACGCAAGTCACTTTTCCTAATGCCACTAGGAACTGCATGAGAAGACAGGAATTTAACTCTCAGATGCTGTAACCTTCATCCTCTGGTCTCTACTTGTTCTTGTTATTTTTGTTAGCTGTCTTTGAGTCGGCCCCTGGCTCATGACAACTCCATGCACACAGAACGAAATGCTAGCCAGTCCTGCGTCATCCCGGTGATTGGTTGCAGAAAGGACAGTTGTGATCCATAGGGTTTTTTGGCTGATTTTCAGAAGTATATCGCCAGGCCTTTCCTCCTACTTCATCATAGCCTAGACACTCCCCTGAAACATATTCAGCATCATAGCAACACTCAAACCTCCACCAAGAGACGGGTAGTGGCTATGCATAAGGTGCACTGGCCAGGAATCCAACCTGGTCTCCTCCGTGAAACGTAACAATCCTACTTCTTAACCTGTCCAAATCTAGCTGCAACATGAAATCTTTTCTATACTACTGGTACATAGTGTTTCTCTCTTTTTCTATATTCCCCCAAGTGGGGCACAAATCATTCTTAGGGACTCTAGAGGCTTAATGCAGGAAATACTTGGCTAAGAACAGGAAACACAAGTCGGAAAACATACAATTTAGAGCAGATACTTGGAAAAAAAAAAAAAAATAGCCAAGGCTGTGAATCATTTGTGGGGAAAAAAAGATAAGGAAAAAATGAGTGGCGGGATTAGAAGGGCAAAAGAACATTGCCAATGGGGCAGAATGAAAAAAAATAGAATTAGAAAATGAAAATAATACCACAGAAAATGACCAGGAGTCTTTTTTAGTCTTTGGCAGAAAAAACTAAAAGCTGTTTCTCTAGTAACTAACATCAGGTGCCAATACTGTCCATGGCTTGGTTTGCTCAGCTGTAAAGTGGGAGCATGGGGTGTTTTTTTAATGTGCTTATGAACATTTATGAAATCTTCAGATACTAAGTGCCAGAGAGAAGTAAGGAGGGAAAAGATACAAATATTAATAAAACACAATTTTGATTTGGAGGAGAGCTTACAGTTCAGTGGGAAAGAAGGACATCACACTCATAAAGAAGCAGTGTGACGGGAAGTGGCGGGGGGAGGAAGGAATGATCGTGGGCTGAATATAAACTTGCCAGCCTCAGTGCTCCAAATCGGAGTGCTAGTTCCCTACTGACTATATAAATCTGTGGCCCTAGGTCATCAAACCAGTTAATGTTTCCTTCTGAATTGGTCTCAGAGGTAAATGATGTAATTTTAGGAGCAAGGATAAGATCTTTCTACCAACCAAAAATTTGTCCCCTGCTTGCTACTGCCAGTAATTCCACCCCTGAAATTCAATTTCATTAGCTTCTGTCACCTATTAAAATGCAAATACCCTTAGGAGAGCTTAGACTTTCAGCCATATAATGCAAGTGTAACTTACTGTGAATTTATTTATCAGATCTGAGAAGATGGCTTTGATAGGGGAATGGATATAGGAAATTCAAGATCACTGAACACCAGAAAAATGGATGGGGGAGGGGAAGCGGAGGGTATTTAAGTGTGTGTCAGAGTAGACCTATGCTCCACAGAGTTATCAATGGCTGATTTTTCTGAAGTTGATTGTAAGACATTTCTTTTGAGCACCTCTGGGTGGACTCAAATCTCCAAACTTTCAGTTAGAAGCCGAGCACTTTAACCATTTGCAATAGAGTTCTACGCTAGGTCACAGAATATTCTTTCCCAGTCATTGCCCTCTGTGCACTTCTTTTCTTCTGTCTAGTGGGTCAAGGACAGGTTTTGGACATTCCCATCATAACCTCACCTCCTTAATTTCCACCAAAATTTCTAGAAAGATCAACAAGACCTAATATAGTCTTACGACCTTGGGGTTCTCTTGGACCCCGTGGCCACCACCACAATGCTGGCCTCCAGCGCCAACTTACCTTTAAAGCTGTGGTCAATGTACGTACACAAAGACCTTTTTCAGTTTCCTTAGGTCTACTGGTGGCACAGTGGTTAAGCGCTCGGCTGCTAATTGAAAGGTCAGTGGTTTAAACTCACCAGCTGCTCTGTGGGAGAAAGATATGGCAGTCTGCTTCCATAAAGATTTACAGCCTTGATGAGTAGCATCTGGGATCTTAAAAGCTTGCAAGCTGCCATCGAAGATACATCTATTGGCCCCATCCCACTTGGAGAAAAGGAGAATGAAGAAAACCAAACACAAAAGGAAAATACTAGCTCAAAGGACTAAAGGACCAGATGAACCAGACACTCCACCAGCCTGAGACCTGAGACTTGGCTACCACCAATGACCGCCCTGACAGGGAACACATCAGAGAGTCCCAGACAGAGCAGGAGAAAAATGTAGAACAGAATTCAAATTCACATAAAAAGACCAGACTTATTGGTCTGACAGAGACTGAAGGAATCCCCGAAACTATGGCCCCTGGACACTCTTTTAACCCAGAACTGAAACCATTCCCGAAGCCCACTCTTCAGATAAAGATTAAACAGGACTATAAAACAAAAAAACAATACACACGAGGAACGTGCTTCTTTGTTCATTCAGGTATATGGGACCAAATGGATAGTTCCTGTCCAAAAGCAGGATGAGAAGGCAGGAAGGGACAGGAACTGGTCGAATGGACACAGGGAACCCAGGGTGGAAAGGGGGAGTGTGCTGTCACATTGTTAAGATTGCAACCAATGTCACAAAACAATATATGTATAAATTTTTGAATGAAAAATCGACTTGAGCTGTAAACCTTCATCTAAAGCACAATTTAAAAAAAAAAAAAAAGATTTACAGACTTGGAAACCCTATGGGGCAGTTCTACTCTGTCCTATAGGCTCGCTATGAGTTGTAATCGACTTGACAGCAATGGTTTTGGGTTTTTTCAGGCTACTGAGACAGTTGGCACTTTTAAACAAAAGGAAGATAAACACAGAAGGGAAAAAAGTAGAAAAACAATCTGATACTGTAGCCATATCTCGCCCTGGCACAGTCAGCCACATCCAGGTCTCTAAGGCTTTGGCCATTCCAGGTTCTGTCTCCCATCTATCGACCATGCTAGAGCAAAAAGGGCCAATATAGCATCACAGGCACCCAGCCTGGAACTTTTATGTCTCAGATCCCTGCACGCAAACATCTTATGAGCTACCACCAAGAATCCCAGGGCTCTCCAGTGCTGCTGGCCTCCCAGCCTCTCCCGCTCATCGCCTGTGTCTGGTCTGAGATGTTTCTCTCAGGAGAGGCAGCTGCAGCTGCCCCCTCCTCACACCACCTTATGCAATCTTCCTTGGCCATGGTAGCAGTGGACCCAGTAGATATTTTACCCACATGATAACATTACCCACATTACATCTACGTAACAAAAGAATCACACACGCTTGTCAAGTAGGGCCACGATGTCAGGGTTTATATCACCCATGATGCCTAGTGCAGTGTCTGACCAGGTGTTCAGTTAAAGGATGAATGAATAATTCAATGGCTCCAGCATTAAATTCTCTCTGCTGTTCAGTTTCTAACACTAGAAACTTAAAATATGCTAAACTGGAAAGATAATAATCAACTAAATAAACAACCCACTGAGGATGGGAGCACACCACGGCAAAGGAAATATTCTCAAAGCCACGCATAAATTCACGGGCGCAAAACGAAGTTCTCATACTCAACACAAGAAAAATTCCATGTTTAACAAGAGCTGGGTGGTGCAAATGGTGGAGCACTGGACTACTAACTGAAATACTGGCAGTTCAAACCCACCCAGAGGCGCCTTGGAAGACAAGCCTGGATACTTGCTTTGGAAAGGTCACATGCTTGAAAACCATATACAGCAGTTCTGCTCTGCGCAAATGGGGTCGTCCTGAGTCAGAATTGACTTGACCGCAACCAACAACAACAACAGTATTTATTGAGAAGTCCCTGAGTGGTGTAAGCAATGAATGCTCTCAGCTGCTAATGGAAAGGTTGGAGGTTTGGTACCACCCAGAGGTGCCTCAGAAGAAAACCCTGGTGATCTGCTTTAGAAAAATCAGCCATTGAAAACCCTGTGGAGGACAGTTCTACTCTGACACACGTGGGGTTGACATGAGTCAGAATCGATTCCATGGCAACTGGTTTTTTAGTGTTTATTGAGCATCTGCTATGTGCCACGGAGGTGTATCATTTGTATATTTTTAAATTTAATCCTTACAACAACCCTATGAGTTAAGAATTATCAACCCCATTTTACAGATTCTAGAAATAAGGCTCAAAGAAGTGTTTTTGTCCACGGTCATTTGTCCAAGAGGTTAAGAGCACAGACTTTGGAGCCAGACTATGGTTCAGTTCTGACACTGCTTCTTCCTACCTATGTGACTTTGGGCAAACACAGCTTAACGCATCTCGGTTTCTTCATCAGCAAACTGGAGCTAACGATTGTACCAGTTATTAAGCTATTGTCTCTCAGCTCCAAACCCACCTTTCTCTACCCGGCTTTGTGATGCTCTGGCTGGGACTCTGCAAACCACACTTCTGCAAAGTCAGCTGGCTTCTTGTTAGCTCTGTCAATAGGATGCTAGAGGGAGGCTACAGGGCTGGAGGAGGATAAAAGGACATCCTTCTTCCTGTGAACTTCCTGTGAGCCTCACCTCAGCAGTATCACCCTTCCTTGCTGCAAAGCCAACAATCCAGTTTGCAGTTTTCCCAGTACTTGCAGAATCAGCCTTATGATGTGCCCTTCAGAGAGGCCAGCACCGTCTTCTCAGAGGTCTGAATTTCAGCTCCAAAGGGTGCTTCCTCTAAGCGTCTAAGAAGTTTTGATAATCGAAACTCTTCCCTTTGTTCCCCTAGCCCTGAGAATGGTATATACTACCTCTCTGATGCCTCTTTTTGCCCTTTGTTGCCTAGTTAACAACTTCACAACTGGTTTAGTTCTTCATATTAAATTCTTTCTGTTCAAATAATTGGTATGGTTTCGTTCTCCTGAAGGACCCTGTGAGATACAAGAACACCTAACTCACTGAGTTGTTGAGAGTTTTAAATGAGTTAATCCTTGCAAAGTGGTCATAACTGTACCTGGAGCATAGGATTTGCTATGTCAGTTGTTAGCTGCTATCAAGTTGGCCCCAACTCACAGGGACCCCATGTACAACTCAACCAAACACTGCCAGATCCTGTGCCATCCCCGTGATTGGCTGCAAATTGGACCATTGTGTTCCATAGGGTTTTCCTTGGCTGATATGTGGAAGGAGATTGCCAGGCCTTTCTTCCTAGACCAGCTTAGTCTGGAAGCTCTGCTGAAACCTGCTTGGCATCATAGCAAAACACAAGCTTCCACTGACAGACAAGGGGTGACTGCACGTGAGGTGCATTGGCCAGGAATTTGACCTAGGTCTTTCACATGGAAGACGAGAATTCTACCACTAACCACCAATGCCTCTTAAGTCAATGTTAGCTATTATTATCTGGCAAGTGTTGAAGCTGGGTTAAAACTCAGGTCTGTCCATGTTCATCCCAATCAACACAACATTTCAATAATAAAAAAAGCTATCATCTGCTGAGTCACTGGGCCTCTCCACATACACTGTCTCTCTTAGATGCTTTGCACTCTTGCATTCTTGCGGTATTTTTTCCTTGACAATAGACATTAAGAAAGATATTCTGCATTAATATGCGATATTTTTTCCTTGCGGTATTTTCCCTTGACAATAGACATTAAGAAAGATATTCTGCACTAATATATCCATTATCCTAAAAGGTTAGGTAAGAACTCTATGAAAAGCAAGTATCTACATTAGAAAAATAATTTTTTAACATGAACCTCTCCAAAGCTGAACACAAACTTCTCCAAACTCTTCTTCTCCTATCAATTCTTATGTATGAGCATGAATTAACATAAATCCAATATACATAAATATATGCATATATGAGTATATATCTGAGGATTAACATTTTGGAATTTCAAGTTTTCTATTGTTATGTATTTCTAAACTATCAATGAAATATTACACAATTAAAAAAATTATTAAGTGCTTATTTTGTGCTAGGTACTGGGTTATAAGTACTTTCACATGTATTATCTCATTTTGCCCTCAAAATATACTACACTACTGAGTATGATCATCTATTTTGTACAAATACCTTCAAAGTCACATGACTAGTAAAGTGACAGAAGCAGGAATTGAAACCAATTTTTTTCTGAATCACACAGCTTGTTTTAACCAATTCATCACAGGTCATGGGTGAGGGTCATTCTCCACAGCAGATGCTGAGGGAATCAATTTTTGTAAAAATATGAGATAGGAACAAATGCCTTCACTGTTAAGGGCTTAGAAAATAAAGAACTGAATCTAGTCGGGTCTCTTCTGACCTTGTTTTCAGAATTGCTTGTAAGCCACAGGGAAATTCTTAGGTTCTGTCACTGGTGTTCAAGAATATCTCTTCAATTCTATTTCATTTCAAGAATATCTCTCAAATTCCAGTTTTTCTATTATGGAGGCAAAACAAATAAAAAAAAAAATACTTTGTTTCTGGGTACATCCTTGTTTACCAAAGACAAGTCATCTCTTCAGGGGGGGTGGGAAAAAAAAGGACTTGCTAAAATAACTATTTTCAAAATGAACATTGCAAAAGGGGAAGAAAACATACCTTTTGCTTGGTGCTTGATTTCTGGCCAACCCGGGAGTGACTTTTGGACTAGAGGAAAGAATGAAAAAGAAATCTATGAAGAATAGGGTATAACAGTAGGACTTATTCTGAAATACTTCTTCTAGAAGGTGTAAGTTTTACGTTAAAATCCTTTCCCCTAACCTTCCTTTCACAGCCTCTAGAAATCTAAGAATAGAAACACAGCCTCAGAGCTGTGTTGACTTTTACATACTGAATGGAGGCTGTTTTAGTCCCAGAGTGGAGAAGGCGTCGCTGCACCTACACTCTGTCAATGCCGTGCTCATATTTACCAACTCAGCATCTTTCCTAGAGGACACGGCAGAAACCAGAAACTGCAACCCATGAGGAAATACTTCCAGCTATAATAAGGTAGGGGAAAGAGGGAGAAATGAATAAAAGAAGAGGCAAGGAAGAAAGAAGAGAAGGTGAGAAAAGAAACAAACGCTCTAAAGCTTGGAAAAAGAGAAAATAGGAGCAGAATGAAGTAAAGAACACGTTTATGACAAGATTTTCAAGTGTATTTCTATAGGGCAGCTTTTAATCTCTGCTGCTTTAAATAGTCATTAGATTGAAACATAGCTCACAAAAACATTTGTTCTTACATAGTCCCCGCTCCACAGTTTGTCCATGATTAACTTAATTAGGAAAGGTAAAGCAGGCACTAAACTACATATAAGAATATTTTGGTATGGAATATTGTTATCATCATTCTTCCAATGGGAAAAAAAGCAAAAAAACAAGCTTACTATGAGCCCTGGGGATGCAATAGTTAAGCATTCAGCTGCTAATCGAAAGGTCAGTGGTTTGAACTCACCAATGGTAGCATGGAAGAAAAGACCTGGCAATCTGCTCCCATAAAGACTACCACCTAGGTAAACCCTACAGGGCAGTTCTATTCTGTCACATATTGTTGCTACGAGTCGGCCTCAACTCAACGGCACACAACGTGTTTAGCATTCAGAGAGTGAACACACTTGGCTTTAAATGTACTATGAATCAAAGTTAACTCTAATTACTATAATGGAGTTAGAAAATCATCTTCCTAAGTCAGCCATCTTCAAATCTTTTGGCCTCAGGATTCCTATACTCTTAAAAATTACTGAGGTCCCCAAATAGCTCTTGTTCAAGTAGGTTATATCTATCTACGTTCACTGTATTAGAAATTGGAACTGAGAAAAATTTTAATATGTATTTATTAATTTTGAAATAACAATAATAAACCCATTACATGTTAAGATAAATAACATATTTTATGTCTATTCCAAAACAAAACAAAGTTTGTGAGAAGATGGCATTGTTCTACTTTTTTACAAATCTCTTTAATGTTTGGCTTAAATAAAAGACAGCTAGATTCTCATATCTCTTCTGCATTTAATCTGTTTTGATAGGTTTTTGTTTGAAGTAAATGAAAACAATCTGGCCTCACTCAGATATGTAGGCAGAAAAAGAAATCGTATCTGTAGTAATTCTTTCAGGTAATTGTGGATATTCTTCTCTGATAATATGTCAAAACTCAACAAGTGTTATTTACGTAAAGGTTAGCTGCAATGCAGAATTTGAAATCATATCAAGGAACATTTTACACTCTATTACATAAAAATTTCTTGGTCTACCTTACATTTTGAGTAGATCTTTTACCCATGCATGATTTTGTAGCATTATACATTGGTCATTTGGATAACGGTGGTTCACCAAGTTATGCAGCTCTCCCAAGTGTTAACACATTTCATTAATTACATAATTTTTAAAAAGTATATTTGTTTATTGCTAATCTTAACAGAAAAATATTTAACTGTGGGTAAGCTATCACGCTCACAGTAGCAGACACAAACTTACCATAATTCTAATTTTCCTGTGAAAGCTTGCATTTTATCATTGGCAATAAATGCTGTTAGTGGCTTTCCTTGAAGCAACAGGCTCACTTCGTTCATTTCTGAGAACACCTCTGCCAGCTACTTGAGTGTGAATAACCACAGTTTATCTATTGCTTGTTCTTTTGAGTGAAAATGGAATTTCATGAAAAAAGAGGCTAGTGCAGCTTACAATTCAATCGCATAAGTGCCTTTCCTCAAAACAGCCATGAACTTCTGTATGCAGCCGAAGTGCTTTATGCATACTTCCCATTTCGTCACACACAATACTAAAAAGATGTGTACTCAAGGGTTGAGATTTCCTAAAATTAATTACTTTTGCTATTTCATCAAGGTTATTCTTAAGTGAAACAGGTATTTTTTTTTTTCCTGCAATGTAAACACACAGTGTTGAGATTACATGACTGCTGGTATTGTTCAGGAGTCCCTGGGTGGTGTAGAGGGTTAACACACACTCAGATGCTAATGGAAAGGCTGGAGGTTCAAGTCCACCCAGAAGCACCTCAGAAGACAAACCCAGCAATCTACTTTTGAAGAAATAATTAGCCATTGAAAAAACTATGAAGCACAGTTCTACTCTGACACACATAGAGTCACCATGAGTCAGAATCAACTCAACAGCAACTGATGGTACAGTTTGGTTCTATTGTCTTAATTCATACTAAAGCACCAACAGTTTTACCTACCATTGCTCTTGCACCATCAGTACAGATGTCACTTGGTGAAAAAGGCAAAGGACATCTTAATATTACCACGAAAATAGTTTTGACTTCACAGTTCCCCTTAGAGAACTGCCACCCTTAATCATTTAAAGCAGTTGAACCAATAGTAATTAGACCCTCCTTGGCTTGATGGTTAATAAGAGCTCAGCTGCTAACCAAAAGGTCAGCAGTTCAAATCCACCAGCCGCTCCTTGGAAACCCTATGGGACAGTTCTACTCTGACCTGTAGGGACGCTATGAGTCGGAGTTGACTCGACGGCAACAGGTTTGTTTTTTTTCGGTTTCATTCAAAAAATGGATCTTAGGAGGAACTGAGCCAATGAAAATCAAGTTGTCATTGTCCCTACGTCCTTTCTGCCACTTTACAGGAGAGAGACCAAGCAGAAACAGGCCTCCTTCTGATGGACAGAAGGCAAGAGGGGGAAAGAAACTGTATGCTATCTGGAGTGTTCATTTTTCTCTTATTCATATAGTGCTCTGAGATCCCTCTACACCTTGAAAATACACCCTAAGGAAAAAGCCAAAAATACAAAAACTGGACACTCAACAGAACCAGATCTTGAATGAAAAGGGTCTACTAACATCACATTCATTGCAAGCCACATACATCCTGGGAAAGAATGTCTGGAAAAGTGGTTCTCAAATTTCAGAGGACATAAAGATCATTTTGTTGTTGTTAGCTACCGTCAAGTCAGCCCCATCGTGATCCATAGAGTTTTATTCACTGATTTTTTGGAAGTGGATTGCCAGGCCTTTCTTCCTAGTCTGTCCTAGTCCAGAAGTTCCACTGAAACCTGTTCAGCATCATAGCAACATGCAACCACCACTGACAGACGAATTGTGGCTGTACCTGAGGTGCATGGCTAGGAATCAAACCCAGGTCTCCCACATGGAAGGCGAGAATTCTACCACTAAACCACCACTGCCCCCAAAATATTATTGTTGTCGTTGTTAGGTGTCTTCGAGTTGGTTCTGACTCATAGCAACCCCACATGCATCAGAACGAAACACAGTCTACACCTGTGCCATCCTCACAATCATTGATATGTTTGAGCCCATTGTTGCAGCCACTGTGTCAATCCATCTTGTTAAGGGTCTTCCTCTTTTTCGCTGACCCTCTACTTTACCAAGATGATGTCCTTCTCCAGGGACTGGTCCCTGCTGGTAATATACCCAAAGTACATGATACGGAGTCTCACCATCTGCGCTTCCTAAGGAGCATTCTGGCTATACTTCTTCCAGGACAGATTTGTTTTTTCTTCTGGCAGTCCAGGTATATTCAATATTCTTTATATATGGGGTAAATATCATTTGGGGGGCTATCAATCATGCAATTTTCTCAGCCCCAACTCCAAAACTTCCAAGTCAGGAGGTAGTTTGAGGACCTCTTTCCTGCCAAGATGGTAGTAACTCAGGACAGATGAGAAGTAGAAAATATGGGAAACTCTCTCTCTTTCTCTTTGAAAAATCTGAATAAATGACCTCGTTTCTCATTCCCTTTTAAATGCCTGATGTTAAAATTCTTAATTTGATTGAACTAAGTGGGAAACAGGCTGAAAGTCAATAAATAACTGAAGGTAGTCTGAAAGCAGATCTGCAGCAGCCCTTTAACCTCTCTGATTTAAAACCGTAAGCACACAAGTCCTGTGTTTATTTATACTTTCAGAAACTTAGATGGGTTATTTTACCATATTAAACAGCATAAATACCCATGGACATAGCCTTCGTACACAGCTCAAAGTCTTCATCACAAGAGTAAATATGACTTAAAGGACAAGATTTCCACTTATAAGGGGAAAAAAAGTCAATTCAATTTTAGTGAAACATCATTTTCATTAGACATTACATGAGTTCTTTTTTTTCCTTCATAATTTTTTTCAAGTATTTCTCCTTCATCTTTTGTGTGTGTGTGCTTTAGGTAAAGTTTTACAGCTTAAGTCAATTTCTCATGCAAAAATTTATACACATATTGTTATGTGACATTATTTGCAATCCCCACGATGTAAACAGCACATTCCCCCTTTCCACCCTGGGTTTCTTGTGTCCTTTCAACAGTTCCTGTCCCTTCCTGCCTTCTCATCCTGCCTCTGGACAGGAGCCGCCCATTTGGTCTCCTGTATCTGATTGAACTAAGAAGCACACTCCTCACGAGTATTATTTTTTTATAGTCCAGTCTAATCTTTGTCCGAAGAGTAGGCTTCAGGAATGGTTTTAGTTCTAGGTTAACAGAACATCGGGGGCCATAGTTTCTGGGGTTCCTCCAGTTTCTGTCATACTATTAAGTCTGGTCTTTTTACTAGAATTTGAGTTCTGCACCCCACTTTTCTCCTGCTCCATCCAAAACTCTCTGTTGTGTTCCCTGTCAGGGCAGTCATTGGTGGTAGCCAGGCACCGTCTAGTTCCTCTGGTTTCAGGCCAGTGGAATCTCTGGTTTATGTGGCCCTTTTGTCTCTTGGGCTAATATTTTCCTTGTGTCTTTGGTGGTTCTTCATTCTCCTTTGCTCCAAGCGGGTTGGGACCAATTGATGCATCTTAGATGGCTGCTTGCAAGATTTTAAGACCCCAGATGCCACTCACCAAAGTAGGATGCAGAACATTTTCTTAAAAAAACTTTGTTATGCCAATTTACCTAGATGTCCCCCGAAACTATGGTCCCAGGCCCCAGCCCCAGCTACACTGTCCCTCAAAGTGTTTGGATATGTTCAGGAAGCTTCCTAGCTTTTGCTTCAGTTCAGTTGTGCTGACTTCCCCTGTATTGTGTGTTATACTTCCCTTCACCAGTAAATGAGTTCTTGGGTCTATCTGGTAAATGTCTTATATAGACAACATGGGGATTGGGCTTAGTACAAAATCACCTGCATCATACCTGTCATGCTATGCAGTCATCCCTCTGTTTACAAACTCGTGGCCTTGTAGGCCTAAACTATATGTTAAGGAGTTAAAGCTTATTTTCCACATAGAAATAATTTTATACTCTACACCACAAAGGTCTGTTTAACCTCTAATATAACTGAAATGCTATGCAATTGCAATAATTGATTAAATCAATTAAGAAACTGTTTTGCTTTTTCCATATATCTTGAACAATAAAACCCATCGCTGTCAAGTCGATTCTGACTCATAGCGATCCTACAGAACAGAGTAGAACTGCCCCATAGGGTTTCCAAGGAGTGGCTGGTGGATTCTAACTGGTGTTCTTTTGGTTGCAGCCTGAGCTCTTAACCACCAGGGCTGCATCTTGAACAATAATGTGAATAGAAAAAATATATATTTAATTAAAATAATATGGAGACTAAAGGGTAGTGCAAACAGTTTGTGTTCTACTACTAACTGAAAAGGTGGTATTTTAAAACCATCCAGAGGCATCGCGGAAGAAAGGCCTGGTGGTCTGCTTCTGTAAAGATTACAGCCAGGAAAACCCTATGGAGCAGTTCTACTCTGTAACACATGGAGTCACCATGAGTCAGAATTGACTCAATGTCAATGGTTTTTTGTTTGTTTGTTTGTTTTGAGACTGAAGGAGAAATTTTGGAAATTCTGCAGGGGCCTTTTTAGAAATTCTAAGACATAGCATTCACTGCTAATATGTCTGCTCTCCTCACCTTCCCCTCCCAAGAAAATGATTTTCCTTTTCTCTGATTCAAGTGAATCATCAACATTTCTCTGATTTTTAGTGGCCATGATTAGAGTCACTTTGCACAGCTAAGTGGTAAAGAGCAGCAGGAAAACAAAAAGATTGTTAAGCACCCGGGCCAGCTCTACGAGGGACTATTGTCTGTTGTCATCTGTGCCCCACCCTGAAAAAACACAGAAAGAGGGGGAAGACAATCCAAAGGGGAGAAAAATGTATTTTTTCAAGCAATTGAGTAAATATGAGAAAAGAGAGGAGAGATAGGGCAAAGAAGGAAGATTAAAAAATAAACTTAAATAAAAATAACAACAACAAACAGCACCAACAACTCACACTTTTCAGCACTTACAATGTGTTCACATTATGCTACCCAGCTTACACGCATTGCTTTACATGATTCTCATAACATGGTTGAGAGGTCATTGTGATTGTATTATTATCTCAATTTTATAGATAAGAAGACTGAGGCATAGGAAGCAAAATAATTTGCCTAAAGTCATATTGCTAAGTGGCAGAACCAAGACTTGAAATGATAAACCCAATTCATTTGATTCAAAATCTTAAATACTATACTATCTATATGAGAAAAACTACCCAAGGAAGAATGAGTTGAACACAGACTAGTGAAAGTCAGAGAATAAGCGGAAATTGTGTTACATGAATATGAATAATTGCCTCAAGAGAAAGAAAGGAAATATCAGAGAAGAGGTAGCAGGTCAGAAATTTACTCAAGTCAAATATGGTCGAGTGTCCCTGGGTGGCACAAATAGTTAATGCACTCAACTACTAACCTAAAGATTGGCAGTTGGACCACCCAGAGGCACCTCAGAAGAAAGACCTGGCAATCTGCTTCTGAAAGGTCACAGCCTTGAAAACCCCACGGAGCAGTTCTACTCTGCACATACGGAGTCACCATGAGTCAGAATCAATTTGAGGACAACTGCTTTTGTGTGTTTGGTTAGTTGGTTGTGTTTTTTTTTGTTTGATGGCTGTCTTGGTTATCTAGTGCTGATGTAACAGAAACACCACAAGCGGATGGTCTTAACAAAGACAAAATTATTCTCTCACAGTCTAGTAGGCTGTAATTCCAAATTCAGGGTACCAGCTTCAGGAGAAGGCTTTCTCTCTCTGTCGACTCTGGAGGAAGGTCCTTGTCATCAATCTTTCCTGGTTGAGCAGCATCTCAGCACAGGGACTCCAGGTCCAAAGGACATGCACATCTCCTGGTTCTTCATTATTGGTGGCATGTGGTCCCCCTGTCTCTCTGCTCACTTCTCTCTTTCATATCTCAAAAGAAATTGGCTTTAGATGAAACCTAATCTTGTAGATTGAGTCCTGCCTCATTAACATAAATGCTGATAATCCCACCTAATTAATATCATAGAGGTAGGATTTACAACACATAGGAAAATCACATCAGATGACAAAATGGTGGACATCCACGCAATATTGGGAATCATGGACTAGCCAAGTTCACACACATTTTGGAGGGACACAATTCAATCCATGACAATGGCCTTTACCCAAGCCAGTGGCCGAGGACCCCAGGGTTGTTCTCTGGGGCCAGCAAATGGCCAGAAGGTAAGGAAAGCAGAGTATCTTTGAGGTCGGTCATGTAGGGAAGGATTATTGTGTAACTGGCACCACATATGTAAGAAACACTCATAAGTCAGGTGTGTCTAACTTGTGTTTTATTGGAGACGTCAAGACATCTAAATAAAAGTAGCCTACCTAATAAGGCTAACTCCCTTCCCCACCCACCACACACACATAAGAAGCAGCAGCAGAAAAGAAAAAAAGAAAAACTTTGTAAGAGAAATTTCTTCTCTAATCAAATTAGACCAAGCTGTCCTGGAATTCTGTCCTTAACTCTTATACGTGTTAATTAAGTGTGTTCTATAAAGTTGCTCCAAAGCTGAAAACAGCAAAGGTTGAATGTGATTATGTCTTCCAGGCCTGTTTATGAAATTGAGCATTCCAAAAATCTAAGTCTGCAGTTCTGAAAAGAAAATTTAGGTGACCTCTCCCCTCAAACTCCATTTTCCCCACCAGTAGATCCTGCCCGCATCAGAAAGGGGACCCCAGTATGTGATTCCACTGGTACTTTTAGCAGCATTAGGAAATGTTTCAGTTTGCTCTACTAACTTTGGAGAATTCAATTTAAACCCCCCAGGATGGAACTGACAAGCTCTTAAATATGGGCTCTGGTCTGTGTTCCGTTAATTGGAAGCTGCAGGGTAATTTAGTGGGATCATTCTGCAAATGGGGTGATTAGCAGCACAATAACTCACAGGAGTAGTAGCCTGCTCTCTTAGCCAGCTGTACCAGTAAGTGTCACAGCATGTTCAAATACTGGAACAAGGGACACCCCTGAGCTGATGTGGCATTAAGAAAGGCTCCCCCTTTGTGTCCTTGTCTGTGCTTCCTTTCCAGAACACAAGAAGAAATTGCTGAAATGGAAAGGTTCCAGAAACAAGAGTGTTTGCCACTTCATGATATGTAGGTTGATAACAGTGCCGTCAAGACTGCACAGTATCGAAAGAAGATACTAGCCTGACCTGTGGGTTGTTTTTTTTAATCTGATCCTCTTTGGAAAAAATATCACAGACACTTTAATTCAAAAGGCCTATGACTTTCTGAACTGCAATTCTTTCATAATGTAGGGCCACCACCTCCTCGACTGGGAGAGGGAAAACATTTGACTCTCCAACAGAAATTTAAGGAGTCCTTCCTTTTAGAGGAAGTACAAAAGCCTGTCTGTATAAATGACTCAGACAGTATGCCTCTCTGGTCACTTTAAGCTGCTGTCAGACCCTTCTAGGTTTCCTTTCTCCAGTTTTATTAACTAGTTTGCATTGGTTATTAACTGAAAGGTTGGCGGTTAAAACCCACCCAGCAGCATCACGGAAGCAAGGACTGGCAATCTGCTTCCATTAAGATTACAGTCAAGAAAACCCTATGGAGCTCAGTTCTACTACATGAGGTCACCATGAGTCAGAATGACTCGACAGCAAGTTTGGTGGGTTTTTGTTGTTGTTTTTCTCTCTTTTGGTATTCTCTTCCTACACCTAGAAGCAGCCCTGGTGGCAAAGTGGGTAAAGCGATCGACTGCTAACTGAAGGTTTGGTGGCCCAAAACCACCAGTGGCTCCTCAGGAGAAAGATGTGGCAGTCTGCTTCCATAAAGATTTACAGACTTTGTGGGGACAATGGTCTCAGAGAACATCTAGCTCAATTGGCATAACACAGTTTATAAAGAAAATGTCCTACATTCTACCTTGGTGAGTAGTGTCTGGGGTCTTAAAAGCCTGTAAGCAGCCATCTAAGATACTCCACTGGTCTCATCCCTTCGGGAGCAAGGGAGAATGAAGAAAACAAGATATAAGGAAAAGATTAGTCCAAAGGACTAATGGACCACAACTACCACGGCCTCCACCAGACTGAGTCCAGTACAGCTAGATGATGCCTGGCTACCGCCACTGACTGCTCTGACCAGGATCACAATAGAGGGTCCCAGATAGAGCTGGAGAAAAACATAGAACAAAATTCTAACTCACAAGAAAAGATCAGACTTACCAGCCTGACAGAAACTAGAGAAACCCCAAGAGTATGGTCCCCGGATCCCCTTTTAGCTCAGTAATGCAGTCACTCCCGAGGTTCACCATTCAGCCAAAGATTAGACAGCCCCATAAAACAAATCGAGACTAAAGGGGCACACCAGCCCAGGGACAAGGACTAGAAGGCAAGAAGGGACAGGAAAGCTGGAAATAGGGAACGCAAGGTTGAGAAGGGACAGTGTTGACATGTCGTGTTAACCATTGTTATAAAACAATATGTGTACTAACGGTTTAATGAGAAACTATTTGTTCTGTAAACCTTCATCTAAAGTACAATAAAAAAAAAAAATTCAACACACACACACAAAAACTGTTGGTGAAAGGTAGGTGGCCCAAAACCACCAGCAGCTCCTCTGAAGAAAGATGTGGCAGTCTGTTTCCATAAAGATTTACAGCCTTGGAAACCCTGTGGGGTCGCTATGAGTCGGAATCAAGTGAACGGCAGTGGGTTTGGTTTTTGGTGTCCTACACCTAGGGTCACTTGACAGCTATGAATCCTCTGTGACTAGAGGATTCTAATCTGGCAGCAGTGCCAGTCAGCATCAGTTGCTGTCACACATCTGTTTTTTTGCTTGCCCAGCCTCCACCTCCTTCTTTCTAGCAATAGTGGTATATTGCTGTATCAGCCAGGGTCCCAGCAGGAAACAGAGGGCCTAGTCAAAAGTGATGACTGCAGGGAGCTTAATGAAGGGACATTGTACAGAAGGGTCAGTAGGATTAAGGGAAACCAGTAAGGGATGGGGAATTACCCTAGGCAAGCAACAGTGGGAAGTGATCATCACCCATATCCCTGAAGAGGTGAGGAAAGGAAGCTTTACACAACCAGTGAGAGCTGCAGCTGTAGGAGAAGGTGCTGCCAGGAGCACTACTACCTACCAACCACCAGTTGCTATTGAGTCACTCCGACTCATGGAGGTCCTGTACGTGTGAGAATAGAGCTGTGCTCCATGGGGTTTTCAATGGCTGATTTTTTACAAGTAGGTCATCAGGCCTTTCTTCCGAGGTGCCTCTGGGTGGACTCTAACCTTTTGGTTAACAGCCAAGCACATTAACCATTTGCTTCATCCAGCGACTCACCAGGAACACAGACGCTGCCAAACTTCAATCCAGCTGGCAAGGAATCCCTGAAATAAAACCCTAAACTAGTTATCCTCCTACCCTCCAATCACCTGCTGCTGCAGCCCATTGGCCAAAGCCAATTGGAAGCCAGAGGACGAGGGAGCTAGTCTGTTCCAGTCTGCAGAGTTCAGCCTCCCAGTGCACAGAGCAGGGAGCAGATGGGCTGGGAATGGATTAGGAGGGACAACAAGAGACTATTCAGCACTAGCACTTCAGCTTTTCTTTAGGAAATTCCACCTCCCCATTCCTTTTCCTTTTGTAATTAGTAAGTATTTTGTTGGGAGATACTTGGAGGCTACATAAATACTTGTTCTTCATGAACTTTTAATTTATGTCATTTTGGACTCATGGTTCATATTTTATTCTGTGGGTTTAACCTGTCGTTATCATTACTTGAGGGCATTGGTGGCTCAGTGATAAAATTCTCACTTTCCATGCAGGAGACTCAGGTTCATTTCCCCAATAATGCACCTCATTTTCAGCCACTACTCATCTGTCAGGGAGGCTGGCATGCTGCTATGAGGCTGAATAGGTTTCAGCGGAGCTTCCTGACTAAGACAGACGAGGAAGAAAGGCTTGGTGATCTATTTCCAAAAATGAAAACTCTATCGATCACAACAGGCCAGTCTGCAACTGATCATGGGGATGGCGAAGAATCGAGCAGTGTCGTGTTCCATTGTGCATGGGATCGCCATAAGTCAGGGTTGGAGGGGAGCTCAACGTCAGTTAACAACAATGTCAGTATTTATTTTGGAGATCAAACTGTCCTAGATTTGGCCAGTGGGAGCCCTCCCTTCAAGCTGCTCCTGAGTCCTTTTAACACGTACTTCTCATGCTTTGAGTCCTTCCTTACTTTCATACCCAAAATGTTCCAGGCTCATCTTGTACCTTCCCTGCATCCATCTTCTCTTCATCCATCATTTCTCCAAGGATCCCTGGTTAATTCTGAGGAGTCCAGATCCTGGCTAAAAACCTATGTATGATCTTTCAGGTCTGACCATCAGTAATTACAAAGGCTTTATGTAGCAGGCCACAGGAAAAAAGCTGCCCGCCCCACACTAAACGTGGTACGCAACCAATGCTGCAGTCTCTGAAGGGGGTTAGCCAATGACTCAGCACCGAACCACCACCAGCAGCCACGCTCTTTCACATCTCTGTATTCCTAGCAGCAGGGGTGGATTAACCAGGAAACAAAGGATGCACAGGCTTACAGTAAGCAAGGTACACACAGGCTTAACTGTGTTTACTTACTAATCTGCAGCGAACAATTTCACATGGGTTTCACCACATCTGTGGTGAACCACCTGGCCCTCACTGGGGTGTGGTTCCTGGGGAAATATGGAACAGGAGGAAGTCAGGCATTTTCTCTCTGGGTTTGTCCTCTTGCTTATACAGTTGCAGTAAGTGATTAAAGGTCTGACTGTTAATTTCATTTTGGCTGATTGTCTTAATTGACTACGCAACTTCTCAGACACTCGGCAGCTCAACTCAGCTCTCTCAGCTCAGCTGAGCCCCTTGACACATTTTAGTGAAGGAAGGTATTTAGAATCTGGGCACTAGCATCTCTCAGTTATTGGGGTGTCACTACTCCCAGGCCTTCTCAGCAGTTGAAGCTAGAGAATATATGATGATTGTACATCTATTTATCTACCACATATACACACATCTACATTTATTTCTACATCTATTTATCAACCTGTCTACCTATCTATCTACCTGTCTATCTATCTATCACTACCTGACAAGCATGAATTGACAACAGTACCTCCAACTCCAGTTCTGCCAGGATCATTTTGATTTTCTCCTTTTACATATTTGTAACTCATTTAAATGACAGAGAGAGCCTGGCTCCCATCATCCTTAGTATGTTTGCTTATTTTATCAGCCCCTTGTATGTAACCAGTCACCCATCACTCCTCCACCTTCTTCTCCTTGTGAAAGCCTCCACGCCCTGCATGGGCTCTGACACCCCCACAGAGCACCCACCCCCACATGGATGCCCTCCTCATCCCACTCAGGCTCTGACACCCATCCCTGGGTCTCCCTCTTTCATGGATACACTCCTAACCCCACTCAGCTCCAAAACCCCATGCCAGGCCACTCTCCTTTGTAAATGTTCTCCTCATCCTGCTTGATCTCCAACAACCCATGCCAGGCTGCCCTCCTGCATGGGCACCTTCCTCACCCCACTCTGGCTCTGACACCCTACACTGAGCAGCACTTTCGTGTGGATGCCCTACTGAGCACCCTTGCACTCTGATACTTTGCACCAGACCACTCTTCCACAAGGTTGCCCTCCTCATCCTACATGGGCTTCAACATCCCATGCTGAGCCACTACCACCACCTCATGTGGGTACCGTTCCTGCCCTAATTGGACTCCAACACACTGCTCTAGGTCACCACGGCTCCCCACCCCTAACCCTAGCACAGAGTCCCATCTTGCTCAGCCCCATATGATGGCTTTTGGATGGAATAGTTCAGGAACAAAAGGGAAGAAGAAGAAGAAGAAAAAGAAGAACAGCGCATTAATTTGATAGAATATAAACCAAGGAGGATTAGTGGCCATGTTACCACCATCAGGGAGCTGCCAGAGCATGATGCGAATACAGAGTAAAGCAGAGTCAAGAATTGCTGGGACACAGACTTCCAACAACATCATTTGAACACCTGGATCCAGCCATGCCTGAAGCCAGTATACTAACAAGTTTTCACTATGTGAAGTAATAAATTAACTTTTGTGCACAAAGCAATTTGAGTTAGGATTTCTGTCACTGGCAATTGACAAAGTCTTAATATGTGCAATCACTGTAGCTGTTAATCTAATTCTTATTTTGTGCCTCAGTTCTAATAACTGACTGGGCTTCTGCAATATACCCACAAGTATATTGAACTGGACCAATAAGCAACATCATGATAAATGGAGAATATATTGTAGCTGTCAAGGATTTCATTTTAGTTGGATCCATGATCAACACCCATGGAAGCAGCAGTCAAGAAATCAAACAAGGCATTGCATTGAGCAAATCTGCTGTAAAAGACCTCTTCTTTAAAGTGTTAAAAAGCAAAGATGTCACTGTGAGGACTAAGGTGCACCTGATCCAAGCCATGGTATTTTCAATCGCCTCATATGCATGCGAAAGCTGGACAATGAATAATGAAGATCAAAGAAGAATTGACGTCTTTGAACTATGGTGTTGGCAAAGAATATTGAATATACCATGGACTGCCAGAAGAACAAACAAGTTTGTCTTGGAAGAAGTACAGCCAGAGTGCTCCTAGAAGTGAGGATGGTGAGACTTTGTCTTAACATAGTTTGGACATGTTATCAGGAGGGACCAGTCCCTGAAGTCGGACATCATGCTTGGTAAAGTAGAGGGTCAGAGAAAGAGGAAAACCTTCAGTGAGATGGACTGACACAGTGGCTGCAACGATGGGCTCGAGTATAGCAACGACTGTGAAGATGGCGCAGGACCGGCCAATGTTTCATTCTGTTGTATACAGGATCACTATGAGTTGGAACCAACTCGACAGCACCTAACAACAGCAACGTACTGAAATTGTATCCAAATTTAGATAACTGTAGTTTTGTCTTAATGAACTGACCATACACCTACCATCCTGTGAATGGAATCAAGTTATTGTATTTCTACCTCTTTGAGCAGCACCTAGCACCTAGTGTATATTCCATGAATGTCTATTGACTCTGACCTTCCTCTTTGTAGACCCTAACTAAGAACTGAGGTCATATCCCTCAATCTAAGCCTTGTAGCTGGGACCCTATTCCTCACTCACACACATCTGAAGGCAAACCACTTGCTCAGGTACTTGAAATGTTACATATTCTCCTGATAATGATGGTGCAAAGTAATCTCTGTTGTGCTCTTATAAGTGCCATATGCTTCCCAAGCATTATCTCATTTAATCCTCATAACAATCCTATAAGTACTATTATTATCACCCTTGTTTTAGAAAGAAAATCAAAGCTCAGTGAGGTTACCTGATTTGCCCAGAATCACACATCTGGTAAGGGCTGCAGGGTTTGTCTTTAAAGTCGCCCTTCCTGACCACTGCACTGAACCATCTCCCATACGCCTTGGTGCCTGCTCTCTCCATTCAGACCTCTTCTGGGACTGCCCATGATGGCTCAGGTGCTGTGGTCTGCCTGCCTTGCTTGCTCTTTCTTCCCACTGCCAGCTGCCACCTTGCTGCCACATGCCACCCGTAGCACCTGTCTAACCCAACTGATACATTTAAATTGCGGTGTTGGTGAAGAATATTCCATATACTGTGGGCTACCAAAAGAACAAATGAATCAGTCTTTGAAGAAATACAACTGAATGCTCCTTAGAAGCGAGGATGGCGAGACTTCAACTCGCTTACTTTGAACACATCATCAGGAAAGACTAATCTCTAGAAAAGGACATGGTGTTTGGTAGAGAGTCAGCAAAAGTGAAGGAAACCCTTCATAAGATGGATTGACACAATAGCCCCAACGATCATGAAGACGGCATAGGACTAGGCGACACTGCCTTCTGTTATACATGGCATCATCGTGAGTCAGAACCGACTCGTTGGCAACTAACAACAACAACAAGTATCCTGGAAGTAGGGGGAAGGGGGCTTTAGTTCCAGGCTCCATCTCTCTCTGTCTGCCCTGGTTGCACGGCTCAGCCCTCCAGGCCAGCCCTATCTTGAGCCACATCAGCTACAAAGAACTGAGTTTCTAAGGAGTGTCACTCCCCTGGCATGCAAATTACTTGGGAGATGAATCATTCCTATCTCTTTTGAACATCCCTCTGAGGCATACCCTGACTGAAGCTGGGAAGCTTCTATTACTATTAATGTCTACAGTGCAGAGGGGAAGAAGGAGTTGTGCTCAAAATAAAACAATGATAAACTCAGAGCACGAACAAGGCCAAGACAAATGATTATAATGTATTCTGGATCCATATGTCTCTAAGGCTAACTAATGTGCTGAAGTCTAATACTGAACTTTCTCTGAAAACACAACACCACAAAGAATATTCTAGATAAAGATCAAATATTGTAGCCTGAAGAACTCCAAGTCAAGGGTTATGTCTTATAGTTCTTCTCTATCAGCTCTCTCTAGGCACATAACCAAAAAAAAAAAAAAAAACCAAACCCACTGCTATCAAGAGGATTTCAACTCATGGTAACCTCATGTGTTACAGAGTAGAACTGCTCCATAGGGTTTCTTTGGCTGCAATCTTAACAGAAGTAGATTGCCAGGCTTTTCTTCCTCAGTGACTCTAGGTGAGTTTGAACCACCAACCTTTAGGTCAGTAGTCAATCACAAACTGTTTGTGCCACTTAGGGACAAACAGTAAATGTTTTCAACAAGTATTTATTAAGCTTGCTATGTACCAAACACTGTTAGAGATACAATGCTGCAAAAGTCAACAAAATTATTATAGAGCTTTATGTGCAGTGAAATCATCATTAAGCTTAGGGAAGAGAGGCCTGACAATCTACTTTTGTAAAATTCCAGCCACTGAAAACCCTATAAAGCAGTTCTACTCTGACACAAGTGTTCACCATGAGTCAGAATTGACTGGATGGCAAAAGTTCTTTTTTTTTTAAGCCCCAAGTATATAAACTACACCCCCTCTAAACAGTTGCCTTCAGCCAATTCTAACTCATGGTGACCCCACATTTGTCAAAGTACAACTGTGCTCCAGAGGGTTTTCAATGGCTATGACCTTTTGGAAGTAGATTGCCAGTTCTTTCTTCTGAGGTGCCTTTGGTGGATTAGAACCTTCTACCTATCAGCTAACAGCCAAGCATGTTAACCATCTGTATCACCCAGGGACTCCATATCCCCTCTAGAGTTTGATAAATCTTCAGGTTACTTTCTTCATGCTGGACAGTGATTTGATTTTTATGATTAATTATTTAATCCATTTGGGATTTATTTTGCTTGATGGATTAAATTGATTTCCCCCCTCCCCCAAATTGCTAACTAGTCTTTAACAGTATTTATAGAGTGACCCTGCTGGTGTTTGAAATACCAGTGGCATAGCTTCCAGCATCATAGCAACATGCAAGCCACCACATTATGACACTAACAGACGATGGTCATAGAGTGTGACTACATCATGGCTGGAGACTATGGCAGAACCACAGACTTCAGCAGTGGTTATCAGGACAATGCCCTGAAAAGTCACTATGAGTTGGAACTGACTTAACAGCACCTAACAATCACAACAACAACCATAGCTCAGCATCAACACACTTGATATCCAATGACCTGGTGATACAAGGGACAACACAATAGAGGCCAGAGAGCACACAGAGGACAGCACAGTGTCAACGGCACCCTCACCTCACCACCATGAGAATACACAGCCTCTCCCAGATCTCAGATGCCATCTCAGAAAGGAAGTGGGGGAGGGACTTCTCAGAAAGTTTGGGATTTGAACTTTACAAAGACTGAATGTTTAACCCCCAAAAGGCTATTTCAAATTAGAAGTGATTGACCTGTACTTAATTTGACATAGTAAGAGTTTTAACACTATTAGCTCGAACGAAGGCTGAGAGCAAGATTGGTTACAGACATTTTTTCCCTCATGGATTATAATATAATATGAAAGATATACACATATATAAAACAACAAAAGAATTACATATTTTTCAATTTGTGAACAAGTAATAAAATCTTTTAAACTATTATAACTTCTTGTGCTTTAAGATCTGACAGGACTAGCCTTTCTCAATGCACTTTCTCAGAATTGCCTTTGTAAATTCTATTTATTCTTCCAGAAGAACTCCGCCACCCATCCCAATGAGATTTTAATTGTGATTGTATTAAGTCTATAAATCATTGCAATTTGGAGGAGGGTTGTCTCTTTATATAATCTAATCTTCCCATCTGGGATATATTTACTTTATATGAGATTGGACAATTACACTTCCCAAAGTCACCCTTCAATTCCAGAATCCCTGACTATGGCTAGTCTGACCTGCCTTCACAAAGAGCATCATTGAAAACACACTCCTCCTGACCCCAGTAGCAAAATCATAGTTGACTCACCACAGAGTCCTAGAACACTGCTTTGAGTCCTCTCAATCATTTGCTGACATTTATTCAGGTCTTTTATGAAAGAGTCTTATAATTTAGTGGAATAGGTGTAAATGTGCCCAGAAGGAAAAATAGCCATAAAAGGTAGCGTATATTAAATACCAAACATGCAGAATCTACAAACCAGTTGCTGTTGAGTCAGTTCCCACTCATGGCAACCCCATGTGTGTCAGAGTAGAACTGTGCTCCATACGGTTTTCAATGGATGATTTTTCAAAGTAGATTGCCAAGCCTTTCTTCCTTCCAAGGCACCTCTGAGTGGACTTGAACTCCCAACATTTAGGTTAGCAGCTGAGCACGTTAACCATTTGTACCACCCAGGTACTCCACAGTATCTTTTAAAAAAACCCTTTGCTGTTGAGTCCATTCTGACTCATGGCAATGTCATGTATTATAGAATAGAACTGGTCCATAGGGTTTTCTTGGCTGTAATCTTTACAGAAGCAGAACGCCAAGACTTTCTCCTGTGGTAATGCTAGGTGGGTTTGAAACACCCAACTTTAGGTAAATAGTTGAGTACAAACAATTTACACCACCCAGGGGCCTTTGTGGTATCTACAGGAAGTGCTAAAGGATCCCTGGTGGCACAACAGTTAAGCGCTTGGCTGTTAACCAAAAGGTTGGCAGTTCGTACCTACCTAGTGGCTCCATGGAAGAAAGACCTGGTGATCTGCTTCTGTAAAGATTATAGCCAAGGACACCCTACAGGGCAGTTCTACTTTGTCATGTAGGGTCGCTATGAGTTGGAACCAACTCAACCACACCCAACAACAACAAAGTGATAGAGAGGGCTGAGATAATTGGTTAAAAGAAGATGTAAGTATGAGTAGAACTTAACAGGAGTCTTGAAGAGTAGTGTCCTATTTATATAGGTAAATACAGAAGCCCAGCACAATTTCTGACACATAGGTAGTCAATAATTACTGAATAAACAAAGAGGATGGCTTCCCAGGCAGGGGCAATAGCATGGACAAGGGTGCAGTAGAAGGAATAAATGCATTTGATGTTCCTGGGGAATAAAAGTAGGCCAATTTTTCCATAATGTTATGGAGAACAGGTGGGAGAGGTGAACAGTTTCAAGATGTTGATGGCTCAGGGTATGTAATCTCACCTAAATTTTCTATTAGAGACTCACAACTACCTGCTTTTTTGCTGTTCTTGTTGTTGTCCAATTCAATTCCAAAACATTTACTGAGCACCTATTATGTTCCAGGCATTGTGCACTCAGGATATACAAATGAGGAAGACATTCTCTCCGCGCTCAAGGAGCTCCTAGTCCAATAGTCAAGCATATAAGCAAATGACTGCCAATCAATGTGGCAGGTATTACAGGAGAGGAATGCACACATAACGGGAGCACAGAGGAAGGTGGTGTGGGAAGGCTTTTGGGAGGAAGTGGTATTTAGGCTGAGGTTGGGAGGATGAACAGGAGTTGTTAAGTACCAGGGAGAAGGCCGGGGGATCCTAGGAACAGAGAGTGAAAAGGTATGGGACAGCATGAGTCTGGGACTGCACATGGTTAAGTATTATCCCAAAAGGTAGAACTTGAGAGGCAGGAGATGGGTACATATGACTAAAGAAATAAGTAATGCTTTGGTTATTATTCAAAGGAACCTGGACTTAATCCCATAGGCAACAGGGAACCATTGAAAACTTTTAGATGGAAGGAATGACATAATCAGATTTATTGTTGGAAAGAAAACTCTAGCAGAATTAAAAGTGTATGCGAGAGGAGCTAGGAGAAATCATAGGCTTCTACTTGTTTCTTTTCTATTGCTAGCATTACCCATTAAATATGGGTTTCACCCAACAACAAGTACCCCAAACTGAGTTCTACTTCTAGCTCTGGCACTAAACAGTTAGGCCCCTTAGACAAGTCTTTTCTCCTCTATGGCCCTTCACTGCAAAATGAAGAAGCTGAACTAGATGATCTCTAAGCTACCAAAAAAAAAAAAAAAGCCAAACTCATTGCTGTTGAGTCGATTCCAACTCATAGTGACCCTATAGGACAGAGAAGAACGGCCCCATAGGGTTTCCAATGAGTGCCTGGTGGATTCAAACTGCTGACCTTTTGGTTAGCAGCTGTAGCTCTTAACCACTATGGCACCAGGGTTTCCCTCTGAGCTACAGATGGCAAGAATTCTTCAGCTGAACTCACTTATCCACAAATAAAAGCTAACTATGTAGACAGGGAGGGAGCGTTTCAGTCAATAGCCTTCACCTTGATTTCCAGTAAAGGACGGTGTTATTGTTGTTAGCGGCCATCTAGTTGGCCCCAACTCATGGCAACCTCACACAGAACAGAACGCCGTCTATCCTACACCATCCCCATGATGGATTGCTGATCAGACCACTGTGATCCATAAGTCCAATGAAGGTAAACTAATGTAAATGAGCATGCTAGCAAATTTATAAAAAAAAAATCTTTTTTAAGTTTTATCTAAGTTATAGAGAGGCTTAAAATTCCCAGAAAATAATGTTGTGTGTCTTTTCACGGACTTTAAATTAAACTGCATTTATAAAAACCCTGTGAGCTCTTGAGATGAAATACTGTATTTCAGTCCTTAGAATGATGCCAGCGCACAGAGTGCACCCTAGAGGAACGCGCACACTCTCCAATTGCTTATGTAACCTCCCAGGCCTTGCTCAGCCCAGTTTTATTAAAATTTCTATTAGTGCAACTCGGTGATGATTAAATATCCTTCCTCCTTCTTCAAGAAGAAAAGAATGCAGCTAACTCTTGATAGCTTGTGTCAACTGGGGACATGGATCACAGGGATAAATTAAATCCATAAATAATCCAGGACCTTCATTTAAGCCAAGAGTTTCAATCTCCTTCCTCATCAAATCTTTTCCAAGAGCGGCTAACAAAGTACTTAAACTGACTTAAGTGAGACTGCTTTGTGCAAGTTCAAAACGAGAAACCAAACCGTCTTACGATGACCCCAGGTGTTAAGAGCAGAACTGTGCTCCATAGGATTTTCTGGGCTGTAATCTGAAAGGAAACAGATCACTAGGCCTTTCTTTTGCAGCTGCAGTGGGTAGACTGGAAATGCCAACCTTTTGGTTAGTAGTTCAGCGCACCCATTTACTCTTCCAAGGTCAATCCTAGGTGAAACTGGGAGATGACTACTTGCCACTTTCTACCCCTAATACCCTGTTGCCTCCTCATTCTGTACCCCACACATTTTTCCTAAATCCAAATTGCAGTCTTCACCCTATTTGATCATTCTGCACTTCCTGATACAGTTACTGCTCACTATTTTATTTTCCCCCTGAATATCCTCTCTTGGCCTCCACCTCTACCCTGGGTCTCCTACTACCTTGTCAACTGTGCTGTTTTTGATATCATATTTGTCAGTACCTCTCCCCACTCTAAGTTCTTTTTTTTTTTTCCTCTCCGTATGGTCTTCCTGGGAGACATCATCCACACCTGTAAGTTTAACTATGATGCCACAGAAATATGACTCTCTTCTAAGCTCTTTCTGGACACATATTAATAGCTAACAAATGCTTATGAAACTGAATTGAATAAAAAATGATTGTATGCTTCTAATATTAAGTTAGAATTTGTATATGGAACATGTCATTGCCTAGTTTATCTCTCTCTTGTCTCTCTCTCTCAGTTTTTTTCTATAACTACATGAATCCCTGTCCACCTATCGCTGCACCTTGACCAGTAACCAGCTTCCAGCCTACCTTTCCAACCCATATCTCAGCAGAACCCCTGCTCTCATCTTCTTCATGTACCAGCCATAGAAGTTGTCTGATTGGCTGTGGCGTCCAGCTCTATGACTTTGCTAATGCTTTCACCCCCTTCTCAACCCCAGATCACCTTTCAAAAACAGTTGAAATGTCAAGTCTTCTGTGAAGTCTTATCTAGCTCTCTCTTTCTGCTTAAGCAGAATTATTCACTTTCACCACTGGACTCTGAAAAGGCACTTTAATTATACCAATCTAGATAACATTGATCACACTGAAAAATAGTTAATGGTATACTGGTCCATCTCCTCAACTAGATTATAAACTTCTTGATATACGGTTCATATTCTATTTAATTTTCTATCTCAAATGACTAACACAGTGCCTGGCATATCCATTCCACTTAGGTAAGGGGTTTTGACTAGATAAGGAGGGTGTGAGTACATATGGATCACGCTAGGCAAGCTGTGGGCTGGGGACTTGGAGTAGATGTTTGAGTCTGGGTGAGGCAGCTAGCATCCTGAGTAGAGGGTATTATGAGCTGAGACATAGTACTAGAGATGTTGCTTTTTCCTGCCCATGCATGTTTCTTTCTAAAGGAATGTGACCTGTTGCCTCCATGACCGTGCCCCATGTCACATAACCTCACCTTCTACCTGGGGCACAGATGACTGGCCCAGGGGTGGACACGTCACCCAGTGGGAAGCCAACAAATAAGCTAGAAAGTGTTCTTTGGCCTGGCTCAGAAAGATGAGGAGGGTCAATCACATTTCTCTGTCAGGAATTCAGAAGTGGAAAGCATCTAAGGCAATTAGTAATGGGAACTAAAGCTTAAGACTTGTAATATAAAAGGCCCCAGAGAGGGACTGAGTGCTGGCCAGTATTGCTGATTCAAAACCTAAGTTATGAGTAAGCAGAGTAAGCCAGACTTAGCATAGAATACAGCAGATGCACAGAAAGCAGCAGGGACCCCAGGAGTCTCTCATAAGCGAGAGAGAGAGCTATCTTTGTTCTTGATGCCTTCCCAATTCCCTTTTTCTGTGAGACCTGGTTCCTGTCCTTAGTTACCTATAATGTACTCTTTTCTTGGTCTTTCCTGAATGGATCTCTGTTCTTTACAACAGTAAAAATAAAATAAAGAAGGCTGCAGAAAAAGAAGTATGAAGATGCTGAAGACAAACTTCATTATTTTATAA
The DNA here is from genome assembly GCF_000243295.1 of Trichechus manatus latirostris. NCBI lineage: Eukaryota > Metazoa > Chordata > Mammalia > Sirenia > Trichechidae > Trichechus > Trichechus manatus. The sequence goes on along the minus strand of NW_004444041.1, from coordinate 1,577,997 downwards.
TTTGCTTACAGTTGAATCTGTGTATAAGAAAATGAGAGAAAATTATTTCTTCTCCTTTCCCTGAATCCCACTTCATAGCTCCTGCTCTCAGAACCCATAACTAACTCAAGGTGCTCTCCCTATAGTCATGCATAAATTACATCCTTGAAACAAATAGGCTTTTATGAAGTTTATGGGAAAACAACTACTATTTTTAACATTTCTGTGAGAAAGTAGATTCCAAGATCATTCACTCAACAAGTATTTACTGGGTACCTACTGTGTGTAATAAGTCTCTGGGTGGTACAAACGGCTAACACACTCGGCTGCTACCAAATGGTTGGAGGTTCAAATTTAACTCCAGGTGCCTCAAAAGAAAGGCGTGGAGACAGCTTTCTAAAATTCAGCCATTGAAAAACCCTATGGAGCACAGTTCTACTCTGATACACATGGAGTTGCCTTGATTTGGAATCCACTCAACGGCAACTGGTTTTCCTGGCTACTGTGTGCAAGTCATTGAGCGAGGAACGTGTTCAAGAAGTAAGTCATTGTCCTTGTTCTCGTGGAGTTTACATACTAGTTGGTAAGACAGAAATACATAAGCAAACACACAAATAAAAGAATTACAAAATGTTCATGCATTGTAAATGAAACAAGCAAAGAGCCAAGAGTGAAAATAACAACAGAAAACCTCTTTAGGTTGGGTGTCAGGCAAGGCTTCTCTGAAGAAGGGACATTTATGCCAAGACCTATAGGATAAAAAGCAGCCAATCATGTGAATACTGGAGTAAAGTCCCAAATACTTATAAATGGGTTATAAGGTCTTATATGACAGGGCCCCTGCCTTCTTCCCTAACTGCTTGCTTTCTTCTCTTCAGCCAATGCTGAAGTTCCTTGAACACACCATGTGCTCTCTGCCTTAGGACTCTGCCTTATCTTCAGCATCCCAGTGTTCCAAACACAGTACTAGACTCCTCAATAGAGAAACACATGCAGAAGTTTTATAAATATGTTATATACAGGTGGTGGTTCTTGTTATTAGGTGCTGTCGAATTGTTTCCAACTCATGGTGACCCTATATGACAGAGTAGAACTTCCCCATAGGGTTTCCTAGGCTGTAATCTTCACAGGAGCAGATCACCCGGTCTTTTCTTCTGCAGAGCTGCCAGTGGGTTCGAACTGCTGACCTTTCTGATAGCAGCCGAGTGCTTAACCACTGCATCATCAGGGTACCAAAACCAAAAAACCAAACCAGTTACCATCAAGTCGATTCCAACTCATTGCAACCCTACAGGACAGACTAGAATGAGTAGAACTGTCCCATAGGGTTTCCAAGGCCGTACTCTTTAAGGAAGTCGACAGTCATATCTTTCTCCCATGGAGCGGCTGGTGGATTCAAATTGGCAACTTTTAGTTAGTAGCCAAGCACTTAACCACTGCACCACCAGAGCCACCAGAGCAGGGCACCATTACTTTTCTAATCCATAGACTGACAATATTAATGACAACTTGAAATTATAAAAACACATGATGTTGTTGTTGTTGTGTACGATCGAGTCAATTCTGACTCATAGCGACCCTATGAGACAGAGTAGAACGGCCCCATGAGGTTTCCAAGGAGCAGCTGTGGATTTGAACCACTGACCTTTTAGTTAGCAGCCTGAGCTCTTAACCACTATGCCACCAGAGCTCCAAAAACACATGATAGACATATGGATATCTTAGGGGCTAACTGTCCCTGGAAGTTGATTTCCCATTCCTGATGTTGGGAGGGACAGTCTGTTGTACAGCCCTTCAACTCTCACTCAGGCCACCTAATCAGAAGACCTGGGCATGAAACATTACCTTATAGTAGAGGCTATGACTATGCAAAGGCATTCAACCGTGTGAATCCTAATAAATTATGGACAACATTATGAAGAAAGGGAATTCTGGAACACTTAATTGTGCTCCTGAGGAACCAGTACATAGATCAAGAGGCAGTCATTTGAACAGTACAAGGAGATACTGCGTGGTTTAAAATCAGGAAAGGTGTGTGTCAGGGTTGCATCCTTTCACCATACTTATTCAATCTGTATGCTGAGCAAATAATCTGAGAAGCTGGACTATAGGAAGAAGAACGTGGCATCAGGATTGGAGGAAGACTCATTTACAACCTGTGATATGCAGATGACACAATCTTGCTTGCTGAAAGTGAAGAGGACTTGAAGCACTTACTGATGAAGATCAAAGACCACAGCCTTCAG
>NW_004444041.1:1523203-1575672 GCF_000243295.1 Trichechus manatus latirostris | reverse complement strand
GAAGCACTTACTGATGAAGATCAAAGACCACAGCCTTCAGTATGGATTACACCTCAACATAAAGAAAACAAAAATCCTCACAACTGGACCAATAAGAAACATCATGATAAATGGAGAAAATATTGAAGTCATCTAGGTCTTCATTTTACTTGGATACACAATCGACACCCAGGGAAACAGCAGTCAAGAAATCAAATGATGTATTGTATTGGGCAAATCTGCTGCAAACGACCTTTTTAAAGCGTTAAAAAGCAAAGGTGTCACTCTGACAACTAATATGTTTTTGATGCAAGCCATGGTGTTTTCAGTTGCCTCATGTGCATGCGAAAGCTGGGCAATAAACAAGGAAGACCGAAGAAGAATTGATGACTTTGAATTATGGTGTTGGCAAAGAATATTGAATATATCATGGACTGCCAAAAGAACAAACAGATCTGTCTTGGAAGAAGTCCAGCCAGAATGCTCCTTAGAAGCAAGGATGGCGAGACTTCGTCTCACATACTTTGGACATGTTATCAGGAGGGATCAGTCCCTGGAGAAGGACATCATGCTTGGTAAAGAGGAAAAAGAGGAAGATCCTCCACGAGATGGACTGACACAGTGGCTGCAACAATGGGCTCAAGCATAACAATGACCACATGGAGGGTGCAGGACAGGGCAGTGCTTTGTTCTGTTGTACACAGGGTCACTATCAGTCGGAACCAACTCAACAACCTAACAACAACAGAGACTGCGAACTGAGACTTCCTCTGTCCCAGTTTCTTCTTCTTCCTTATCAGGGAACTCCTTCCCTATTATGGGCCTCATGAGTACCTCTTTTTTCTGCTTATGTACATGGCATCATATGGCACCTGGCCAAACCTATTACTATATTTGTTCCCAGCAGGGAGAGAATGGTGTCTCTCAACTGCAACATGAGAGGAATGTGTGCAGAACGAGCCTTGCGTCAGCTACACCGAGTGACCTCCTGGCCACGGGCGACCAGTGCTCACTATTAAGGCTGACCTTGTTTTGTTTCTTCTCTATGTGGGGAAAGAGCTGTACGTTCACTGCCTTGTGTGGTTGTGCTTTTATTGGTGACCCCAAACCTTAGCTCAATATCTAACAACAGTAGTTTGTGCAATCACCTTCACAAAATACACCAAAACAAAGAGAGGTGATCAGCAACAGCATTGCACAAAACCACTACAAGTATGCTTGATAAACTATGTCTGTGAATAGAACTTTTAAAAAATTTTTTTTTTCTGTTTTAGGTGAACGTTTACAGTGCAAATTAGTTTTTCATTCAAAAATTTTATACACAAATTGTTTTGTGACATTAGTCACAATAGCCACAATGTGTCAGCACTCTCCCCCTTTCCCTTTCCACCCTGCGTTCCCTGTGTCCATTCATCCAGTTTTCTCATCCCTTCCTGCCTTCTTGTCTTTGCCTTTGGGTAGGTGTTGCCCATTTGGTCTCAGGTACTTGACTGAACTAAGAAGCATGTTCCTCACCTGTGTTATTGTTTTATAGGCCTGTTTAATCTTTGGCTGAATGGTGGACTTGGGGAGTGGCTTCAGTTCTGAGTTAGCTGTGAATAGAATTTTTGTAAATAAAATCTGGCTCTCCCATTGACTCACATTTTACCTTAACAGTTTATCTTTGTTTCTGATTGATCTCCAATTGATAGTTGCTCCTAAAGCTTATGTTTCTTTTCTCCTCAGTCACTTTGAATTAATTAATGCCATATAAATGTGTACTTCAGTGCACAGGGAATAACTCTGCATAAATAAATTCTACAGTAAATCTTTCCTATAAAACACAGATCTTTTAAAACGTAGATACTGATTTTCAAAGTTTCCTGTTTAAATAGTTCAGAAATTTAATATGCAAATAATAAAAACTAATTTTTCTTAAAAGGGAAGATGATGTAAAATGCTATGGCCAGTGCTTCCATGCTCTCACTATTTTGATTAACCATTCTAACTCTCAAGATGATGAAAAGCAAATAGTCTAGACTCTGGGAGTCTCTAGTAAAAGCATGCATCTCCATTCATAAATTTCCCAAGAGGTTCCTCTTCTAAATCAGAGTATTCCCATCTACTTCGCAAGAAATTCAGATATCCCAAAAGTAGAATAAATTTCTAATGCTCTAAAAGGCAAATCCCTCCCCGCTCTAGACATACTCTGTTGTCAAACTTTAATTTGGATTTGCCCAATCATAAGTCTCAGTGTCAGAGACCTCCCCTTGCACCTACATGCAATTACTAAGAAGACTGATGTATATCCATCACATCCTACAAATTCTACTTCCACCAAGCATGTTGGGCTGTTTCAATGGCCTAAAAAATGATTCTACTTCTCCTGGATTCAAAATACTTTGAATTGACTTTAGGGTCACAAGTGCCCTTCATTGATTCCAACCTAGACCTCATCTCTTCAAAGGACTCCCAGAGTTTTAGGCACTAACCAGAAGCACTGGTATTTCTATGACACCGCTGTATACATGCTGTGAATTTAGGGATCCCGTAAACTGTGCCAAGTTGTTGACATTTACTTTCAGGTCCCATAGGGACTGCTCCCGCAGAAAATTGCTTCGTGCTTAAATTGGAATTTTGACATACTTTGTTGAGTCAGAGGAATCTGTGTATCACATTTCTGGCTACATGCCCTTGGCAATGTTACCTTGGTTTCTTCATCTATAAAATGGTAGTACTAACAGTAGCTGCTTCATAGGGTTGCTATAAGGGTTAAATAAGAAAATGCCATAAATCACTTAACAAAATTCTTGACATCAAATAAGCAGACAAGAGATGGTAGTGTTACTGTGGCAATGGTGGTGGTGAGCATGACGATTGTTAGCTAAAGACTGATCATCTGTGTGTCTCCATGATATCTCTTCAGCCAACTCTTGAATACATAAGATTTTATAGCCATAACGTAGCCCAGGATACTTTCATACAAGAACACATCAAAATAGAGCAGAGTACTCTAACGCGGATCAATAGCTTGCTTACTGTGGGTTCCATGTCTCTATCCCTAAAAGACAGAAATGCTGTCCCAAGACCTCAGTTTCCTTTTTATCATTCAGTGCTGCGTTGTGAAAACATCTTATTCCTTTCTCTTCTCTCTATTTGATTTCTCTTTTCCCCCCCAAACTGTCAATTCCATTTCCGAAATAATTATCAACATGTATTTGAAAATCCATAGTTTCATAGGGCTCAGATCCACATAGGTATTCTCTAGAATTCTGAAGTACTTTTGCTGCTGGTCCTGCATGGGAACACAAGGAAGTCTGGAAGAGAAGCACACATCAGTGACACAGAAGCAGTGGAAGTGTCCATGGAGGACCTTGCATTAGGGTTCACTAGCTTTACTACTTATCTCCAGTATGATAAAAAAGAAAAAGAAGGTCTTAGACAATTAATTTTGCAATATATGTAATGCTTGACACATTTCAAAAAGCCCCAAATTAATTGGAAGCACAAGTGAATTCTCAGGGGAAAAGTTATTTCATTTTCTCAGAAAGTATTCATTACTTAGAGAGGTAGTTGTGGTTTATTACAGATGACGTGTGTTTGGAGCCATCTCACTTTCACAGATGTTACAAGTAAGACATTCCTTTTTTTTTCTTTTTTTTTGCTCCACACCTGCCTAATGAGTCTCAATACAGCCACGTGATGCATAATGTCCATTCAGGCAATGTCCAACCATATATACATCCATGGTCCCATAACATTTTACAGACAGTCCCTGGGTTAGGAATGTCCGACTTACGTACAACCCGTAGTTAGGAACCAATCCTTGTAAAACCTATTATATTAAAAATTTGAGGTACATACAATGGCTCGTAATAACAAACAGGCACTACTTTGCTGTTAGCATTGAAACTATTATTATTACTGTATTATTATGTTAAAGATGTTTTAGTGTAGCTGGAGGTGTTTCTTAAATGTTTTTTATGCGTAGAAAGGTACACTATATACTATATAGTAAGACAAACATTTGACTAACTGATGTTATATACAAACCATACCTAACTGTTTGGACTTACGTACAAATTCAACTTAAAGACATACTTAAGAACAGAACTTGTTTGTAATCTGGCGACTGCCTGTATATAGTACGGAGTTTGCACAACGTCCAAATCACATAACATCCTACTTCGCAGAACGTATCGTGGATGTTAAGCGACACATGACTATATTACAAATTTCATTTCATGATGACAAAATCTTCTTGATGAGTGGAACCAAAGCATAACAATGCTATTTGACAACACTATAGGGGTATTCTGCCCAAAAACAGATCATTGGGTAGCTCCCAATGATTGCCATTGCATTTTTGGAACAAAAACCTATTGGATACTACCCACAAACTGAACAGGAACATCTTACTTTGATAAACTAATATGTTCTTTCAGGATTATTCCTGACATCACCCAGGGTTCATGTTGACACATCAGTTTGTCTAGGAGAAGGAGATCATTAGGTAACTTAATTGAAAAGACTGAAAAACTAGGCCTTAATTTAAGAACCTGAGTACTAACCACTGGAGGGAATTTCTGGATTTCTTCCTTCTCTTCTCCAATCTCTTTACTTCATCCTTTACAAGAGGGCAGGAAAGTAGGGAGAATCCTAGATGCCTTGGTTCAGAGACTCATAGGTGAGTTAAATGATGACACCAGGGTTACAGAACAAATTGGACAGACAGTGGTTCAGTATGGAACTGCCTTAGATATAATATAGGCCTCTTGAGGGTAACGTGTGCTATTTCAGAGGAAAAATGGTATGCTTACATTCCTACAGACCTCTCTGGAATCTTTAATAGCACTAAAAAGTTCCAGAAAGGAAGCAAAGAAAATTGGGTAATTTGGCTAATAACCCATATCTGGTTCTGTGGGCTCTTCACATTTGGTATGAGAGCGATTCTCTTTATTTTAATGTAGACACTTCTAGGTCCTGACCGAGGAGCAGACTACAGACTCTTAGTATTTGTGTCACAGTGTTCAGGTGTGCGATCTTCAGAGTCTTAAATGCTGCTGTGCAGCCTCTGTTCCATTAAATGACCCAACAAGTGATAATTGGGCAAAAAGACCAGGAAATTTTGACATTTACAGAGATGAAAACAAACACCCCAAGAAACTTGGTATGCAATTGTGACACCTCAAATACTGGTGAAAGTCTAGATTGATCATGCCCCCAGATATGAAAAGATCTGCCTTCAGCTCAGGTTGAAGAATGACCACAGATGGGACTCGGAGAACACAAACCGTCTACCTCCACACATAGCTTGGACACCGAGGACCAAAACTACTTTCTCACCATCTCTCTCTCTCTCTCTCTCTCTTTCTCTGTCTCTCTCACACACACACACTCTTAGCTGACTGCGTATATTAACATGATTTTACTATTCCATTGTCTTCATTAACATAACTTTACTATCCTGGAGACTGCTCCCAGGTAAATAACTTGACCGTTCATTACAGGAACTTTCCAAAGACCTACCAATTCTTGAACAGAAATCATCAACACCCTCTGAATGCTTCATCTTACTGTTTCCACCAATTCAAAACTGGTGTATTATGATCCTTACCCAACCCTAGTCAAGTACTCACGCTGAAAGACCCAACTTAAACCAAACTTCAAATTCTTTATAAAATCTGACCTTGCCTTGCCCCCATCCAAGATACCACCAAGGCTCTGTCAAGGAGTGTTTACTCTTACCATGGTAAGCCATAAATTCGGCTCTGTCTTATAAGCGATTGGGTTGGTGATATTTGGAAAACCAGCATTTAACAATTACAAAGATATCTAAACTTAGGAGTCAGAAAACTTGTTTGGATTCTGGCTTTACCATCCATTGGTTTTGAGCCTGAACAGAGTTTCCTTGTTTGTATTTTGATGATAAAAATAATTTCCCCACAGGGTTAAGGATTAGATAAAGTAACATACTGCATAAAAGTACTTTCTAACTTTTCAACTAGTATACAAATGTTCAGTACTACTACTAGTAAGCAAGATATTAATCAAACTGGATGCCCACCGGTGTCACCAGAACCAATGCTAAGCTCTGCAACTACCACATACCTAACGATCAGATGTAGCCCCCTGGGCTACTTGGGACCCTCCACTCCCTATACGGAATGACTTACTCAGGTCAAAATGTCACAACAGCATTCAAATCTAACTTAGACAATTTTCATTAGATTTTTTTTTGTCAAAAGTAAAAAATCAAGATCATTGTAGCTAGAAAGCTCTAGTGTATTTCCAAAATTTATCTTGCAGCAAGTGAATATAAAAATGAAAATCTGAATCTATTAAATTAATCTTCATTTAAGGCACTGCATATCAATGATTTTTTTAAAGAAAAATATTAAGTACTTGAATAAGAAGTTATAAGCTTATCATATCATTGCTATATATAATTCAAATAGACTTTGGAAAACACTACTGTATAATTAGACCTTGTGAATCAGATATCTATGGAAATAACTACATTTCAATATAAAAATAGACCATCATTTATTCACTTATCTGCCTGTTCACAAAGAGGATCATTTTTCTCCAGGCATTTTGGCTTCTTGTCACATACACTAAAGGCAATTTTCTTGTCTTTTTTGGAAACAGATACTTTCTTGACACTGCAAAATACTCTCAAATCTACTCAGCTTAAAGATCACTTTAAGATAAGAACTTATTTCTTCTCAACTAAAATAATTATTGGAGAAGCACTTCCAAAAATAAAAGAACATCCCACACAGGGATGGTGAAATAACAAAACAGTCATCGAGAGCCAAAGACAAATCTGAACTTCATGCAACCTGGGTAAAGACAAGATGTTCTTTCAGAACTATGTAATATTAGAAACAGAGGTTTAATGAAAGTTAAAGTGACTAATAAAGAAGCAATAAATGATATTTGGGGCTGATAAGACATTTCTCTCTCTCTTCCTGTCTCTTGACATTTCTAAAAAGTCCGTGGGTGGTGCAATCAGTTAAACATTCAACTACTAACCAAAGGTTGGTGGTTTGAACCCACCCAGCAGTGCCTTGGAAGAAAGGCCTGGCGATTTGCTTCTGAAAGGACACAATCGTGAAAACCCTATGGAGTAGTTCTTCTCTGCACACATGGGGTCACCATGAGTTGGAATCAACTCAACAGCAACTGGAACTGGAAAAAGACATTTCTATTATATTTTTGTGAAACTCAGATTCACTCAGGAGAACTGAAGACACCTGGCATGAAGTAGGATGTGCAGTCATTAAGAGCACTGGAATTACACTGCCTGGATTTGTCACTGAGCCCTGCCAATTACTAACTCTTAAAATCTGGAGAGTTGGCTATTGGCTAGCTTCCAGTTGCCCCATCCATATCCACCTTCCATCTTGCTTTGTGCCCCAGGAGGCTGAGCCATAGGGACTGCATCAGTGGGCTCCTTTGCCCTGGATTCAGTCAATAGAAGCCACCAATAGGATATCTGAGGGCAAAAGAAGAGTGAGGTTAGGTATTTATTCTCTCAGATCCCTTCCTGCAAAGTCTCCAAGCCCAGCTATGTTCCTCTCCTCAAATCTGCAGATCCCGTCAGACAGTCCTCCCATATAGCTTTGCTCTCCAGGATCTAGGAACTGTTCTTTCCCTTGTCCCCTCAATCCCAGGGGTAGAAACACCTCCTGATGTTGGTTTCCCTAAACCCTGTCCGCACCCTCGTAAATATTCTTTCAATAAACTCTCCTCCATTTACCCAATAGAAATGTGTGGTCTGTTTTCTGCCAGGACTTTGGCTGATACACTTGGGCAAGTTATCTAACTTCTCTGGGTTTCAAAGTCTGCGTCAGTAAAACTAGTGAAGTAAGAGTACCTGCCTTATAGGGTTGTTGTGAGGATAAGATGAGATAATGTATAAAGCCCTTATGACAGTGCCTGGCTTATAAGAAGCTCTCAATTATTGTTAATTCCAGTTATAATGAGTCTCCCATCATTATTTAGGAGTCTCTGTGTGGTGCATGCAGTTAAGCACTTGACTACTAACCAAAAAGTTGCCAGTTTGAATTCACCCAGAAAGCACCTCAGAAGAAAGGCCTGGTGATCTGCTTCTGAAAGGTCACAGCCTTAAAAATCCTATGAAGCATCGTTCTACAATACATGGGTCGCCATGAGTCAGAATCAACTCAGTGCAAGCGGGCTCGGTTTTTTAGAATCCTTCAAATAGTGTAGATTCTTTTTTCAAGATAAAAAATACCATTTACAATGCACAATAATAATAATTTGCATAATGTCCATGGTCCTTCTGTCCTTGTAAGTGAGATGTTATTGTTATTGAGAAAGCACTCCTATCACCTTGCTGTCTCAGTAGCCCCTCAATGTTCATGTTCTATCTGCTGCTGTAGTCGTGCACAAACTAGCCTTCTTAGTTCAAGTAGAAGATATCAGCAGAAAGCAACATGAAATAAAACAAGGCTCAACATTAATCAATCTCTTAAAGGGGCTTCGGGGAAAGGGAAGAGAGAAAAACAGATTTTAGCAATGCCTAAACATGTTTCCTGAGGGACACACATCCACCCATTCGAAAGGTTTTATTGGCAATGTGAAAGTTTCATCCATGAAAAAAACGATCATTAGCTTTTCCATGACAACTGTGGTTTTCTTACTATACCCATCATGCTCCTGGGGTCCATAGCTTTTACATAATTACAATCCCTTGGTGCAAGACATTAGTGGGTATTGATGCCATTTAATTGTTTCTCACATAAAGTCCATTGCTACTTGCCACAAAGTCCACATACGCTAAAAATCATTGAATTTTTGGGAGCTCTGTAGGTATGAAGCAATTCTGAACTTGCCCTACAATTTTAACCAGGGTCATGAAGCTACTGCCTTGGTAATTTGGTTTGATTAATAAGGTCAATTTGAGAGAGACTCCAGATCAAATAAGATAAAAAAATGGTAGATTTGTACCAAAAAGTCTTGGGGCAGAGGGGAAGGCAGCATGAAGACATATCACAGAGTACATATTCATAAGAATAACCAAATGGCTTGTATTTGAATAATAATTTTCTTTGTTAACTAGAGATGCTCAGTTTCATAGGTCAAAACAAGAATTTTTTGAAGCACAAAGTAGCTTAAGCCCTAGGGACATAATAGTGGGCCTCTGTTTCAATCATTCCCAACATTTAAAATCAGCCTAAAAATATCACTAATAGTGTCAGATTCCAGCTCTAGAGACCAGAAGAAGCACATTTTTCTGCATGTTCTGTGTAGAGTATCTACAGACTTTAACATACAGAGAGATAGATTTTCATATTGCCTACACGTATGAGTAAGGAACCCTGGTGGTGCAGTGGTTAAGCACTCGGCTGCTAGCCAGAAGTTTGGCGGTTCAAACCCCCACCAGCCACTCCAAGGGAGAAAGATGTGGCAGTCTGCTTCCATAAAAATTTACAGCCTTGGAAATCCTATGGGATAGTTCTACTCCGTCCTACAGGGTCACCATGAGTCAAAATAAACTCAACAGCAGTGGGTTTGGTTATACATATAAGTGAGTATGCATAAATAAATATATGCATTAATTTATTTACATATCTACACACATATACATGCATACACAATGTATTTCAGCAATTCTAAAATGCAAATTTCCTTCACATTTTAAGATCTCTGAAATTGAGATACATCTTATGACATAATAATGTAACATTATTATAACATAATATATTTACTATAATATAATGTTTTCTTCTATTTTAGCAGTATATACCTTAAAGAAATAACTTAAAATTAATGGCATCTTAGATTATGTGTGTCTGTGTGTGACACCTATTGTCTCTGGTTGTTTGTTTCTTTAACATTTTTATCTCTTATGTACTTCCTAGGGGTGATTTCAATCGTAGAATAACAGGTTTGTAAATTTGGCAAAGAAACACTAGTTACTGAGAGAAAACATATAAAGGTAAACATGAAACATGTTGTCCACACTGGCCATACAGAAATTAAACTATGAATCTGTTGAGCTGTTTATAGTGTAACCAAACTTCAGGAAGAAAATTCCAAGAGAAAACACAACCAATGAGCCGCACCATTTCCATAGCAGAAAATTATGAGCCATGAAACTAACTGAAGGTTATCGGGCTTAAACTTCATGGACACATTATCATATTTACGAGTGATTAAAATGACTTTTTGATGCATGAATGCACAGAACTAAGTTTTACATAACATTAAGATACACAGCCAGCGCATCGTTTCAAATCCATGCTATTAAAACCACAAGTGCTAAAACTAATTTCATCTTCTTAACCACCAATAGATTCCGTCAGGCCCAATCAGTCTCAATAATCTTGCTTTCCATTTTCTAGATGTTTACCTCTTACTATATGTCATTTCTCTGATTTTCTCTTCTCTTTTCTCCTCTTTATTAAGGTCAAATTTGGACAATATTCAAGTTGAAGTTATAATTCTCAGTATCATTTCTTCTCATCACTATTTCTTTCACTTTTCTTTTAGAGAATGTTTCCCCTGGGGAAGAAAGCTTCATCCACAAAAACACTTAATAGAAATTCTCTGGGTGCCCACCCTTTGTTAGAGGCCAGAGATACGAAAGCTAATGAGAGAGTCTCATCCCTGCTTATGAAAATGGGGTCTGCAGCCCAGCAGCATCAGCATCAACATCACCTAGAAACTTGTTAGAAATACAGCATCTCAGTTCCCAACCCAGACCTGCTGAATCAGACTCTACATTTTAACAGGATCTCCAGGTGACTCACAGGCACACTGAAGTTCGAGAAGCACTCGTTTTGTCTACGTGCACAACGATCTTATGAACAAATGACTACAATACAACACGATTCCTGCAGCAATAAAACCAGCACAAAGATAAAGTGGTGGCTGGCATAGAACACACTGAACAACCCTCCTGAACATATCAGACAAGATTTCATAGAAGAGGAACCCTTTAACTAGGTGTTAAAGATAAATGGGAGATTCCCATGCATGGACTCTGCAGCCAGGCTGCCTGGATGTGAATCAACAACAGTCATTAGTTGTGTGACCCCAGGTGATTAATTTAATCTCTCTGTGCCTCAATTCCCCCATCTGTAAAATAGGGAAAATAATAACAGGTACCACATAGGGTTGCTGTGATGATTAAACGAGATAATACATGTAAAGTTAAAACAATGCCTGGCACACAGTAAGCACTAAGGAATAGACTATCATCATCATCATCATCATCATCATTGCTATAATCATCATCATGTTTTTGGATCTTTTAATCCACAAGGTAGCTAGTATTTGTGGTTTGTTTTATTTTATTATTAAAATTGCCTCTGTCCTATTAACAGTGGCATTCTCCCTTCACGTAAAAGCATCCTAGATTCTTCTGGCACTAACACGAAAGAGCTAAACATAAATACAAAGGTCCTTAAGCTAAATCATAATAACAAAGTCCCTGAATAATTTTTTATAATATCATTTATTACATGCTTACTACAAGTCAGGAAACATACTAATCACGTAGCTGTACTAACTCATTTAATCCTTATAACAACCTTCTGATGTATTCCCCCATTTTGCAGAGAAGGAGACAGAGACACAGAAAGGTTGAGCAAGTTGCCCTAGTTCACAGCAACAGAGACAAGATTCACGCCCAGACATTCTGGCTCCGTAGCCTACACACTTAACCACTATACCATACTGCCTGTCAATGGACTAAAAATTTGGGAGAAGAATTTGGGAAGATGATTTATAAACCTAGAGAGAGTGAGTTTTTCAATTATATACTTACATCCTCCTATGGATGTTATAAGCACAGGAAATGTAGACTGATTGTCTCTTTCCCCTACCGGTTCAGACTGACAAAGGATCTCCAAGTTGCAATAAATACAGTGGCTAGATCAGAGGTCTACCCAAGGGAATCTGTTTCCTATAATAGTCAGGGTAATACTAGCTGATATAACAAATAGACCTGCAGATGTATAAAAGCTCAAATACAATAGAATTTAATTTCTTGCTCAGGTAGGAGTACAAGGTGGTTCTCCTCTTCACAATGGTTCCATCTAACCAGGAAAGAGGAAGGGAGAACATGGAAGAGGCATTCCTTTCAGGTAGTGACATACATTTCCATTTGCTTTTCATTACTGAGAAACAGCTACCTGGCCTAGATGTAAGAAGGCCTGGGAAAATTATTTCCTGTTGAGTAGCTACTTAACAGGGATAACTGTACAATAGAAGGGGAAGCAGGAATTTTGAGGTTCATCTAGCCACATCTACCACATTCTTCACATGACAATCTATGCTCATGGGAAACACTACCTGGGGGAAGCTGATGGGAAAAACATAGCACACCGTTTCCACAACTCATCCTTGTCACTGATGATTGGAAGAGTGGTGTTAATCGAGAGTAATAGATGTATACGTACACACAGCATGGTCTCCTAAACTTGACTGGGAAGTGCAGATTGACTCTCTTTCTTGCAATCCCCTCCCATCTCCTAGTATGAAAAGCACTCACACAGAGTCGATGATTACTTAACAATTGCTGATTAAAAATATCTCTGGCAATGGCACACCAATATTCTCAGTCATTTTTAAATGAAGAAAAAGAGGTGAAATGATTAGACTCAAAAGTCAGTGATTAAAATGCACTAAACTGAATGAACAGTATGAATTTCAGTTACTAAAAACCAGCATTTCTGTGAATTGAGCTCCTATTGACTTTCATAATAGCAGAGAATAATAGCATTGAATATATTCAATGACAGTAAATTTGCATATTACACAAATAGTAATTCTTATGATAACTATTGCTAAGTTTATGGCCAGCACAGAGAAAGGGTAAGTTCAAAGGCCTTTGACCTAAGAGAATCTATTTTAATGAAATAGAAAGTAAAAATGCAGCTTCAAACATGTATTTCCTTCCTCCTGGGGACAATCATGGGGCCCTGGTGGCACAGTGGTTAAGAGCTATGGCTAGTAACCAAAAGGTTAGCAGTTCAAATTCACCAGCTGCTCCTTGGGAACCCTATGGGGCGGTTCTACTTTGTCCTATAGTGTCCCTATGAGTCAGAATTGACTTGACAACAAAAAAGTTTGGTTTTTTTGGTTTCGAGGGATGCTCATGAGGAGTCCCTGGGTGGTGCAAATGGTTAAGCACTCTACTATTAGCCAAAAGATTGGTGGTCTGAACTCACCCAGAAATGCCTTAGAAGACAAGTCTGGGGATCCGCTCCTGAAAGGTCACAATCTTGAAAACCCTGTGGAGCAGTTCTACTCTGCACATGTGGGGTCGCCATGAGTCAGAACCAACTGGACAGCCACTAACAACAAGGATACTCATCATCATCCTATAACAACATGTCTAGTGGACCTGAGAAAGCATAGCAAATACTATTCTGGCCTGTTGCTGTGTGCCATCAAGTCAATTTCAACTCATGGTGACCTTCATGTGACAGAATAGAACTGCTCCATAGGGTTTTCTTGGCTGTATTCTTTATAAAAGCAGATCATCAGGTCTTTCTCTCACAGAGCCACTGGATGGATTCAAACCACCGACCCTTAAGTTAACAGCCAAGCACTTAGCCATTGCGCCACCAGGGCTCCTTAGTACACTGTTTTGCAAAGTTAGATTTAAATGTCAAGTATGTCAAACTCTAGAGCCTATCCACCTTCTTTATGTTATTAAATGATAAAATTAAAACAGTTTTAGGCATTTCAAGCTTCAGGTTGTTAGCAAGAGTACTATCTTCAGGCACATCAAAATTCTGCTGAACAAATACATGTATTATTCAAGAACTATTCCAGAAGAAAAGACTGGAATGTCCATCGCTTTTTTTTTTCTTTTAAACTAAGTGCTGATATTACAAATCCAAGCCTCTGCACTAAATGAGAAACCAAAAACCAGGGGCTGTGTCAGGAAGACCACCAATAATTGTGAAGCCTCCGTACCAGCCCTGGACTGCCAGTTTACATAGGAAAGAACCGAGAACCTAACTTTTACTAAGAGTGAGTTCATTCATAACTGTGGCAGGCCTTCCTGCTACCCAGACCTGCTCCACTTCCTGCCCTTTGCAGGACCTGGGTCTCAAGGTCTCCTGCAGATTCTGTGAGCAGTCAGACACCTTCCACAAAATCCTCTTCTGTTGAAGCTGGAGAGAATTAGTCTCTGCTGCTTACAGAGAAAGAACTCTAACTGAAATACCCCTTTTTCTACCTGAGGACACAGAGGCTCAGAGCAGTGCAATGAACTGGCCAAGATTACACAAATCATTGATAACAGAGCAAAAAATAGAATCCTGTTTTTGCTGGGTGCCGTCGAGCTGATTTTCGACTGACTCATAACGACCCAAAGTGACAAAGTAGAACTGCCCCATGGGGTTTTCTAGGCTGTAATCTTTACGGAAGCAGATCTCCAGGTCTTTCTCCCATGGAGCCACTGGGTGGGTTCGAACCATCAGCCTTTCAATTAGCAGCCAAGTGCTTAACCGTTGCACCACCAAGGCTTCTAGACCAATATTATTTCTGCTTTCCTGAGGGAGGTCTCTTGCAACAACTTTTAGTTACAGATTTATTTCTGAATCTCGGACGCACTTGAGCTGATCTGGCATGTTTCCTCAGAGACGGTGTTCTCACTTTCTGTCTTTGATTTTCAAGGCTTGTAGCTCGCAGGTCAGTCTAGACATTGTGCTGCGGAAACATGTAGCGCCTCCACATCTTAGGGCTCTCTTGATTATAGACACATCATTCTTAAAAGCATCAATTGTTTGTAAGCCACTTTGATTTGGGCTGAAGAATCACAAGATCTAGATTAAGTCGGGAGGATGCAACTCAACATTATTACAACAGTTTCCTTAAAAGTATTCAGCCTTAGGACCCCTGGGTGATGCAGGTGGTTGCACTCAGCTACTAACCAAAAGATTGGCAGTTTGAATCCACCCAGCAGCCCTGAAGAAGAAAAGCCTGGCAATCTACTTCCAGAAGATTATAGCCATTGGTGGAGCGGGGGAGGGGGAATGTCCAGTCACGATTGAGAGTTGAAATAAAAGAATTATGTTTCTGAATTTGTTACTAAAAATACTATAAATAAAAGCCATCAAATGGCTCTTTCTGAGGAAGAATTTTGCCAGCCCTACTTTTTTCCCTCACAATTGAGAGGACCTTATAGCTGTGGAGCAGAGGCTGTACAGCAGGAGAACCACCAGAAATGTAGTTGATAAAGAAAGCCCCATTCAACAGAAGAGCATTGTCAAAAGAGATGAAAGAGGATGGTCCCTTTCAAGGTCAAAGTCCTCTTCCCAGTATGCCTTGCATCAGCCAGAAATGAACGCTGTTTAGCAGTTTCTGTTTTGCCACTACATCTGATCAGGAAAGAATTAAGACGAAGTCTAGAAAATAAAGAAAAAGAGTAGGAAAACACAAGTGTGTTTCCTCATATATAAGAAAGACTTTTTTTTTTTTCCCCAAGCAAGCAAAGATTTTGCTTAAAATGCAGAAATGCTATATCCAATAAAGGAAGATCTATTTTAAATTTCCAATAGATTTCCAGGAATATTTTGTTCTTTAAAGAAAAGCTTCTAGCAAAGCTTAATTCAACTCCGTGGAAAACTGTTTCTCTGCAAAATTATTCAGATAAATTACTATGAACACAATTCTCTGAAAATGCTTCTGCTGGTGACCTGCATAATTAATAGGTTATATTGTGAAGAAACACATCAGCCCTGAACGCAAGAGAAAACAAGATATCCTCAAGGTGATACCTTGCCTGAATTTATACTTCTGAACTTGGTGTTATTCCAGGAAAGTGGTACCTACGTAGATAAAATTCTTGGTGGTCCAGAAACCAATTCTTCTCTTTCCATAAAACTACTAGAACTTTTACCTCCCTTAAAACTCAATTGAATCAACTTCTACAGAAAATCTTCTCTGGCTGAAGTCCCTCTTACTCTCCCCAGCTTATTTATGTCATCCTCCACTTTAACCAGCATTGTGACGCTGAACATCACTTTGCACCTCTGGATCTTAGTTCCCTCATTTGTAAAATTATGAGGAAGTTGTTCTAGCTGACGTTGAAGGTGTTTCCCAGGTCTATCCATCAACAAGTCCAGGTAAATGGCGTAGGGAATCAAGTGGTATGAAATGTGATTATCTTTCAATGGAGGAAATGATAATTGAAGAAATCCAAAAGGGAAAATAAGATTCCAGGTAATGTAATTAAAATAATAAATTTTAAGAACTAATATATAAAATATACTATATAACAAGCAAGTAAAACCATTAAAAAAGTCATTAAATTGAATGCTGATGCTCCACCCCTGTCCTGGGACATCATCAAAGCTCACTCAGACTTGACTCAGCATGGAGGCACTCCACCACCATGACACCACAATCATCATTTCCGGGTGCTAGAAGTCATGGAACTCTCCATTTCAACCTTCATTACTCTCTATTCTAACATTTCAGGGCATCTTCTTATTTCAGCCCTTATATCCACTGCCTACCACCTGTCTATCAGTTTGTTGTACTGTGGTGGCTTGTGTGTTGCTCTGGTGCTGAAAGCTATGCTACCAGTATTTCAAATACCAGCAAAGTCACCCATGGCGGATGGGTTTCAGCAGAGCTTCCAGTCTAAGACAGACTCAGAAGAAAGGACTGACAATCTACTTTTGAAAATTAGCCAATAAAAACCTTATGTATCACAAAGAACATTATCCAACTCGCGACATCAGGAAACATCAATTGCAAGACAAGAACATCATGTTTAGTGAAGTTGAGGACCAATAAGGGTGAGGGACGCCCTCGTGAGATGGACTGGCACAATAGCAACAACAACAGACTAGAACATGCTGGTGATTTTAAGGATGACGCAGGACCAGGCAACATTTCATTCTGTTGTACACGAGGTCACCATGAGTCAGAGTCAACTCAGTGGCAACTCTCTATCAACTGTCTATCTATCTATTCCCACCACAGTCGTAACAGTCACCATATAAACTACACTTTGGATTTTTTCAAGCACTAAACTGGTTTCTAGTCTTGGATCCCTCACTTCCCTTGTTGTTGTTGTAAGGTGCTGTCCAGTCGGTTCCAACTCATAGCAACCCTATGTACAACAGAACGAAACACTGCCCTGTCTTGTACCATCCTCACAATTGTTGTTATGCTAGAGGCTATTGTTGCAGCCACTGTGCCAATCCATCTCATTGAGGGTCTTCCTCTTTTTCACTGACCCTCCATTCTACCAAGCAGAGTGTCCTTCTCCAGGGACTGGTCCCTTCTGATAACATGTCCAAAGTATGTGAGACAAAGTCTCACCATCCTTGCTTCTAATGAGCATTCTGGCTGTACTTCTTCCAAGACACATTTGTTCGTTCTTCTGGCAGTATTCAATATTCTTCACCAACACCATAATTCAAAGACATCAATTCTTTGGTCTTCCTTATTCATTGTCCAGCTTTCACATGTATATGAAGCGATTGAAAACACCATGGCTTGGGTCAGGCACACCTTAGCCCTCAAAGTGTCATCTTTGCTTTTTAACATTTTTAAAGAGATCTTTTGCAAATTTGCCCATTGCAATGTGTTGTTTGATTTCTTGACTGCTGTTTCCATGGGTGTTGATTGTGGATCCAAGTAAAATGAAATCCTTTACAACTTCAATATTTTTTCCATTCATCATGATGTTGCTTATTGGTCCATTTTTGAGGATTTCTGTTTTATGTTGAGGTGTAATTCATACTGAAGGCTGTGGTCTTTGATCTTCATCAGTAAGTGCTTCAAGTCCTCTTCACTTCCAGCAAGGAAGAGTGTCATCTGCATATCACAGGCCATTAATGAGTCTTCCTCCAATCCTGATGCCTTGTTCTTCTTCATATAGACCAGTTTCTCAGATTATTTGCTCAGCATACAGATTGAATGAGTATGGTGAAAGGCTACAACCCTAATGCACATCTTTCCTGACTTTAAACACGTGGTATCCCCTTGTTCTGTTTGAACAACTGCTTCTTGGTCTACATACAGGTTCCTCACTTAGCCCCTAAGAAACTCAGTTCTTCCACCTGTGAAATGGAGATAATATCTATTCTTCTCAGGAGTTAATAAAAAGAACAAATAAAATCATATATTTCATGAAAGTTGGTAAGCTGCAAATCATTATGCAAATTAAGATATTACCAGTATCATTATTGATAATAATTCACACACAAGTATGCACACAGGCATGCACACACACCTGTTACTTCTCATGCTGGATCACTCAAAGGTGACTTACTCTGGACAAATGCAACATAAAGTTCACCAAGATATGAAAATACCTTTTTTTTAAAACTAACAATACCCAAGAGACACAGAAATGTGTGCATATGCCCTCAGAAACCCTGGATCAAAATACTTCATTTCAAACCTCTGGGAATCTTGAGAGGCTGGACTGGACATGCCTAAAACATTCCATTCTATTTCTCTCTTCTAATATTTTTTGTTTATTTGTTTGTTTCCCAATGTTCAATTCACATCCAATCTTATTAAGCTCTGGGAACACTCAAACATTAGTTATATATGAATACCTCTCCTTCCCTTTTCATAACCTTCTGTGAATTCATTGACAACATACATTTCTGACTAAACCTATTTCTTTAAAAGGCTTCTTCTTTACTCCCTCCCCCAAACACGCCTGTTCTCCATATATTTCCTAAGTATATAGCTCACAATTCAATTTAACTACAGATTATTTCCATTCCATATATTCCATGTATCAGCTGTTCTTCTGATTACTTTAATTTTATGTTTTTCTTAAATAGGAAATACATTCATATAGTGCAAAATTCAAAAGGCACAAAATAGAATAAAGAATAAGTAAGTCTCCTTCATCCCACCCCAAGCCACTGAGCTTTCCATCCAGAGGTAGCTAATATTAACAGATTTTCACTAGAATTTCATTATAAAGATATTTTAACAATTCAGCTATTCAACAAACACAGGTGGAGTACTGTGGTGCACGATACACTAGGGATTAACTAGCAATGTTATTAGGTGCTGTTGAGTTGGACCTGACTCATAGCGACCCTATGTACAACACAACAAAATGATGACCCGGTACTGCACCATGGCTCACAATCGTTGCTATGTTTGAGCCCACTGTTGCAGCCACTGTGTCAATCCATCTCCTTGAGGGTCTTCCTCTCTTTCACTGACTCTCTACTTTACCAGGGATTGTTCCCTCCTGATAACACGTCCAAAGAACGTGAGATGAAGTCTTACCATCCTCACTTCTAAGGAGCATTCCAGCTGTACTTCCTCCAAGACAGGTTTCTTTCTTCTTATGTCAGTAACTAGTAATAACTACTACAAATTACTGAGCATTTACCATGAGCCAGGCACGAGGTACACCTTTTATAAGCATATCTCTCTTAATCCTCATTACAAGCCTATATTTTAATATCTTAATTTAACAAATGAGAAAACTGAGAGTGATTAAATAATTTACCAAGGTGTCTAAAGACAGGTATTTTTGGAAAAAATGGACGCATACACCAATATTCATTGCAGCACTTTCCACAAGAGCCAAAAGGTGGAAACAATCAAAATGTACATCAACATATGAATGGATAAACAAAATGTGGTATATACATACAATGGAATACTACTCAACCATAAAGAGAAATTAAGTCCTGATGCATACCACAACATGGATGAACTATGAAACATCATGCGGAGCGAAATAAGTCAATTGCAAAAGGACAAATACTGTATAATCTCATTTACAATGAAATAAGCAAATACATAAAAACCAATGATTATTAGTCATTACCAGGAGTAGGAGGAAGAGGGAAAGAGGGCATTTTTGCTTAGGGGGCATTGAATTTATGTTAATAGTGGTGGAATGATTTGGAAAAGGATATCGAGAATGATTGTACAACTTAAAGAATGTAATCGATGTCACTGAATAGTACACGTAGAAATTATTGAGATGACATATGTATATTTTCACCATAGTATAAAAAAAATTGGACAAAAACTTGCACAGGTACTTTATAAAAGAGGACATCCATATTCCCTGAAGTCTTCTTAAAACCAAATAATAGTTTAGCTTAAATAATAAAGTTTGGTGAAAGGGAAGAGGACTTGAAGCACTTACTTATGAAGATCAAAGACTTCAGCCTTCCATATGGATTACACCTCAACATAAAGAAAACAAAAATCCTCACAACTGGACCAATACACAACATCATGATAAACGGAGAAAAGACTGAAGTCAAGGATTTCGTTTTATTTGGATCCACAATCAACCCCCATGAAAGCAGCAGTCAAGAAATCAAACAACATATTGCACTGGGCAAATCTTCTGCAAAAGATCTCTTTAAAGTGTTCAAACGCAAAGATGTCACTTTGAAGACTAAGGTGTGCCTGACCTCAGCCATGGTATTTTCAATTGCCTCATATGCGTGTGAAAGCTGGACAATGAATAAGTAAGACTGAAGAACTGATGCCTTTGAATTATGGTGTCGGTGAAGAATATTGAATGTACCATAGACTGCTAATAGAACTAACAGGTCTGCCTTGAAAGAAATATAGCCAGAATGCTCCTTAGAAGCAAGGATGGTGAGACTTCATCTCACGTATTTTGGACATGTTATTAGGAAGAGCCAGTCTCTGGAGAAGGACATCATGCCCGGTAAAGTGGAGGGTCGGCGAAAGAGAGGAAGACCCTCAAGGAGATGGATTGATACAGTGGCTGCAACAATGGGTTCAAGCATAACAACGATTGTGAGGATGGTGCAAGACTGGGCAGTGTTTTGTTCTGTTGTACATAGGGTCGCTATGAGTCAGAACTGACTAGATGACACCTATCAACAGTAAAAGATGTATACCTTGAGCAATATGCTCTATCTATATGGGATCAAACTGACAATAGCAACTTGAAAGATTAGATAGGAACTGTAGGGAGAGGTGAGTTTATGTTAATGGAGGAACAACTCAGAAAAGGTAGTTGAAAATGGTTGTATAACTCGAAGAATGAAATCAATGTCACTGAATTTTACCCATAGAAACCGTTAAATTGGTGTATGTTTGCTATGTATATTCTCAACAACAACAAAATAAAATCATAAAAAGAGGATACCCAAATGGCCAATACATGTGGGGAAAGGTGCTCAGTTTCCTTAGTCATCAAGAAAAAGCACATTAAAACCACAGTGAGCTACCTATACACAACCACCATAATGACTAAAATGAAAAAGCAAGAAAATGCTATGTATTGGAGAGGATTTGGAGCAACTGGAACTTTCGTGCATTGCTGGTATAAGTACAATTTAATGCAATCACTTTGGAAAACTAACAGTATTTACTGAAGCTGAACATGCTCATACTCCATGGCATTGCAATTCCACTCCCAAGTATGTACTCAACAGGAATGTTTAAATGTGTTCACCAAAAGACATGCACTAGAATATTTATAGCAATTATTATTTATAATAGCCAAGAACTCAAAACTACCCAAATTCCCATTAACAGTAGAATGGATAAATTATATATTCAAACAATGGGATGCTATACAGCAATGTGAAAGAATAATCTACAACTACATGGAACAATATGGATAAATCTCATAAATAAAATGTTGAGAGAAAGAGGCCACAAAAAACAGTATACACAAAAGAGTATACACTGCATTATTCTATTTATATAAAGTACAAAAACAGGAAAGCGTCTCTGTAGTGTTAGAAATGATGGTACTAGTTACCCTTGGGGGAGATGGAATGTCAGGAAGGGGACTCCAAGGAGCCTTCTGGGGTGCTGGTAATGATTTGGGTTCTGCTTACACCAGTGTGTTCAGTTCGTGAAAATTCATCAAGCCATACACTATGCATATGTGCGTTCTTCTGTACATATATTTTACTTCAATAATAAGTTTTTAAAAATTCATGTCTTCATCAGGTTTACATTCTAGGGTAGCAGCATAAAGGGGACTCTGTGTAAACAGAATCCAGAGTGGGATGGGATTAACCCCCTCACATCCCCTAGCCATCTGCTAAAGTTAGAGAATTATTTAGTAATCTGGACAGTTTCAAGCCTATTACAGAGGGAAAGAAAATGCTTAGCATCAGATACATAGGTGAGTCATTCATACACACCTCCATTCATTAAAAAGTTATTGAGGGAGGGAAGGGACAGGAGGAGTCCCTGTTTAGGAAGCATTGAGGTTCTGTTCATGGTGATGGAAAATTTGGTAACGAATGTCGATGATGGTTGCACAACATGATTAATGTAATTGGTATCACTAAATTATATGTGTGAAAAAAAATGAATTGGCAAATGTTGTGCTATATATATTTTTACGACAATAAAAAATATAAACATTTTTTAAAAAGTTATTGAAGCCTCCTATGTGTCTAGAATATTAGCTCCCAATACCCAGCACGGTGCCTTACATAACCATTTTCTGTTGCGTGAATGAATGAATGAACAAATAGAGGGAAACACAGTGTTTTGGGAGCGTGTAAGTGAAAGACTTAACTGCTCAGAGAAACTCCTGGAGGAAAAGATATGTAAGAAAAGACCTGAAGGGTAAGTAGGTGTTAATCATAAAGAAATGCTTGCTTGAGGATTTGAATCTAACAGTACAGTAGTCTCCAGGGTCCTTATCGTAAGAGAGTGGAGAGAACGTAGCAAGGACGGACACAGCCAAGCACAAAGAGAGGGGTATCAGAATAAGAGATACTGGCAACACAAGAATAGCACAGGACATGCTGAAAGAAGTACCTTGACTGTTTTTTTTTGTTTTATTTTTTTGTTGGTTTGTTTAACAAGTGCTTACTAGCATCTACTATGTACTGGACACTATTCTATGTACTTTATAAAGTCATCCTCCTAACAAAACTATTATTCCCAATTTACAGATGGGAAACTGAGGCACAAACAAGTTAAATAACTTACGCAAAGTTCACATGGTAAGTAGTAGAGCCAGGATCCAAACCCAGGTAGCCTGGCTGCAAGATCCATTTTCTTAACCCTTGCACCATGCTAACTCTTGCTGTTGAGCAGAAGCGATGACTGGGGACTTGATCTGTCAAGTTGGAAAGGCTCAGCTACACCAGGACTCCAGAGGCTATTTTAGACAAGGTCAGAGAGGCTTCATCCACCAAAGCAGATAAATAGTTTGTTTTTTGATAATACAGTAACCTGTTGCATTTAAAGAGGAAAAGATTCTCCTTAGCCTTTGCTGACCTTTGCTGTTGTATGTGAAAAGGAAGAATAAGTAGAGAGAGAGTGCGAAACTGGGTATATCAATGGGCGCGGGGGGTGGGGGTGAGGGGGGAATTCTAGTCCAGCATGTTGGGTACTCAGCCAGACTCTTTGTTCATTGCTAAGAGTGATCACTGCCAAGTCTTGGTCCTGTGTGCCCAAATCTGCCCATTACTAAGTCAGGACTGTTGCTCTAAATTGCTTCAGATGCAATCAGAATCTCCAAATAGTTTTAGCATCTCTGAAATGGTGGCAGACAGACAGTATAGTGCAGAGATAATTTGAGAGTTCCTTCCTCAAATTACCTAGACAAAAGCTTGATAGACATATTTGGAAAGTTTTAATAGACACAATTGTAATTATTATCCAAAATAAAGGGTTCTTCTATTTCCGATGGTTCTACAAAGGTAACAAAACAATTTCTATGTTTAGACCAAAAAACTTACAACCAATTTTTCTTTCTTATAAATTTCCTGCATGGAGCTCTTCGGTGTCCTATGTTTGCCCCTGAATCTAGGAATATGATGCCTATGAAAGACTCATATGGACAAAATTCGCCACATGAGCCAGTTAAAGGAACACTGGCAATTCAGATTTGCTAGGCTGGAGTGATAGAAATGACTTTTCATGAAAACTGCATGTAGCTATTGTTTCCAATAGATTTTGCTTCTAACCTGTATTTAGCGAGTAGTCCCCACAGCCAATTGTGTATCGGCTTCTCGACCCAGGAGCAGAAGCTCATTTTTCTCTCCCTAAAAGCACTATCGTTTGCAGAGGGTAGTGCGTGCTAGAAACCTGTTCCTGGGACTGCTTTGTCAAGAGAGGGAGATATAGTACAAGGCTGTCTGGAACAAACAAAGACATCCTTGACAACAGCAATTTATCTTGCTACCTGCAACATGCCCTTTGGCTTGATAGCTGCATGGGCTGCCTGGGATTATTTATCTTGAGCTCACACTGATATATGGAAGTGTGCTCCTGGCAGGCTTCCTTCTTTTCTTCCTTCCCTGCCTGGCCAGTCTCCTCCATTCACTCTTCCGTATCAGAGGGCTGTCAGCCAACGTTGTCCTGGGGAATTAGAGGGGAGGGCAAGTGCCTAGAAACATCTTAGGAGAAATGATCTTCTTTGCAAGCAGGGCTTTATCTAGTATGAGTTGCAATCAACTCGACAGCAATGGGTTTGGGTTTTGGAAGCTTTAGGAAATCAGAGATGCCTAGGAGACGATCTGGCTTGTGCAAGGAATCTAAGACTGTGTTTCTCTCCAGCAGTGAGTCTCCTTCAAGCAGACCTCTCTCATCTTCTGCCTTCTTAAAGAAAGGCTTCCTTCATGCTTTTTGCTGCTGCTTGGGCTTGTTCCAGGTGATGCTATCACATGAAACTGCAGGAGGATCTTGGGCACCAGCTCTCCCACGTTTGAGCCTTGGAAAACGCTGCTCCCGCTGTTTAGTATCCTGCCTCCTATTAACTCTGACTTCCCCTGGGCTAACCTCTGCTGGTTGTTTCCACATTCAGCTCAGGAATTACCTTTTTCTTAACATCCACTGCCCAGTTTCCCATCTTACACTGTACAGATGGTTTTTTAGGACAATGGAAAGCTATTGTTCAGAGATTCCGAGGTATCGACTCTGATGTGTTTTCCCACCTCAGACACACACACACACCCAACACACATCACACACACAAATACACTTGTACCCTGTCCCAAAAGAGAATGTGCCAATATTCTTGCTGGTTTAGTTCATGAATCAGGAGAGCCCAGTGTTTGTAAATGGAATCCGGTTGGCAAGAAACTGATAGTGTTTTCAAAGGAGCTTAGCTGAAAAGCGTTTAGTGAAAGGCCTGTTTCCAGCAGTGTGGGTGGCTTAAGGAACCAACAAGGTTAAGAATCCATGTGGACCCAGTTTACATGGAATCCCCTCAAAGCCGCTGCATTTATGCAGCCAGCATAGCCATGCAGCACACAGCACCAGCCCTGTGCACACACACACTTAGACTATTCCTGGATCTGTTTAGATCACTGCAGTGTTCACTCCAGTGGACTGTCAGACACTAAGGCAATGGGAAGCAGTGCCTGAGAGAGGAGGAAAGAGGCAAGGAAGAATTTAATACTAGGCTGAAAAATCAAACAAAACTAAGTTTTGCAAAACAGAAGCGTTCGTTTCATAAAGAAAAATGATCTCATTGACTCTTGCTACAATCGATTTCACCAGTTCGCAAATTTTCCATCATTAATTGAGACACATCCACAGGCATCATGGTGCTCTGAGTCATTCTCATTCGATTGCACAGCCACCAGGTCTTAATTTGTTGTTATTAGTTACTGTAAAGTTAGCTCTGACTCATGGCGACCTTATTGTAACAGAATGGAACCTTGCCCATTCTTGTGTCATCTCCATGATCTTTTTACCATTTGATATGTTTGAGTTCATTGTTGCAGGTACTGTGTCAATCCATCACACTGAGGGTTTCCTTCGTTTTCACTGACCCTCTACTTTACCAACATGATGTCCTTTTCTAGGGAAAGATGTCAAAGTAAGCCAGACAAAGTCTCACCATCCTCGTTTTAAGAAGCATTCCAGTTGTACTTCTTTCTCACAGGTTTTACAGCCACCAGCTCTTGATTTAGCTCCCTCTTAACATGATTATTTTCCAATTACTCACCATAAGACCTAAAGATTACTCAATATAGCCAGCGTCCAGTTCTTAGTTCACAGAGGTCATTGAAATCATGGATTTGAGAAATTGCAAGGCATAAAAATTTAAACGTAAAAGAAAAAACTTTTTCTCAAGCACTAACAATTAAAATTACAAAGTAAGGAGAGGGAAAGCAGAGCCTCAAGGCTGCAAGCAGAGGAACTCGCTGCCATTATGTTTAGCCAGTTGGAGGAAAGCACGCGCAGCAGCAGAGATGGACCAAAGCACCCCCAGGGCTCTGTGAGAAGAGAAGCAGGTGGGGTGTGGTGGAGAAAGCATTGGGTTTTAAGTCAGAAAACCTGGATTTTAATTCTGATTTGCCTTTTATTAGCTGAGTGACTTTGAGAAGCATTTACCCCCTTCAAGCTTCTTTCCACATAAACAACATGGAAATAACATTAGCCTCTGCCCCAGCTATCTCATGGGCTTTACACCAGGATCAACTCCCAGCAGAGGGCTGATGTATCATGAGACTCAATAAATGCTTTGTTTATATGCTTACATGTTTAAGTTGCTAGCCCAAAGTCCCTGGTTGGCCCAACAGTTAAGCACTCAGCTGCTAACTGAAAGGTTGGTGGTTCAAGTCAACCCAGAGGCATCTCAGAAGAAAGGCCTGGTGATCTACTTCTGAAAAAATCAGCCTTTAAAAACAGTATGGATGACAACAAAAGCAAGAGAGGCAAAAGACAAAATATATCAATGAGAACTTATAAATTGCTAATCTAAGTGATCAACTTACAAGTTTCTAACTTAGACCGTGTTGAAATATACCAGTCAGAAGACTTTACCATCTCTTTTAAAAACAACAGTAATAATGATCCAAACAAACCAAACTTGTTACCGTGGAGTTGATTCTGACTCAGAGAGACCCTATAGGACAGAGTAGAACTGCCCCATAGGGTTTCCAAGGCTATAATCTTTATGGGCACAGACTGCCACATCTTTCTCCCATTGAGCAGCTGGGGGGTTCGAACCACCGACCTTTCAGTGAGCAGGTAAGCACTTAACCACGGCACCACGAGGGGTCCTGTAATAATGACAGCTAGCTCTTATTAAGCATTTATAACGGATGTGTCAGGCACAATGCTAAGTGCTTTACATACCCTAATTTATTCCTCATGTTATTCTGGAGGTAGGCCTATTATTACAGACAAGGAAATGCAAGGAAATGGGGACAAAAGGAGGATATGCCACATCCCCAAAGTCATTCAGCAAATAAGGAGGGAACCATTAAAAAAAAAAAAAAAACTTTTATTTTTTTTTAAATTTAAGAAGTATAGTGGCAATTTTGATCAAGAGGAGAGAGACCTGAAAAAATAAAATATATATCAATTAATTTGAGGACATATATCCATTACACCTCCCATCACCTCTCCTACCAAAGAGAGAAGCACGAACCTCTCAGGGCTATTCCTCCTCCTTCCACCCCTGCTACCTTAAGCCTTCTCCTACTGTTGGAAGACCCTGACTCTCAGATGTCAGCCTTACCAATGCTTGGAGAGCCCGCTGATGTCTGAGAAAGATGATTAGTCTTTACTTTGCCTTTTAGATCATAAAGAGATTTCTCAAAAACAGTATTTTTTAATTTAGAGGGCATTGTACCTATAACTCAGGCTAACAAATTTTTGCTTGATTTTCAATTTTCAGAGAATGAGTTAAATGCTTTACTACTATGTAGTAGCTAAAAGCATATGCTCTGGACCTAGACTGCCTGCCTTCCAGGGCTGACTCCTCTACTCTTGAGTCACTTCTGACCTTGCTGGGAAGGTCCCTTAACCTCTCAGGCCTTCACTGTCCTCATCTGCAATATGGGCATAATAACGGTACCCAACTCGTAGGGTTGTTGTGAAATCGAAATGACTGGATATATGGAAGGTGGGAGAACAGTCAAGCATTAGCTATTGTTACCACTTATAGAAACCCAAGGGAGCATAATATAAACATGTGAGGTGAAGAGAGGCCGCAGAAAGAGCATTGAACATAGAGATGGAGATAAGGGATGTAGGCCTAACTCTACCATTCACAAGTTTTATGACTACATCAATAAATAAATAATGTGATAAATTAGAGACAGGCCACATTGACCCCACAGATATGTTTTATTTAAATAAATTTAATAGGCCAGTACAGGTTTTTTTTAAATTTTTAGATGTAAACACTTTCAGCCATGTGGTCTCTCTCCCATTATCTCCCCCTCCCTATTGTCTTCTGACTGATGGGGTTTGAGTTTGCAACCCCAATCACCACCCACCTCCCCCACATCTAGCCCCCACCACTAAAGCAGGGAGGAAAACACTCGCCCTCTTACACAGCAAAACTGTCACTTGGTTCAAGTGAGGTCATGCATGGTAAAACCACCCCGGGAATCATAAAGTCCTATACAAATGGGACTGATTATTTGAAATTTGGGACCTTTTAAATCTTATTTTTTTATACCCACACATCCTGTCTATCGCAGAAAATAGCCTTGTTGGAACCTAGTTAAAAGCTGGTGGGTACTACAGTTATTTTAAATGCTTTTTAGTGCCAACTATGATAAGCCAGATGTCTATCCCAATAATTCTTCCTGGGCGTGGCCCAAGAAATATGTCTCAATCATTCACACTTTTAGGGAATCAATTCATCTAGATGCCTCAGAATGGAAAACTTTATCACTGAGAAAAATATCCTCTGGTAGCAGGTAAATGAAGCTTCCCCATGAACTGAAAGACATCGGGGCCACTTAACTCACCTCACAGTTCACCAGGAACTTCTCATTCTATTTTTTACTTTATCCAAGTATTTTCTCCACTCACAGCCACAATGACTACTCTTCAGGATTTAAAGAGACCACCCAGATCCGAAAAATCTTTCTCTCCTACTACAGATTTCATTTCCCCTCAAAAATGAGCACCATGCTACAAGTTCAACTGCACTAATTATTTGGTGAGCTTCAAAAGGCCATCCATCTGAAATGTAATGTGGATGTCTCCCAGAGTTTCCTAACAACTACACAACATAGTCAGAGACACTTGATATATCCGTGGAAAAAACTTCAGACTCTGAATCTAGGTTCCAGCCCATCATTAATCGCCTTGCACAAGCTGCTTTCCTCTTTGAGCCTCAGTTTCCTTAACTGTAAATAACAATAAATATAACAATAGCTGTCACTTAGCACAATGTTTTTCACTGAAACCTCACCAGAACTGTGTAAGGTAAATATCATTACCCCCATTTTATAGATGAAGAAACAGGTTTTACAGATTTCAGTAACATACTCAGGGAAATACGGTAGGACTGAAATTTATGGCTACGATATTGTGGAGAAGATACTATCTGCTCTACTGACTAATATATGAGATTGTGTTTGTAAGAACATCTTATTTAAACTGCAAAGTACCATGAATGGGAATTTTTCTTTTTTTTTTTAATGAACATCCCTTTTCTTCAGAGGTGAGCGGTAATGAGCACAACATTTTGTGCTACAACGAATTAGTTAAAACAACTGAAATCGAATACCTGGACTTAGATGAAAGCAAACCCCAGGTTTTCAGATTACTACTTGTTGCCATCAAATCGATTCTGAATCATAGTGACCCCATGTGTACCAAAGCAGAATTACTCCATAGGGTTTTCTCGGCTGTAATCTTTATGGAAGCAGAACGCCAGGCCTTTCTTCTGCAGAGCCACTGGGTGGATTCAAACCGCTAACCTTTAGGTTAGCAGTTGAGCACAAACCTTTTGCACCTCCTGGGGACCTACACTGGTCTGAAATAGACCTTACTAAAACAATAGCTACCTTTAGCAAAATTTCCCCCTTTGCCCAATTTCTATGGGGTCAGGGATGGAAATCTAAGAAGTATAAGGAAGGCTAGTTCTATGGTTACCCAGAAAGTAGATATAGGTGGTAGGTATTTAATAAGTCCATCAGCATGGCAATAGGAGTGGCACAGCCCCCAAGATCTAACCCTGACAGTCCCCCAAGATCTAACTCTGACAGTCCTCTAAGATTTAACCCTACACTGTTCCCCAAGATCTAACCTACACAGTCCCCCAAGATCTAATCCTGCACAGTCCCCCAAGATCTAACCCTGCGCAGCTCCCCAAGATCTAACTCTGGCACTCATCTACTCTGCTGTGTTTTTCTCCAAAACCAAACCCACTGCCATCAAGTTGATTCTGACTCATAGTGACACTATAGGACAGAGTAGAACTGCCCCATAGGGTTTCCAAGGTGGTCATCTTTACCATCTTTACAAAAGCAGACTTCCACATCTTTCTCCCACCACAGAATGGCTGTTAGGTTAAAACCACAAACCTTTTGGGTAGCAGCCAAGTGCTTAAACCACTGTACCACCAGGACTCCTTCATATATGTGCATTTGTGTGTGTGTGTGTATCCATTGCCATCAAGTCAATTCTGACTCATAGCAACCCTATAGGACAGAGTAGAACTGTCCTGTAGGGTATCCAAGGCTGTAATCTTTACAGAAGCAGACTGTCTCATCTTTCTCCCACCATGGAGCATCTGTTGGGTTTGAACCACCAACCTTTCAGGTAGCAGCCAAGCACTTAAACCACTTTGCCACCAGGACTCCTTCACGCACGCGCGTGGGCGCGCGTGTGCGTGCGTGTGTGTATACCCATTGCCGTTGAGTCGATTCTGACTCATGGAGACCCTATAGGACAGAGCTGAACTGCCCCGTAGGGTTTCCAAGGTTGTAACCTTTACAGAAGCAGACTGCTACATCTTTATATATATACTATATATATATACTGTATGTATACTGTATATATGTGTGGTGCAATTAATTACTTTCGTGTGTGGCCTTTCTAGCCATGGTCTTGTAACTCCCACCCAGGTAACTATGTGATAGGATAATTGTGGTCCACCAAGGGGATTTGTCAGTTTTGCCTTAAAAGAGAGCCAATTCCAGAGAAGAGAGAGGAGCCCACCACCAGGAAGGAGAAACCGCCAGGAGAGACCCAGCAGCAAGGACCTGGCAGTAGCAGACGGTACAGTGGGCTTCCCAGCCCACAGAGAGAGAAAGCTGAGTGCCTTTGGGCAGAGACTGAGGGCCAGGGAGAGCCGTGCCTGTGAGCACAGCTGGGGAGAGGCTATCCTGATGTAAGAACTGTATCCTGAGTGTTCTTGAGTCTGAACTGCAACTGATACTTCCCTAATAAACCCCATAATTGTGAGTATGGTCTAGGAGTTCTGTGTGGCCATTGCAATGAATTATCGAGCCCAGCAGAGAAGTAGAGAGTGCTGTGCAAGGGATGGTTGGTGTCAGAATTAGTAGAGATGGCGGAGAAAGAAGGCTTGTCTGATGAAGAAACAGGCTTTACAGGAGTCAGCCTTGTACTGTTGATCTTGGTTTTCCTTCCCCTTGTGGGGTTGGAGGAGGTCAGACACTGCCCCCAAGCCGTTTTTACAATATGCAATTTTTTTTCCCAATTTATTTTTTAACTCTCTTTCCCCCAACTAGAATGTAAGCTCCATAAGGACAGGGGTTTCTTTGCCTCTTTTTAGGACAGTGTTGGACGAAGGGATAAGCCAAGAAATCCGGCCCGAATAGAGCATGCAGTGGAGACCAGAAGGGACAAAAAGAACAGGAGGAATGTCCAGAGCACAGACATGTTTTTGAGATTGAAGAGCCAATGTGGTGAGATTTAGAGCCACACAAAGAGAGGAAGTTATGACCAGAAAGTGAAATGCGTGGTGTCTGGAGCTCAGCAATGGGCCTATCCCAGCCAAAGGCCGTGCGCAGGGTGGAGCCTCGGAAGTAGGTTGGACTTCTCAGGACCCAGGAATGTTCTCTCTGCTGTACCAGAGCCCTGAGTCAATCCTTTACTGAGGAGACAAGATGATTTCTACTGAGACATGGTCTACAAAAGGCTTAGAAATTAGTAAACATGAATTTGGGCACCAGGCCAGGATATATACTGCAGAGATGGCCCCTGGTGGCTGAGTTTTTCCATCTGTGATTTTGTGAATAATCAATGAACCGCGTCAGGCTGACAACAAGAACCAACCAGCCTCAAAAACAATGGCATAAACCTCCCCTTCACGAGCCAGAGTCACAACATATTTCCATGTTCTTGTCTCGTGACTGAACCCCTTAGTCTAAGAGGTCTACCAGATGGAGTCCTCACATTCAATCTGACCCTTTCTGCCTGAAAACACGTAGGACCAAGAACACCTCCTGCCCTCCTCTCCAAAACTCCTATCATGAAATCAGTCCTCCCAGGGACCAGGGCAGGATTATCCAATAAGCAAGGTACGCGCTGGCCCAATTGTGCCTTCCCATCAATCTGCAGTACGCAGTTTCACCTGTCCCCCACCACGTCAAAGATGGGTGAAACCCATGTGAAATTGCTCACCACAGATTAGCAAGTAAATTACAATTAAGCCCATATGTACCTTGCTCAATGCAAGCCTGCACAAACCATGCTTACTGGTTAATGCGCTCCTGCTAGGAACTCTGGTGGCTTAGTGGTTAAGAGCTACGTCTACTAACCAAAATGTCAGCAGTATGAATCCACCAGGCACTTCTTGGAAACCCTATGGGGCAGTTCTACTCTGTCCTATAGGGTCGCTTTGAGTTGGATCAACTCATTGGCAGCGGGTTTGTTTGTTTTGTTTTGTTTTTTGCCAGAACTCCAGGTAAGAAACACTGCAGAGATAAGGGGCATTGAATTTCTGCTTATGGTGATGAAAAATTTGGCAAGAGATAACCGGTAATGGTTGCACAACCTGATTGATGTAATTAGTGTTACTGAATTGTACACATGAAAAATGTTGAATTGACAAATGGTGTGTTATATATATTTTTACAGCAATAAAAAAATGAGAAAGAAAGGAAATAGAGAATTTCAGCAAGGTCCAACACGTGGCTAAATCCTACAGGGTCCCCTATAAGTGATGGAACAGGAATGAGAAGCAAATGGAAATTAACCTCGGCATATTACACTGGCGCTGCAGTACAAAGTGCTGCTCCGTGAGCCTTCTCTCTCTGTCTGGAAGGAGAACTTTATTAAACATATCTTTTACTCTCCAGGGCAGCTGCCACAAAGATACTGCAAAATAGAGCTTATTCCTGGGTTTATAAAGGCTCTCAGATAAGAACAATTAAAGCTATCTATGCCTCTGGGGACATCCCATTTTACATCAACAAATGTTATGTCATCTGTAACCATGCCAATTTCCATTTAAGAGCTTCCAATTATTCCTATTGCTAGGGGGTGAATTCTGGTTTTCTTGTTGATGGTTCTATCAGACCCTCCCCCCCTCCACCCACCTCTCAAAAAAAGACAGATTGTGCATTTTTCTTGGGCGGGGGAGGGAGCATAAACAAGCTGCAAGGCTAACTTTCCAGTACTGCAAAGCTGGTTACTATTTGCCATGGTTCCAAATGGTCTCTTCAAAACCACAA
This sequence comes from Trichechus manatus latirostris, assembly GCF_000243295.1. Classification (NCBI taxonomy): domain Eukaryota; kingdom Metazoa; phylum Chordata; class Mammalia; order Sirenia; family Trichechidae; genus Trichechus; species Trichechus manatus. The sequence goes on along the minus strand of NW_004444041.1, from coordinate 1,542,355 downwards.
GAAATAAGCCTGTTTCATTTTCACACACATCGTTTCCCCGCAGGTTGCGGACAAGCATTTTCAGTCACTCACCAATTGTTCTATGTCAATGCAAAATTTTCCTTATTGTCCAATACCACAGCACCTCAGTCTTGTAGAGCAAGGAGGGACAAGGAAGAAATAGTGGGGAGTATGAACAGGAGTCCCTGGATGGCACAAACAGTTAAGCACTCAATTATTAGCTGAAAGGTTGGCAGTTTGAACCTACCCAGATGCACCTTGGAAGACAGACCTGGCGATCTGCTTCTGAAAGTTCTCTCAGCCTTGAAAACCCTATGGAACAGCTCTACTCTGCACACATGAAGTCACCATGAGTTATAACTGACACAGAGGTTACTAACAACAAACTCATGAAGAGGGAAAAGGAAGTTAGAAAATAGAGCCTGGTTTGCTGATCCCATAGGTGGCCACTGCAGTTCACACCAGATGACAGCCCAAAGGTTACAGAGCAGAAGCTCCAGAATCAGATAGATTATAGAACTTGCTTCCCAGGCTCCTGATGGCAATGCGCATACATTAACATCTCATTCTCTGCAGTCACTGCAGTGTTTGGAGGACGTGATTGATCTAGCATTTGGCCTCCCTAGGAGGGATGTGTTAACGCTTTCTTCCAGCACTCTCCACTTCTTTATGAGCTCAGCTTTTCATCACCAAACAAATATCTGGGCTTGAGAGCTGGGACCATCAGGCAGTAGTCCACCTGCTGGGTTCGTTCCTCCACCTTCTGTCCAAGCAGCACCACTTCCCTAAATAAGCACGGTTAGTGATCCCATGTTACGGTCTATGATCTGAAGAGCTTCAGGAACCACAGCCAGTTCAGCTTCAGATCACAAGTCTTCCTCACCCTTAAGGGCTTTGTTAATACTTTTCTGTGTAAAATTGTCAGTGTCTTGATCAAAGCAACCTTGGTCTGCAGGCAGGGCCAAATTTAAATAAATTCATTTGGCTCATTCCCCTGAAAGTAATCTATTCCCATTTGGTTTGTTTCTTTTCATAATATCATCCTTTACCAATAAGCATTTCCAAGAGCATATCTATTCTCAGTCATCTGATTTGCTGGCTCATGGAAATTGTGGGCCTATGCAGGTGCCTGGTGGAGAGGTGCAAGGCAACATAGAGGAAAAATTAGAAAAAAAAAAAGAAAAAGAAAAAGAAAACCAGGTGCCATCGAGTTGATTCTGAGTCATGGCAACCCCGTTTGTTCCAGAGCAGAACTGCACTCCATAGAATTTTTTTTAATGAAAATATACACAGCAACGGATACACCATGTCAACAAATTCTATATGTACTATATGAGACATTGTTTACATTCTTCAAGTTGTGTAATCTTCACACTATCCTTTTCCAAATTATTCCACCACCATTAACATAGAGTCATTGCCCCCTAAGGGTCCCAGGCATCTCTTCTAACCTTCCACAATGCTGTTGTCAATTTGATCCCACTCTCCATAAGGTTTTCAATGACTGTGATTTCTCAGAAGTAGAACATCAGGCCTTTCTTCTGAGGCACCTCTGGGTGGATTCAAACCACCAACCTCTCAGTTAGTAGCAGAGCATATAATCTTTTGCATGGGCCACCCTGGGAAGCTCACCTAGAGGAAAGGGAGGATTTTTCTACAGGCCCACCAGAGGGGGCACCTTTCCCTACTTCGCATGAGAACTTCATATATACAAGCAGCAGCCTGAGAAGCACCAGCATGTCATTGCTGTAAAATCTATGCGTGTCCTCTCAGAGGTTATAAGAGGGCTCTGTATTTTTGTGCATAGTTCAGGCTCCATACATTTTAGCTGGAAATTGAGGGAGAGCTTTGTATATGTTAAACGCAAGCTGGTCTCCTTTTTTAAAGAGTAGGTGGAGGAGAGGAAGGCTTGAAATACTTCCTACTGTGTGTTTTACTTATCCATGGCAAGGGCAGGAAACCTAGAAAAGTTAATCCTGCAGCCTGCCCACCTTCTAACTTCCCTCCATGTAGAGTGAGGTGGGAGGACAAGAGCCTACCTATATTAAAAGTATAAGTTGCTTTTCTCTTACCTTCCCTGTCCCCTTTTCAGAGAGCTTAATGCCCAGCCAGGCTCATTCCCATATATGCCACCAATCAAAGCCCTTTGTGACCTTGCTCATTTCACAGGTCAGGGTGGATGCATTTCATACTGATTCATACCCATCCTTCAATGCAGCAGAGAGTGGAGAAGTAAGAGCATTAGGTCATCAGCTTCTCTCAGGCACAGCCCTAGCATGGGCTTTGGAGTGAAGGAAATCAGTTTGGATACTGTTGTCACTACTTGCCTTCTCTTTAACCTTGGGTGAATCACCCTCTCTGAGAAATAGTTTCTATATTTATAAATGAGAATAACACTTCCTGAGGGATTCAAGAACTTGGAAGCAAAGGGATTTGGAAGCAAAAGTCTTCTAACAAGGAATGGATTTGGAAAGAGAATAATATGGAAAGTATTAAAGAAAATTTTTTTTCTAGACTCAAGTTTACAATGCTAGATAAATATGCTTCGAGATTAGGCTAGAATATTCTCATGCACTTCCAAAACCAATTGCTGTCAAGTTGATTCCGACTCATAGTGACCCTATACGACAGAGCAGAACTGTCCAATAGAATTTCCAAGGCTATACATCTTTACAGAAGCATACTGCCACATTGTTCTCCCACGGAGTAGCTGGTGGGTTTGAACCATCAATTTTTCAGTTAGCAGCCACTTGCTGTAACTACTGCACCACCATGGCTCCTGCTCATCCCCTTAGCAAATATATATTAAGCCCCTGCTATGTTCCAGGCACTGAAGGAACATATTTCACGAAGACTGTGAAGAATGGGTTTGCCTGGAGCTGCCACTTAAGACAGTCACATACAAATGGAGGAGAGAGAGCAATTGTGTCTGGGCAAGAGTAAATTGACTTAAGAAACTGGGAGCAGGAGCTCTTAGAGGGTTGAGGCAATGGGCAATGACAACTGTGTTCAAATATGCGAAGAGCTGTTATGTGAGAGATTAGATTAGTTCTGCACGGCCCTTAAGCGCAGGACCCATGGGTGGAAGTTTTTAGGAGGTAGATGGTGGGTCTCAATGGAAGTAGGATGCTTCAAGCCTTTATTACTTAGACCTTGAGTGCTAATGATTTTTTCGCCACAGAAGGCGTTCAAGCAGGAACTGAACCAATACTTATCCTGGATGTGAAAGTGAGAATTCAAGAATCAGAAGAGAGGGTGAATAAATTTAAAGTCATTTATAATTCTTTTATTTCATGAGATTCTGAAAGAAATGGAGTCCTCATACTTTTCACATCAGTTCTAAGGCATCAGGTCCTTCTCTCTCTTCTATGAAACTCAATCAATTTTAATGACTAATATGTTGTAATAAAATAATACATTGTTTTTCTTTTGCTGTACCCTAACAGTTACCAAATATTTGATTCAGGCCTTCTGTTTCTTTCATTTTATATATAAGAAAACTGATAAAATATGAGTTAAATAAAACAACAATTAAGGAAGTTTTCACTGACTAATGATGTTCTGTTTCTTGAGTTGGATGGTGGATATAGATGTCCATTCTATCTGTCTGTCTATCTATCTACCTACATACCTACCTATCCAACTATCTAGCAAGTATCTATCTAATTGAAATGCTGAAACTCAGTTATAAAGAAAGAAAAAGAGTTAATATTAGAATTCCTAGACTCTGAGTTTCTACTTTAGAGACCATAACTTAAACTATCTATATGTAAGATTAATAAAATATGATTTTAAGGAATTTTTCAATTGGCTTCTAGCTGTCTGACCACATAAAGATTTCATAATTACTAGTAAAATGATCCCCAGACCAACTCATTCTTTTCAGTGCCCCTCGAACGCTGGTTGCAGAGTGGTTAAGCGCTTGGTTGTTAACCAGAAAGTTCGGTGGTTTGAACCCACCAGCTGCTCTTCAGGATGTGGCAGTCAGCTAGTATGCTTCTGTAAAGATTACAGCCTTGGAAACCCAATGGGTCAGTTCTACTCTGTTCTATAGTGTCACTATGAGTCAGAATTGACTTGACAGCAACGGGTTTAGTGTTTGTTTATCTTTGCTTAGTCACAATGCCTACTTCTCCCTTCGATTCTCCAAGCTACTCAGGGTATCACAAAATGAAAATAAACAACTGTCAAATATCAGATATAATCAAAATGACCATCTCCCTGAAACTGTCTTCTTTTTATCTTTCTCTTCCTCTCACCATGGCCCACTCATTGCCACACATGTGCATCCACATATGCACACGCAAACACGCACACACGCACACATACACATGCACACACATACACATACTCCTCTGTAAAATTCATTTCCTGGTTCATGAAGGCCCTGAGCACTGGCAAATTGCACAGCATTAGAAAATCCGTATATATCTTCCAGTGAGCTGTGAAAAAGAATTTCCCCTGGAATCTGATGAGATGACCACCCAGAATCAGAATAATGCTTATTCAAGACATTTAAAACAGACTGGACAAAGCACTAGAGATTATGTTGTAAAGATCAATTCTCTCCCTGCAAAGAAATGGACTAGGTGATTTAATGTACCTTTCTCATTGTTAATTTCTACGATCTTGAGATTAATTTGAATGCAAGCTGAATCCATTTGAATAATGACTCAAGAAAAGAACTTGGTTGCTAATTCAATAGGTGCCAGGGTGTGAAAAATTATTGTCATGATTATAGTAACTGGAACTGAGCCTGTAAAAATATTTTTGCAGAATATTAAACAGTTCTACAGTAACTAGGGCCACACACACATGCATTCAACTTACCAGACTCCCTTTTGTAATGAATTTGTATTTTTCACTTTAATGTCACTTTAATGACTAAGGTGCACCTGACTCAAGCCATAGTCTTTTCAATCGCTTCACATGCATATAAAGCTGGACGATGGAAAAAGAAGACTGAAGAAGAGCTGATGCATTCTAACTGTGGTGTTAACAAAGTGTATTGAATATACCGTGGACTACCAGAAGAAAAAACAAATCAGTCGTAGAAGAAATACAACCAGAATGCTCCTTAGAAACAAGTATGGTGAGACTTTGGCTTGCTTACTTTGGACATGGTGTCAGGAAAGACCAATTGCTAAAGAAGAACATCATGATTGGTAAAGTATACAGCAAAAACGAAGAAACCCTCAATGAGACTGATTGACACAATAGCCATACAACGGACTCAAATATACCAACAATCAAAAAGTTGGCACAGAAATGGGCAATGTTTTGTTGTGTTACACATAAGGTCACCATGAGTGAGAGCTGATTTGATGGCAACTAACAACAAGAATTTTCATATCCTATGAAAAAAGATACCCAAAGGAGTAAATGCATCACAATGACTTTTGTGGGGTTGGGGTTTTTTGGAGAGAGGAAAAATCAGAAAACAATAAATACATCACAGATACGAATGGATCCAGTTCCTACTTTCCAAAGACCAATCAAAAATTCCATAATAATACCCACAATTTATTGGACTTCTACTATACGCTGCATGGTTTATGAGCATTCTCTTTAATCCGTATGAAAACTATGCATGTGGGCATTGTCATCCTCATTTTGGAGATGAAGAAGCCAAGAATCAGACAAGTTAATTATCTTTCCCAAATAAGTGACAGAGTAAAAATGCCATCTGACTCCAAACCACATGCTACTTCACCTGCAGGTCCCAGCATCCACCATGAATATCTTGAAGGGAGGTGACCACTTCTCTTACCTTTTTTAGGGTTAATATTTTTAATTGGGACAAAATTTTTCTAATTATTTTGTCATCCTAAGCTTAGCCTGACAGCCCTTACAGAAAGAGTATCATCATCTTGATTTTGTAAAACAAAGGAATGATACTGGCTTAATTTAAATCCTCTAGACACTGACCATATTTAACATACCCTCTCACGGACATAACTCTAAGGTATGGGTAAGTACTATAGGAAAGTCAGATTACATGAAAGAGGGGTGTGGGGTTACATATCCTGAAGCTCTTGAAATCACTTCCTAGGGTAGAAGTATATTCTGCCCAAGAGTGGAGTTAATAATAGGAGCTCTTACTTCCCTATCAACTTGGCCCTTCTATAGAAAAAGATTGTTGAGAAATAGTTTGTAATTTGGTTGTAAGAATTGTGTACTGTGTTTCCTTTTAAACTTTTCATCGTTTTCAGACTTTCTTTCTCACACTGAGTGTGGAGAGCATCCCATTGAGTGAATTCTGCCCAATCCCTTATGCCATAATTAGACCTAGACATTACTTCTTACTGTTGTTACCTGTTTATTCAATGACTATACAAGGACAATCAGGATTCAGTCCCAGAAAGATTTGAGACACAATCCCAAGAAATATGTTTCTTCTAAAACAGATACTATGTGTACCAGGCTGCAACAATCACTTTACAAATATTTACCAGGTATCTAAGGCAAGCAAGACCTGCGAGAATGCAAAGAAGTAGACCTGGTGTTGTCCCTCAAGAGCCTAAACTCCAGCTGGGAATTTATAAAGACAAGTAATAAGACAGAATAGGTGGAAAGTGATAGCTCAGGCTTGGTGCTAGGCCTCCGCAGCTTGGCCTGGATTCAGGCTGGGAATAAACCTACTCTTAGGCAGAAGGAATTACAGAAGCTGCCTCTGAAATAAGATAAAGTCTGTAAAGCACCCAACAGTCCCCGGTATGAAGCAACTACCCAGTGAAGATTGTTGTCCCTCTCCTGCTTCTGGCCCAATATTCCAGAGAACAACATCAAACTGTCCTTGTAGCTAACTCAGCTTCCATTTTCTGCCCAGTTCTGATAAGAGGAGTTTTCTTTCTTCTTGAACTCCAGCCCCCACTTGATAACCCAGTTCTGGACTCTGGCCTTTTCCCCATCTTGGTAACCTGCCTATGTGCCAGTCCCTTAGGAACTGAGTGCTTCATGCCTTGCTTTCACTGTCAATGGACTAAAGCCCCAGGCTAGTTAATAGCTGAGAGCTGCTTCCAACAATGCCTGTTGCCTGTTTGCTGTTCCAGATATTGTCTGCTATGTGATTTCTTATCATCCAGATTTGCTTGCTTTTTGGATCAGCCAATTAGACCACAGGTGTCTTAGTTATGTAGTACTGCTGTAATAGCTACACAGTTCTGGAGGCTGAAAGTCCAAATCAGGATCTCGGCCATGTTGATTCCTTCTGTGACCGTCTCTCCTAGTTTCAGGTGTCTGTCAATAATCCTTGATGTTCCTTTGCTTGTAGATGATCCTCACATGCTGTCTGTCTTCCCCTGTGTGTATGTGTACCTGTGTCTATTCTTGTCTTTTATAACTCAGAAATGAATAGATTTAGGATCCACAAACAACTGGGAACCATAGCCTTGCCAAGCAGACACATAAAACTAACAGGCATAATTTAAGTGTATGGGCCACCTAGAATATTTTGTTGAAAAGAAGCCCAACGCCATGTCCAGGTTCTTCATGAAAGGCTATCATAATCAATTAGTGATTTCTATCCTTCACTTGGAGGGGTAGGGTTGGTGACACAAAGGCCTGTGTCTTTCCTATCCACGTTTCATGGGCTATTATCCTTTAATTACCCGCTTTACTAGATGCTATGTTTAACTTGCCACACTTACCTTCTTCTCAATACCTGCGCTTGGATCTGTCCTTCTGACCCAAAACCAAGACTCAGAATGGATCCTGATCCAAATCCAAGTGTTCTCCCTGGTGTCACCATTCTAGTATTGAAAGAAGCCCAGACTTACACAATAGAAATTATATAGTTCAGATGTGGTACAGATTGGAGAGGTCAGGGAGAAAGCAAGGAGAGAATAACACAGGCTAAGAGAAGTGTGTTCAAAGATGTAGCAGCCAGAAAGTGCAGAATTATTCCAGGCATAAGCTGTCCATCATGACTAATAGAAACACATTCATCAAATCTGTCTTTAGAATGTGTACAGCAGAATTTTAACTCTGTTCTCTAGGACACAAGTTTAACAGAATCATTAACTCACATCTAACTTCTCCAAAAGAACTATGACATAAGATGTTTATCTTTGGGTTATTTGAGATCCTAATTACAGAGATTAATTTGCCATCTACCCTGAACAATGTAAAAAGTTGGATGTGTTTGCAATCTCAATTTCAACTGGCTTTTCACAAACTTGTTTTTCCATTGCCCTTGGCTAATTAAGAACCCTAGTTACCATGCATATTTTATTTTGCAGGTTGGTTAGGAAGGTTAATTGTCTACTCCCTTTATTTGTCTTTTTCTCCTTAATGGAACAAGCCATCAGTCTGCCTGAAATGACATACAAAATTACCAAGAAGAAAATCCACACTTAATTGTAAGTAGTTTCAAGTAGTTGTATGTTTTTTGTCTGCAAGTCATGAACAATATTTACCATACTCAATTAGCAAGAAAATAAAAACATGAGAACCATATGGAAGCTTCTAGAGATTTATGTATTTTTCTAGCATTTCTTTCACTCTGTTTTTAGGGAGAAAAAGTGTACATGCCAGAAAAGCGGGTATCTATCCCCTTAGAAAGTTCTAAGGTTTAACCCATTACAATGATTCTAAGATTTATTTCTATCAAATCAGATGGTCTCTGTTCATGTTCATTTATAACAGTGTATTTTATTCTTCTCTAAAATTTTGCACGACAGAGAAAGGAAAGCTGTTGTCTTTGCCTCTGTAGTCTAGAACACACTGTTTGGAGGGGGGATCAATGATGCCCTGTGACTGGAAAGAATAATCAAAATACTGAAACATCTTGGGAAGAAGGATATTTTGCAACTCCTGTTTTGGCTACAGCATGATACTATGTAACTGTTAGTTTAAGCTACAATCTAACTACAGTTGCCCTAATTGGAAATTCATACTGCAGGGGTAGTCAGCCACCATTTAATCAGAAGCAGCAACTATAAGCCTTCAGCTATCTTTATCTCTGATCAACACCAGAGGCTTTGACAATTGGCTTAATAAATGTTGAAATGGATTTTCACTGGTGAAAATTGTGGCTTGTTAGTATAACAGATGCTAGAAATGGGTTATCGTTGGTGAAATTGTTGTTGTTGCTGTTAGGTGCCATCAGGTCGGTTCTGACTCATAGCTACCCTACATACAACAGAACGTAGCACTGCCTGGTCCTGTGCCATCCTCATGATCGTTGCTATGTTTGAGCCTGTTGTTGCAGCCACTGTGTCAATCCATCTTGTGGAGGGTCTTTCTTCAAGTATGATGTCCTTCTTCAGGGACTGATGCCTCCTGATAACATGTCCAAAGTATGTGGATTTTTAGAGGTGTTCAAAACTGGTGGACTGGCTTGAATATTGGGACACTCTCCCTCCCTTATGTACATAAAAACAGTATAAAAATCTAGTGAGCCTTGTAGTTGTAGCCTAATCTCAACATCCTGTGCCCAGTCAGTGGATCAGAGGATTCTTGGTTTCCCAATAGTTCATTGAATCCTGACCCTGGATATGGCCACATTTGCCCCAGGTGAACCTTTCCTGCAAGATGTTTTCAGGAGACCGAAAAGGACAGAGATGGAGCTTCATCCAGCGTACAGAACCAGTTATATGACTGCTGTATCTGTTTGCATAAGAATCTGCATGAGTGGAAGAATGTAGTCTAAGGCTTGCTTTCATTATGACCTGGTACCCAAGGTGTTTGTGTTTAGGGTGTGAGTGGGTAGTAGCTAATCATCATACACCTCTAACTAGTGGGGGCTACAGAGATCTACCCAAAAGTACATCCTGTTGTATTGGCTTAGGTCTGTTCACAAAAGGCACCTACCCTACAAACTCACCTGGATACAGTGCTTGTTGCAACACAATTCTACATTCTATTCAACAAAACCAGCCTTTTGCACTTATGTGATTCATTTAAAGGATAAAACCAATATTGAGATTAAGACATTACAAAAGAGATGGAGCCCCTGAGGACACAGAGCATAGTTGAGCAATCACACTTGCAATGATTTCACCTGCCACATCGTTGTGTCTTATTCTACAATCGAACCGCAACTTCTAGATTTTTCCTACGTGAAAAGGAAAAATCAAATCAAAATGTTACCAGAATCAAAATTAAGTGAGACAGTTCTACCCAGCTTAGGGGGTGGGAGGATCATGGGTGCATATTTCACACAGAGGGAATACTCTCTGCTTTGTCTCTTCCCTTTTAAAAATTTGGGAAGGAAAAAAAAAAGGCTCATATTTTTCAGAGCACATTAATGGGTTTTTAGATTGCAGAGGGAGGTCTGGAGTTGACTTTGAGGATAAAAGGTAGATAAAACCAAACAATGAAATAGGAGGATTTTTAGAGTAGATGGAGATCAGTGAAGAACAACTCAGAAACAGAGCCAAAAAAATGGAAGAGACTGGAGTTCACGTTGTAGAAATGGCCAAGAACCTTTTTACAAGTGGGAATGTCAAAATTAAATTTCGACTTCAAGTTATTAATGTTGTTGCAGAATGTAAGCCTCTTTTGACTATCTCTAAGGTCTATTTCAAACACATAAAGACCTTAGGTGCTTGGTTTTGTTTTTGTTTGGCAGAGAAGGGGTAACGAGATAAAGTATTTTTTTTCTTCTGTGTGTTGGCTCTGTAACAGAGTGATAAAAAATTTTAAAAAAAAAAAACCGCTGCTGTATAGGGGTTAAGTATACGGATTAGGATTTACAGCACGTATTTCGGGGGGACACAATGCAATCCATAACAGCCTTCTTGATGTTGCAGTTTTGTTCTCTGGGTATAGAGGTGCGTGTGTAGGAATAAGCCATCTTCTTTTACGGAGGCTTACCTTCACTTTTAGTTTTTAGTTCATAAGTAGACATGGGCAAAAAAGATTTTGTTACAAAGTAAATTATTACAAATCATGATTACTATTTTTAACATTCAAACTCATCAGACCCACATTGGTATCTGTATGTAATCCAGCTGTCCCCAAAGGTATCCTATCCTCTTAGACTAACATGAAATTGTCTCAAGCCTTTCCTACTGTGTGTGGGGAGCCACATCTCTTCCACTCTGGTTTCTAGTTTTGTTAATAAATCGTCTCACTATTTCGCATGCATTATCCCTCTGCGCCCTGGTGGTACAGTGGGTAAGCACTCGGCTGCTAACTGAAAGGTTGGCGGTTTGGACCCACTAGCTGCTCCACAGGAGGAAGATGTAGCAGTCTGCTTCTGTAAAGATTTATAGCCTTGGAAACCCTTGGGGTAGTTCTACTCTATCCTTTAGGGTCGCTATGAGTCAGATCAACTCAATGGCAATGGATTTTGTGCTAAATGCAGAGCCTATTGTTAGCAACTCTTCCCAACTCCACTTTCAGAGACATCACATTCATATTTTGAAATCGGCTATGGTGGTAGTATTTACACCACAGAAATTGGCAAATGCTACAAATCAGAACTGGTAATTTGTTTGTTTGTATGTTTGTTTGAGAGCCAGTTGTTAAACCTGTACCAGTGTACAAATTTATTTATCACAATGCCTGGCACATAGTTAGCTTTCAAGAAATGAGACCTGTTTTTAACAGAATAGGTGATGTAAAGACCCTTGGAAAGTTAAAGGATTTGCCCCCAACTTTTTCCTACCACACACAACTCTTTGTAATTACACAAACAAAATTAAGTCAAATTATTCTTTCGTGATAGGGAAGCAAATTAAACATAAACCAAATTTCTCTATCCCTACATAGTTTTAACAATCTATCTGTTCTTGGCTGGAATCTCCTTACCCATTGCAATGTATGACATGGCACTAAGGCGCCTTCTAAAAATATATATTGTCCATAACATTGTAGGTACTTTTTTAATGGTCACATCAAACTCAAAGGCATGATGGTGACATGTTTCTATTCTATAAATGAGTTCCTGCTTGGGCATCAGTTCAAGGACAAAACTATTAAATGCTCCATGGACAACACAGATACCTCAAAGACACAATTTTGAAAAAGTGACCGATGGACTCTCTCATCACCCCAACCAGGAAGAAATCAATGGAATAGAATTTTGTCAGATTTTCCAGTTTGTTTATAAAAGAGATGGGCACAAAGAGAAAGAAATCAATCAAACATGTTTTTCTTTTTCTTTTTGACATGTATTGATAGAATTTAAAATCAAGTTACATTTCTAGGGTTCTTACCGTGTAGTCTCCCTGGGCAGAGTGAAAACAAAGAGAATATATTTTTATTGTTTTATTTATTTTACTTCTTAGTATTAATAGAAGAAATGAATAAATATACAAAGACCAATTAGAATAACCAATGGACCAGAGGTCTGGCAATCTGACACCCTGCTATGGGAAATCTTCTCTAAGTATTTCAGAAACATTATTAATAATGTTCTAAAGTCCCCTCTTGCCACCACTCTGCAATTAAGGATTTTATGATGTAACTCAGGACAGTAAGTCACCTCTGGGTGAGTGGCGGTTTAGTGGTAGAATTCTCACCCTCCATGCAGGAGACCCCAGTTTGATTCCTGGCCAATGCACCTCAGGTGCAGCCACCACCCATCTGTTAATGGAGGTTTGTGTATTGCAATGACGCTGAACAGGTTTCAGGGAAGTGCCTAGATGAAGATGAACTCGGAAAAAAGACCTAGTTATCTACTTCTGAAAAATCAGCCAATGAAAACACTATGGAGCATAACAGTAACAGTCGATCATAGGGATGGTGTAGGACCAGGCAGCATTTTATTCTGCTGTACATTAGGTCTCCATAGCAGATAACAACAACAACCAGTCACCTCTAGATCCTGAAAGCCTCAGTCAAATATTTAGTCATTCACACACCAGAGACTTGGGTTTTTGCCCATAGTCCCAGATGTAATGTTTATTATCCCTATCAGCTATCCTGATAAGTTGGGAAAGAAGAAAATTAGCCATTATAAATGTACCATCACACCATCCCTGAACTATAACAATTGCCAAGTTTCTCTTGAATCAAAAAGCAAGTTGCTATGTGCATGATGCAACCTGTTGACTCCTTCTGGTACACTGGTATGGGTAGATGGAATTTGAGTGACTGGTTGACTTAATATTTAGATGAGTGGTTTTGAGGGGCAGTGTTATGAATTTAATTGTGTCCCCCGAAAAAGATATAGCCAGAATGCTCCTTAGAAGCGAGAATGCCGAGATTTCATCTCACTTACTTTGGACATGTGAGACCAATCCCTGGAGAAGGACACCATGCTTGGTAAAGCAGAAGGTCAGAGAAAAAGAGGAAGACCCTCAATAAGATGGACTGACACAGTGACTGCAACAACGGGTTCAAACAGTAAAGATTGTGAGGATGGGGCAGAACTGGGCAATGTTTCATTCTTTATACATAGGGTCGTCATGAGTCAGAGCCGAATCAATGGTACCTAATAACAACAACCCCCAGTACCTGTGAACATGACCTTATTTGGAAACAGGCTTTTGAAGGTGTTAATGGTTAAGTTAGAATGAGGTCCTACTTGAGTAGGGTGGGTCCTAATCTAATCTGAGTGGTATCTCATAAAAAAGGAGAGACAGAGAGAGACAGAGGGAAGATGGCCATGTGACCATAGAGTTAGGATGCAACTGCAAGTCAAGGTACATCTGGGGCTGCCAGAAGCTTGGAGGGACAAGAAAAGATCTTCCCCCAGAAGTTTCGGAGAGAATATGACCCTGTGAACACCCTACATTCAGAAATCTAGTCTCCAGAACTATAAGAAGATAAATTTCTGTCGTTTTCTGACTACCCACTTTCTGATAATTTATTATAGCAGCCTAAAGAAACTAATATGGGGAGGGGAGACACACACAACACTCCCAGAGAAGAATTTAAGACAAGGTTTATGGTATTATCCACCAGGAAGAAAGTGAAGGAAAACAATTGGATCCAGAGGCAAAGCTGGTCAGGAAATCATGGATCTTCAAAAACAGGTATGCATGGGCTCATTGGCCCACTCCCCAAGAAAGAAAAACAGAATACATACTTTCTTTTCTTTCTGCTCCATCCACAGCAGAAAAGCCCATATCAACCATGGAGCCGTTTAAGAGTTCTTAGCAGTACAGGTTGCCGTGCACTCCAGGCCTGCCAGCTTCCTGGACTGAAGGAAAAGGAGGAAAGGGAAGAGGGGCCCTAAGGGAGAGGAGGCCTTTGGGGGCCAGAGGTTGAGAACAGGAGCCTGTCTGAGAAAAGCTGGTCAAGAAGCTATCCAACTAAACTGCCTACACAACTGACCACCTCTCTGCCCCAGGGCTCAACCTTGAAGGCAACATAGGCCTGTATTGGGTTGAAGAGCATCCCCCCAAAGTTTATGCCCACCAGAACCTATGACCATGACTTTATTTGGAGATAGGGTCCTTATAGGTGTAATCAAATTAAGATAAGGTCATATTGGAGTAGGGTAGGCCCTAAATCCAATATGATTGGTGTCCTGACAAGAAGAGGGAAATTTGGACACAGGGACACACACAAAGGGAAAAATGTCATATGGTGATGAAGGCAGAGATTGGAGTGATGAGTCTATAAGCAAAGGAATGCCAAGGATTGCCCGCAGCCACCAGAAGCTAGGAGAGAAACATGGAACATATTCTCCCTCAGAGCCTCTGGAAGGAACCAACACTGCCAACACCCTAATTACAGATTTCCAGCCTCCAGAACTGTGAGAGAATGTCTGCTGTTCAAAGCCTCCCAGTTTGTGATGCTTTGTTACAGTGGACCTGAGAATCTAATACAAAGCCTTTCCTGAGACTGCGTGCATCCTGCTGTGTGCAGGAAACCTAGAACAGTTAACCCTGCAGCCCTCCCAGCTTCTGACTTCTCTCCATGTAGAGTGGGGCTAGGAACAGATGCCTATATTAAAAATGTTTAAGTTACTTTTCTCTTACCTTCCCTTCCCCCTTTTCAGAGAGCTCAAGGCCCAGCTAGGTTCTTTCCATATCCACTTCCAGTCAAAGCCCTATGCAACTTTCTCACTTCACAGGTCAGGGTAGATGCAGTTCAGACTCTGATTCATACCCATTCTTCAATATGGCTGAGAACGGAGAAATAAGTGCATGGGGCCATCAGCTTCTCTTAAGTTATGGCCCCGGTACAGGCTTTACAGTGAAGGGACCAAGTTTGAATCTTATTTGGGTGAATTACCTTCTCTGAAATACAGTTTCTACATCTATAAATGAGAATAAATCCTACTCCCTAGTTTTACTGAGTAATAAATGGGACAATATATATAAAGTGACTGGCATATGGCAAGCTACAAACCTACAGAGCAGGATAAAATCTCTTATTTAATAGAATTAAATTAATTAAATAAACATAGACAAAAACCTCAAGAAGCCAGGGGCCAGATTTAATCTACGAGGAAGAAGAGCTGAAGAAGAGGGGATGATAAGGATAAAGGAAGTCCTGTGTCGTATTGCACTGGGCAAATCTGTCGCAAAAGACTCCTTTAAAGTGTTAAAAAGTAAAGAAGTCACTTTGAGTACTAAGGTGCACCCAATCCAAGCCATGGTATTTTCAATCACCTCATATGCACGTGAAAGCTGGACAATGAATAAGGAAGACCAAAGAAGAATTAATGCCTTTGAACTATGGTGCTGGCAAAGAATATTGAATATACCATGGATTACCAGAAGAACAAACAAATCTGTGTTAGAAGTAGCACAGCCAGAATGCTCCTTAGAAGTGAGGGTGGCGAGACTTCATCTCATGTACTTTGGACACATTATCCGGAGGGATCAGTCCCTGGAGAAGGACACCATGCTTGGTAAAGGAGGGTCAGCAAAAAAGAGGAAGATCCTCAAGGAGATGGATTGACACAGTGGCTTCAATAATAGGCTCAAACATAGCAATGATTATGAAGATGGCACAGGACCAGGCAGTATTTTGTTCTGTTGTACATAGTATCATGATGAGTTGGAACCAATTCGAAGGCACCTAACAACAACAACTGTCTTTTATGAATCCAGGACCTTGTCTTTGGATGACAGTGTGGTTGAGTCAGTATATAAAAACGAGGATTAAACTGTTCAAATATTCAGAAAAACTGTGTACACAGTTAAAGGGAACACTTCTTCCCTACTCCTAATGAAGTCTTCCAGTTGGAGTGAACTCAATTAGTGTAACACCCATGACTGCTCTCTGGGAATGATTTATCTGATTGGTAAATTTGGAAGAATAAACTGGATATGCTCAGCTCCTCCCTTTTCCCTCCTGGTTCTTTTTGTGTTTTTCTGGGGACAGCCTGAGTCATCCCCTCCCACCTGCCCTCCCTTCTCTCTTCTTCTCCCTTCTCCTACCCACAGAGAGTCTGCCTTGGCCCAGTGAGGTCCCTCATTTCCTTGGGTGTGAAAGTCTGACTAAATACATCTTCCATCCAAGCCATTATGAGTAATAAATAAAGGTGGTATTTTATCTCCCATCTGCTTTAGTTTGTTGTCTTAATTCTTGTCCTTTTTAGTACTCAGGCAAGACGGCTCTAATGTTATTTATGAACACTGGAAAACTAACAAAGAGAAGGAAAAGCTCAAAACCGGTCAAGCTATGCCAAAGCAATAGTAAATAGAATAACTAGAAGAAAATGCCATTTATAACCAGTTGTCATATATATATGTACCAAAAACCAAACCTATTGCTGTGGAGTCGATTCCAACTCATGGCAATTCCATGTGTGTCAGAGAACTGTGCTTCATAGAATTTTTAATGGCTGATTATTTGGAAGCAGATCCCCAGCCTTTCTTCTAAGGCACCTCTGGGTAGGTTTGAACAAACAACCTTTTGGTTAGTAGTAGAGCACATAACCATTTGCACCACCCAGGGACTCTGTCATATGTATAATCAACACTAAAAATACTAACAACGTGAGTCATTTTACTTTTCTTTTGAAGTTTTATTTGATTATAACAATAAACATGGTTCAATATCCTTAGGCTTCCTAAGTTCTTCTAGCACTCAAACATTACAAAATTGAGTCAGAATGGCGACCACATGAGTGAATACAGTTTAAGCAACTTGGTTTAACCCTAGTTTTTGCCCTCAGCCTAAACCCTTGCCCTGTGGGATTTCCTGAGCTGACCTGAAGGAAGCCACTTCATTCCTTAAGTAAGCTTCATATTCACCAAGAAATCTGCACCTTCCACCCTAGGCAGGTAGTTATTTAGAGAGAAAGCAGTTAAAATGAGAAGTCTATCATCAGTGAAAGCTCTCAGGATTACCCAGAAGGCCTACTTCTTGGAGTGAAATTAAGATTTTAATTGACAAATTCGATCCCAGGTGCCTCTCTAGGGCCTCTCAGTAGAGGTCATGAACTGTTGTACAACTGAATGGTTTCAAACCACTTTCAATTCAGTTCACGTAAGGCTCCCATGGAATGCATTTCAGGCTACAACCTCATCCTACATCCCAATCTCTGTTGCTCTGTCCCACCTCCCAGCCACCCTATGTCTATGACTTTAATATGAGAAGCTTAATTGGTGTCAGTCCCTGTTACTGATTATGCAGCTTTCATCACGGCGATTGCATGATAGAATTTTGCTAGACAAATGACTTATTCATCAGAAATACTTTTTTTGAACAACATTCATGATGAATATACACATGGACCTCGCCAGTCGAAATACATAGGAATCAAATCGATTACATCTGTGGAAAGAGACGATGGAAAAGCTCAATATCGTCAGTCAGAACAACGCCAGGGGCTGACTCCACAACAGACGATAAATTGTTCATATGCAAGTTTAAGATGAAGCTGAAGAAAATTAAAACATGTCCAAGAGAGTCGAAGTATGACCTTGAGCATACCCTACTTGAATTTAGAGACCATTTCAAGAATAGATTTGATGCATTGAACACTTATGACAAGACAAGCTGTGGGATGATATCAAGGACATCATACGTGAAGAAAGCAAAAGTCATTAAAAAGATAGGAAAGAAAGAAAAGACCAAAATGGATGTCAGAAGAGACTCTGAAACTTGCTCTTGAACGCAGAGTAGCTAAAGCCAGTGGAAGAAATGATGAAGTAAAAGAGCTGAACAGAAGATTTCAAAGGGTGATTCGAGAAGACAAAGTAAAGTATTATAATGAGATGTACAAACACCTAGAATTAGAAAACCAAAAAGGAAGAGCACACTCAGCATTTCTCAAGGTGAAAGAACTGAAGAGAAAATTCAAGCCCTGAGTTGCAGTATTAAAGGATTCTACAGGCAAAATACTGAATGATGCAGGAAGCATCAAAAGAAGGTGGAAAGAATACAAAGTCACTGTACCAAAAAGAACTGGTCAATATTCAACCATTTCAGGAGGTAGTATAAGATCAAGAACTGATGGTACTGGAGGAAGAAGTCCAAGCTGCACTGAAGGCACTGGCAAAAAACAAGGCTCCAGGAATAGACAAATAACAATAGAAATGTTTCAACAAATGGATGCAATGTTAATAGCACTCACTTTTCTATGCCAAGGAATTTGGAAGACAGCTATTTGGTCAACCAACTGGAAGAGATCCATATATGTGCCCATTCCAAAGAAAGGTGATCCAATGGAATGCAGAAATTATCCAATGATATCATTAATATCACACGCGTAAAATTTTGCTGAAGATAATTCAAAAACAGTTGTGGCAGAACATCAACAAGTAACCACTAGAAATTCAAGCTGGATTCAGAAGAGGACATGGAATGAGAAACATCACTGCTGATGTCAGATGGATCTTGGCTGAAAGCAGAGAATACCAGAAAGATGTTTACCTGTATATTATTGACTACACAAAGGCATTTGACTGTGAGGATCATAACCAATTAGTGTAACATTGCAAAGAATGGGAATTCCAGAAGACTTGATTGTGTTCATGGGGAACCCATACATAAATCAAGGGGCAGTCATTCAAATAGAACAAGAGGATACTGCATGGTTTGAAATTTGAAAAAGGTGTGCGTCTGGTTGTATTTTTTCAATATACTTATTCAATCTGTATGCCGAACAAATGTCCGAGAAGCTGGACTATATGAAGAAGAACGAAGCATCAGGATTGGAAGACGACTCAAACAACCTGTGATATGCAGATGACACAACGTTGTTTGCTGAAAGCAAAGAGGACTTGAAGCACTACAGCCTTCAATATGGGTTACACCTTAACATAAAGAAAACAAAAATCCTCACAACGGACC